>NW_022589715.1:4550191-4953327 GCF_004348235.1 Phoca vitulina | reverse complement strand
ACCATGAGAGACTATGGACTCTGAGAAACAAACTGAGGGTTTTAGAGCGGAGGGGGGGTGGGAGGATGGGTTAGCCTGGTGATGGGTATTGAGGAGGGCACGTTCTGCATGGAGCACTGGGTGTTATGCACAAACAATGAATCATGGAACACTATATCTAAAACTAATGATGTAATGTATGGGGATTAACATAACAATAAAAAAATTAAAAAAAAAGAATATAACAAAATAAACATAGTGTCCCTGCCCTAAAGAACCTCTAGTGATTCTTTATTTACTTGCCTATTTTACACCTCAGAAACACTAGCTGGGCACAGGTTTTTTTAAACTCATAAATCATTTGTTTTTCTTCTAAAAGAATATTTTTTATGTTCTTGGTTTTAGAATTCAAAGGTTTACCACTGAGGATGGTGAGGATGAAACTGAATCACTTGTACCTTCTCAAATCTTTTTAGGTCTTCACTGCCCAATTCCGTAAGCCACTAGTCCCATGGCTATTTAAATTAATTACAATTAAATAAGATTAATAAGTCAGTTTCTCATTTGCACTAGCTACATTTCAGGTGCTTAATGGCTAAGATGGCTAATGGCTACCGTACTGGCAGCATAGATTTAGACTTTTTCCGTCATCACAGAAAGTTCTAGCTGAGAGCACTTCTTGTGCAGTTCTTATATAAGGGGTGACACCTTGTGCACATATAAAAACAGGTTACACATTTTGGCAAACAATTAATGACTTTTTTATTACTCACATGATGGCACCTGGTGCCAGCAAGTCACTTATATTCTTTTTGTCATTGCAGTCTAAACTATCTTAAATACAGACCACTATTGAATATAGTTTTAATCATGATGTAAGCCAAAAAATCATTTCTTTTTTTAATCTTATTCGTAGCAAAATACATAACTGGAAATGTATAATGAAGGTATCTAACTAATAGCAATAATGAGATAAATAATCAATTCAGCATGGGAAACATCATCAAGAAACTTACCCTCCTTCACTTTCTGCTTCCTCTGAACTATTGCTTGTTCCAGAACTTTGAACTGTGGCAAGCCTTCTTTTTCTAGCTCTGTGCTGAGGACTTATCTTATGAACAGTTATCCTCCCTCCAAGTTCACCTTGTATATATTCCTCCAGCTTTGGAATGGTTTCTTTAAGAACTCTGATTTCCTCTTTGAGTTCTTCCATATTTGTCAGTAATTCGTTTAACTTCTCCAGTATCTGAAGCTGCCTTCCTTGAAAGATTGCGGCTGTTCCTTGGCCATTACACATTTCATCTTGAAAAGTCACGGAATCAAACTTATTACCCAGAGAAAGAAAGTTAGGTAAATTCAATGTTGTCCTTGATTTACGAACCTTGTGGTACCACAAAAGAAGCAAGCTGATTCCAGTAGTTCCCACCATGATACCAAGTATCAGTTCTTTGTTTGTGGAATGAGGCATTTCTTGGGTTTTGTTTCTAAAATTGAAAGCATAAATGTAAATGAATGTTGTTTCTGTCTTCGCCCAAGACAAAAATATTAAAGCTTTCTCAATCAAGAGAAGTCAAGTCTACATCATAGACACACACACACGATAAATCATAAACTAAAATTTATAAATAATAATAAGTATAATATATTTACCCCTAAAATGTATGTGGCCCCATCGAAAGATTTACTTTAAGGATATCACTGAAGTCCAGTGTAAAGTTTCTATTTTAATTCAGAATTTGTATTCTACATGACTGATCTGAATTTTTAAAGAGTATGATGTATAGTGGTAAAAGCATCATTATACATTTCTGGAAAAAAAAAAGCTATTTGAGAATTCAAATTGTGCTTAACTGTGTTTCACCCTTTATCTGTGTAAAATTAGTATGCTGATTTCTGAGTCTTATCCAATCTGTAAGGAAGTCCAAGGAGCTTTTTCTTAGTACCCAGTTCACATATATACTTAGAGTAATAAACATTTTAAAAGCCCAAGGATTTGGAATATAAAATATATCAGAAAGCTCTGGCAAGTTTATAACCCACCTCATCTCTTTTTTTTTTCAGCACGCAGAGCAAAAATGCTAACACATGCAGGCTTCATCTCCTTTCTCCTTTTGACCCAGAATGCCTCTGCTCTTTACATTTCTATTTCTGTCTGAGGTCTTAATGTTTTTATTTTCTTTCAAATTTTCCTCTTTTTTAAAGTAGCAAAAATGTCCTTTCTTTGACTCTTCTCTCCATCTGAACTTTCACTGTTTTACATTCAAGGTTCAAGCGTTAGCCTGCCTAATTCCACATAAACTCAGCTACTCTGACTAAATGCACCATGATTTTTCTTTGGTATATCCCATCTTCACAAGTTTTATTGTTTATCTCTGTTCTTAAAATCAGAAGACCATTAATGGAAAACAATAGTATAATATAATTCATAATATACTATTAAATAAACATATATAATATTATATACAAATATATAATATTAAATATATAAATAAGTATATAAAATATAATAATATAATATAAATATAATATTTATAATAATATAAAGTCCTTTTCCTTCCAAGACTTTAAAATGACAATAAGTATGTTAGTACTATAATAAACTGTGTTTAGAATAAAATATAGTGAGGCTTCTTTACAGACTTTGAAGTTCCCCAAATTATCTTCCCATCAATATCCAGTACTTTGCAAACACCCTTATTAAATTTTGTTAGCAATTTGAGAGAAATGTTACAAATAATGGTAAACTGTCTGTTATAGGAATTTAAATTCATGAAATTTCTGGTTTGTTTTTCTTGACACTTTCTCAAGGAGCAGACTGATATAGCACTGCTACCCATGATCCCCAAGAAAAAGGAAACAAATGAGGGAAGTCCTATGATCTCCCTGGTTTTTAATTGGAGGCATTTTTGGACTATGGCACAGGAAGGGGAAAACCAAACAAAGCCTGGTAGTCTATTGAGCTGAACAGAGAACAGAGTTCAGAGAAACTGAAGGACCTAGAATTCGTGTGGCACAGTACTGAAGATGAGGAAAGTATGTAGAGAAAGAGCTCTAGAAATATGTGTAGGAGTCTCCTTAAATCTTTAACTGAATACCAGTCTGAACATGCATAATCAAACCCCATCAGGCCAGGCAAATGAACAATTTCCAGGAAGCTATAAACCTAACTATTCCTAAAGATTACACAAATTCCCACCAGCCAGAATAGAGAGTGTTTACCAAATATCTGAGACTTTCTTTTCTTTTTTTTTTTTTTTATCTGAGACTTTCAGTAGAGATCTCAGAAGGGTGATGCCTTGGAAATGAGGCCTAATTAACCCTAGAGTTAAGATCTATTTAGACTTGCTCTAAAATAGATTAAAAACGAGCCTCCAAAGGATCAAACTAATTCACAAATAATTTAACTGTATCCAAGAGAAAGTCCAAAACTCTTTAAAGGAACTGAAAAAGTTCAGAATGCAATGACATAAAATCGCAATGTTGATCATCCAATCAAAAATTACTCAATACATAAAGAAGCAGGAAAATGACAGAGATGATGTAATTAGCAGACAGGATGTTAAAACAACTATTACAAATATGTTCACTATTTAATATAAATATCAAAAATATGTTAAAGAAAAACATAAACATGATGAGGAGAGAAATAGAAGGTATTAAGCAGAACCAAATAGAACTTCTGGAGATGAAAAATAAAACATCTGAAATAAAATTTTATTGAATGAGATTAATAGAAGAAAAAGCATTCTGGAGAAAAAAGTCAGCAAACCCGAAGACAAAGCAACAGAAACCATCTACTACAGACTAAATGTTTGTGTCTTCTCTAGATCCATATGTTGAAATCTTAATTCCCATGGTAATAGTATTAGGAGGTGGGGCCTTCAGGAGGCAGAGTCTTCATAAATGAGATTAGGGCACTCATAAAACAGAACCCCCAGATACCCCTCCACCCTTCCACCCTGTAAAGTTATAAGGAGAGGGTGCCGTCTATGAACCAATTGGCCTTCATAAGACAACGAATCTGTCAGTGCCTTCATCTTGGATTTCCCAGCTTTAGAACTGTGAGATATAAATTTCTGTTGTTCTGTAATAAATCTTCTGCTGCCACCCGGTCTATGGTATTTTGTTACAGCAGCTCCAATGGACTAAGACACCATATAAAATGAAACACAGAAATGAAAAAATTTAAAAAATTTTAAATTTAAAAAAATTTTTAAAAATTAAAAAATATGTGTATATACATACACCACACACACATATTAAGAGTAAGAAACAAAAAAATGAAAAACCAAGCACAGCCTATGGCAATATCGAGCAGTCTAAGACATATATAGTTCAAGTTATAGGGACGAAAAAGGGGTATACAAAGTATTTGAAAGAAAAATGGCCAAAAAATTTCCAAATTAGACAAAAACACTGAAAACCAGTGATAAAGAAGGAATCTTAAAAGTAGTCAGTGGGGAAAAATGACATCATGTGCACAGAGAAAAAAGGATAAGATTACAGCGCACATTGTCTCAGCGAATCACCTTAGAAACTATTCAGGCAAAAAAGCAATGGAGTGTCATCTTTAAAGTACTGGAAGAAACTGTCAACTTACATTTCTATACCCAGTGAAATAGTTTCCAAAAATGAGGGTAAAACAAAAACTTTTTAAAGTGGTTATTTTTTTTTCAAGATTTTATTTATTTATTTGTCAGAGAGAGAGAGAGCTCACAAGCAGGCGGAGGGAGAAGCAGACTCCTGGCTGAGCAAGGAGCCCAACGCTGGACTCGATCCCAGGACCCTGGGATCATGACCTGAGTCCAAGGCAGACACTTAATGACTGAGCCACCCAGGCGTCCCAAACAAAGACTTTTTTAGACAAAGAAAAGTTGAGAGAATTCATTGCCATCAGACACACACTACAAGAAATGCTAACAGAGGTTCTTCAGGCAGAAGGAAAATGATAACAGATAGAAACCTGAATCTACACAGAAGATGAATTACATCAGTAGTGGCAAATACGAGGGTGAATATGAAAGTCATTTTTCTCACTTTAAGATTTCTTTATAAAACATTCGCTTATTATAGCAAAAATGATATTAACCAACTATGGGGCTTATAACATATGTAGAAGTAAAAAATGAGGCCAACAATAGCCCAAAGTATGGGAGGGGATAAAATAGGACATACTGTTGTAAGGGTCTTGGATTATAATGCAGTGTCATAATAGTAAGTTAAAGATGTGCAGTTGTAAATCCAGGGCAAACACTAAACAAACAAGAACAGTTTAAAAAACTCCATAAAGGTATAAATAATAAGCCAAGAGTGGAGATAAAAATGTAATAGTAAAGATATTCAATTAGTCCAAAAGAAGTCAGAAGAGGGAGAAAAAAGAACAAACGGGCAAACAGCAAGTAAGGAGAGAAGAAATGATGTCATGACTATATTGGAAAATGGTGCCAAAAAGATGGGAGAAATAATAGCATTTCTATTTGGGCATGGACAAGATCCAATTTTTTTTTAAAAGGAAGATAAAATGATGAAGTAAAAGATCAGAGAATCACTGCAGCAGTAACCTTGAGAAGGCAGAGGGACGGATGGTCTGCAGTACCCAGGCACAGACGTTGACCTTTGATGGAAACACAAACCGTTCATTCATAGGAATGAAAGAAAAGGCAGATTATGTGAGCAGATTCAGGAAGGTGGGTAGATGTGACAGTGGGAGCTTATGAAAGTTCTCTGTGGATGCTTCATTGTTCCAAGTGAACTAGGAAACAAAATAAACAGCTGAGCGTGAGAACAGGGGAAGGAGCCCTGGAAAGATGCGAATTCTGAATTCAGCTGTATACCTGAAACGTACCTTCCTATGGTCTATATCCCATGATCTCACATACTTGAGCAAGCCATTGTTTATTATACTCTAAATGAGCAACTAAATGTGGTGTTTCAAATGGTGCCACATAGGAGAGTGAATAAGAAGATTATTTCCAAGAAGTCTGCCTAAGAGAATGTCTTCTCAGATTCCTTAAGTAATATAATAGAGGATATACATTGAATGCAGGGAGGATCCTATTTGGATGCTCCATTTCATTACAGGTCTCCGTGTAAAAGAGGACTAATGATTTTAAAATAGTAACTTTCCAGAAATTACCTCAGATGTTAGTGAATATTATATCCAAGAGAATTAAGAATCCCTTCTTCTAAAGCCAAAGATTCTAGGAGAAAGGCTGTGTGCTTAATCTGGCCTGCCTGACCTCAGGGAAGTTTGCCTGGAATTAATTTTTTTTAAGCAAAAAGCATTTTTACCTAATTGGTAGAACGGAACTGTAAGTCTAACCATTCGTCCTCACCTATCCCAAACAGGAGACAGGCCAGCAGTAGATTCGGATCAATGCAGCTGAAGTTGTGGGTAATTATTATTAGCTGTATACTTATTTCCACACACAAAAAATTTATCACCAAACTAAATTATTTTGAAAGATTATTGCAAAAAGGCAACAGATATTAAGAAAAGTCATTACGTGCCCATGACTTCCATTTGCATTACATCTAATAACCATGCATCAAACTTGATCTTCTTGGCTTTTTGTCAATAAAAAGATTAATGCAGAATGTTCATATGCTGATCCGGAGGTTTATTAAAAGAAATCTTCCTATTCTGATTGCTTTCTTGGCTCATTCCTGCTGGGCCTTCCTTGAACTTTACATGAAAAAACATAGCCTAGTTTGAAATTATTTTCATTTAATCAAGTAAATAAATTGAAGTCAAAATCTACCTAGGAAGGCGATCTTATCCCTGAGACTGTCCCAGGTTTAAATAGGTGGCCAGGAGCATGAATTTTTGTTTGACCTTTTCTTTAGGAATTATACCGATTCCAAATTATCTCTTGGAGGCAGGTCCTGTTATTATCTCTATTGCAGATAAGCAAACTGAGGCATACAGCTGTCAAGGGGCCATCTGACTAGGACAGGAAAACTGTTACCCTGATTACTCCTGGATGTACTGCTGCATGAGGAAGATTCAGAAAGCATCCATAAGGATACGAAGGAGGATGCTGAACTGGGCAGAGATGTTCAGGATTTCAGAACTATAAAAATCAACTGGGGGAAAAACAACAATCAATCAGTGGAGCAGGTATTGCTTTTGAATAACCACAATTAGAGACTAATAGAGCAAGCTATGTTTCAATTTTATATCAGTATAAAATACACCTGCTTCTAAGCCACCAATCTGAAAAATGCCACTCATTAAAAATAGTAACTAGCAGGGGCACCTGGGTGGCGCAGTTGGTTAGGTGCCAGACTCTTGGTTTCCGCTCAGGTCATGAGCTCAGGGCAGTGAGATCGAGCCCCTCCTCAGACTTACCTTGGAGTCTTAAGACTCTCCCTCTCCCTTTCCCCTCTGCCCCTGTCCCCTGCACTCACTCTCTCTCTCTAAAAATACATAAATCTTAAAAAAAAAAAAAAAAGTAGCTAGCAAAGTAATAAATCAGAATACTTGCTTACCTGCAGTATAATTTCAAAGGTTATATTACATTTTTTATGTAACTTTTATATGTTTAATTGTCAAATTAGTGTACACTATACTTTAATATAAAAACAGTAATTAAAAAATATATTGACTAGATAATCAAATGTTAAGTATTATTCCCCTTACAAGTTTGGTTTGTAAGGTGCTAGTAATGATAGAAAATGAGACATTATTTTAATAAAAAATATTGGCATCTAAAATTAATGGGTAATACATAATTATTTGCAGATGAGAACCAAGAATCCTACTGAAGTAATAAATCACCAAAATGTTAACGCTGAAGAAATTTCTACATTAAAATTAATTTTTAGAAATGGAAATTGTGCTTTATCAAATTACAATGTTTTCAGCAATATCTAGCATATATATTCATTTAACTCAGCAGAATCTTAGGGGGAAGCACATAAAAATGTAACTCTGGTACTTGGAAGATGTATGAAAAATTTTGCAAGAAGGGGAAAGGAACATCATGGGTTACACTCAGGCCTGAGGTTTGTTTCCCAAAGGATTACCTCTGAGACCTTGAATTGGCAATCAGATTCCTCACAGCGACCTGGATAACCTAGTACTTTCTAAGTGAATTCTAATACTCCTATTTCATCAGGTTCTCACTATTTTCCCTGTTTAATAATTTCTTTTAAACTCAGGGCTCGCTGATGTTTGCCTTATTTGCAAATATCTGTGGCACTGAAAATTTGGCCTTCCTTTTGTAGTAAAATAGGCAGAGGATCGGAGTCACAGCAAAACACAACACAACAAAAATGTTTGCCGGAGGCTGAAAGGTAAGCGGAGCGGAGGCTATGAGGCGACCCAGTGACTCCGGCGGCAAGTCCTCCGGTCTGCAGGGAGCCGCCGGGCCGGCAGCACACCGCCAGCTCCCCAGCACCCACGACGGGCGGCCTGCGTGGAAACACCTGCGAGCTCCAGGACTGAAGCTTCCAGACGCCGGCTCGACAGGGCTTCCAGGGAAGCCGACTCTGCCCCCGGGACGGCGCAACGCGGCGCCGGCCGGCGGAAGGATGCGCCGCAGGGACTCGGCGGCGGGGCCGCCCGCGGAACCCGGAAGTGCCGCGGCGGCCGCCGGAAGTGCCGCCTCAGCCCTCCGCACCCCCGGCGCGTCGGGCCTCTGCCCACCGAGCCGCCCAGTGCCCACCTCCGCACGCACCTGGAGTTCGCCGCGCGGGTCTCTCCGCGGTCGGAGAACGGGGACCCGGGACCTGCGGCCGGGCGGACGGGAGCGGAGCGGCGGACGGCGGACAGCAGCCCGGAGCCCGCGGGTCCCCACCTTCGGCCCCGCGGCCCGCCGCGTCCTGACCCAGAGAGCGGAGGCGCCGGGGGAGGAGCCCGCGGCCGCTCGCCCTACGGCTCCCGCCTCTTCCCGCGGGGGTTCGACAGACCCGGGCCGGCGCCCAGCGCACCTTTTCCAGAAGGAGAATGCGCTCCGCCGGCGCTTCGGCCCGCGCCGCATATTGTTGCCGGGATGCCGCCGTCCCTCCAAGCCCGTCTCCCCGGGCGCCCGGCCCAGCGCGTTCGTCCCATCACTGCAGCTCCCCAAACCCGCCTGCCCCTGGCTCTTTCCCGCGCCCAGACTCACCCCTCGCCCTGTATACCCTTCTTTGTTTCCCCTCCTAGGCACAACCTTGAAGTTTGATCTGCATTACAGGGTGGCGCAGACGTCTTACACTAATAAGTAATCGTGTCCGCGACCACGTTTCTTAACTTTAACTCAGGTTCCATTTTAATGACTAAAGTCCCCAACCTCTTCATACCCCCACCATTCTGAGTTGCTTTTAGCTGAAAACCACAGGCTTCTCAGATCCCTAACATAAGAGATTTTACCCAACTTCACTTTTCTGTGGGTTGTACGATGAAAACAAACTCTGCCAAACAAAAACACTCCTTTCTGTATTGCCCCCACTTTGAGCTTTAAATTTAGGCTTGCACAGAACTTAGTCTTGATTACTAAATTCCCCACCAATGTACTGAATGGGATTAACGGATCACTCCTATTTATCAAAAAAAAAAAAATCTTGCTCTACGAAAAATTAAAAAGCTTATTTTATCATTTATACGATGCTATTTACTGATGGGGATTCTATAGGATCCTTGAGACTATAAGGTGTTTTTTGAGTTTTAAGCAAGCTGCATTAAAGAATTAAGCCTAGCCATAGCGACAGTCATTTTATTAAAACAAAGTTATATTCTGGAAGACAGCAGGCTAACACTTCTAAGATTTGAAACTAGCTAGAAGAGCACTCCATTCCAAAAACCACTTTGACTCTTATTTTACGGTTTGCAAGGATATTACAATATAATGCTAATATTTGTTTTGTTTGACCAGGATACAATATACTGTAAACGTGTTATGCAGGGTGATCGTAGGGTTTTTTGTTTTTGTTTTTTTAAATAAGATTTGGATACAAATATGATTTGGATACTGTCTCTTCTATAATACTTAAAAGAAGCCTAAAGCACCTTGCGATTAAAGCTTTTCCAGAAGCAGCCCACTGAGTTGTTCACTGCTATGTCCTCAGTGCACAGCACAGAAGAGATCCTCAATAAAAATAGGGAGTGTGAGCTAAGAACAAGGCCTTACCAACTCTTTGCTCCAAAAGGAAGATGGCAGCTGGTACTGACTTGTTCTTCAAGTCCAGGAAGTAGGGTAAAATAGCCGGACTCCTGTACGCCTACATAACACCGGTCCCTCTCTCTGCTGCCAGTATTGTTGATTCTGTTCCTTGCTCAGTAAAAATTATCTGAGAGGTAGAAACTGAGATAGTGGTAGCCATTGACGTTTGGTAAAGTTAAAACTAAACAGCCCAGAGAGGAGCAACCCTTGCCAGGTACTGTTGTAGGGATAACCTAAAAAAGAAGAAATGACTCCCCCACCCTTACTCGAGTGTAGCGTCAAAGGAACTACTAAAGGGGGGTGTGGGAAACAACCATTAGGAGTTTCAAAGTTTCTGTTTGCCATAGACAAATGTTTGTGTTCCTCCAAAGTTCATATATTTAAACCCTAATCCCCAAAGTGATGCAATTTGGAGGCAGGGCCTTTGGCAGATAATTTGGTTACAAGGTTGGAGCCCTGTGAATAGGATTATTGCTCTTATAAGAAGACTAAGAGGCCAGAGCTGTCTTTTTCTACCACGTGAGGATACAGTGAGAAGCCAGCTGTCTGCAACCTGGAAAAGGACTCGTACCAGAACCCAACTACCCTGGCACCATGATCTTGGATTTCCAGCCTCCAGGGCTGTGAGAAATAAGTGTCATTTAAGCCCCCCAGCCTATGGTAATTTGTTATAGCAGCTGGAACTGATTAAGACACTTTTCTCCGTCACAACTAGCACAGTGCTACAATGATCTGGCCCTTCACAATTTGTCCTCACCTGCTTCTCCAGTTTTTCCCTACTAGGCATCATCCTATACTTCAGCTATAGCCAAACTGCCTTCTCATCTTTCCATAAGCCACAGATTTTCCAGTCTCTGTGTGCTCTTCAGGCTGCTCTCTGTGCCTAGAATGCCCTACTGTTTACCGCTTGTCAAAAACCAATTCATCCAGTTAAATCTGCTTCCCTTGAGAAGCTACTCTGTACATTTTTCTCCTCCCCAAAAGATGTATCCATCCATGCCCCCATCAAAACTTTTGTGGAAAGATAAGGATTAAACAAACACAAAACCCCTCCCTGCTGCCTTGCAGACGCCTCTCTCTTGTACATTGTGTTATTACTGCTTGGTCAGTGACTATCGGGTCCTTGAGATTGGGACCCTCTTCAAGGCAAGGATGTATCTATCTTGGTATCCTCAGTGCGTGGCACAGTGCACATACTCAATGTTAAATAAATATTTTGAAAAAAAATTTTTTGAAAGTAATATGTATAGTCAAGAGAAAAGCATTAAGAACTTTGTAGTCCTTCCTGTGGTAAAGCGTGTGTTATGGGTTTATCAGGGTTTTTTTTGTTTTGTTTTGTTTTGTTTTTTCATTTCTTGGGTTTTATCTAAGTGGTTTTGTTTCCAGGAAGCAACTGAATGACCAAGTTGGTTTTAGCCCTGTAACAGTTATCAGTCTACTCTATTGTTAACTATTCTTAAATTTCCTTGTATAATTATTTCCAAATCTTTTTATCACCTATCAACTTACTCAGGGAACAGACCATTAAAGGCAAAGAAACTGTTTAGTTAGAAGGCAATCAAGGGTTTTGCCTCCATTTCCTTGAGAAGCTATACTCTTATTTTGTTCTAGAAATTTGATCTGGATTTTACTTTAAGGCTCAGGAATTGGTGATGGTCAGATATTGCCATTTACATTCCAATCTATTATATTTTTGCTCTTGGAGTGTTCTAATTTACAACCTGAATTTCTGTGAACTGTAGATTGAGCTGTAAATATAATAAGTGCCACCATGTCACCACCAACTCCTACCTCAAAACAGCAACACCTACCTTCATCTCCAGGCCGGAGTCAAGGAAGTATTTTGTTGCTAAATAACTGAAGACATTATTTTAAAATTAAGAACACACCCACCATGAAGAGAGAGAAGGGTCCATGGCTGGCTGCACAAAGAGCAACATGGAGGAGCCAGTCAGCACGACTGAAGCGCCAAGTTTCCCAAATCAGACCTGGAGACCAGAGGAGAGCCAACAGCAACAACGGCCACGGCAAAAGTACTGATTGCGTCTTACACTCCATTCCTGCTTCCTTCTTCAGATGTGAATCCTCTTATTCCATTGTCTCAGCAGTCCAGCGAGACAAGTAATGTTTCAGGTAAGGAAGCAGACGCTTGCCGAGGTGAAGAAACTTGGCCCCAGTCACATAGTCAGTTTTAGAGGCAATAATCAAACCTAGCTTTGTCTGCGAGCTTTTCCTCTCAACCACACCCTGTGAGGCCGGCCATCCTGATGCCTGATAGAACATTCGAAGGAGGCTCATCAGAACACCTCTCATAAGCACATCCCAGAAGTCTGCAGGTGATATTGTCCTGTCTGCATCTCCCAAGTCAGTTAATAATGGGGTTCAGCCTTGACTGCTCCTCTTACAAGAGGGCCTGAATATCCAGATCAGAGTACTCTACCCCATGGGGAGCGTCTCTCGAGGGGTTAACCGTTATCTCTAAGCCACAGGGTACATACAGAATTATGGTGGATCTAGCATGTTCAGGTTAGGCTAGGAATAGACTTGGGGAAAAGAGGAAAAGTAATACTGTGTCTAATGCAAGTGGGGTGTTTGGGGGGCATTTTTACTTTTAGGGGACCCCCAGAACACAAGAAAATTACCCCCCCAAATTATGAAATTACTCTGAGATTACTATGACTAAATTGGACCTTCTGAGGGAAAAATGCTTTCTTTGGAAAAGGCATAAGAGTAAGTTTATTAACTGTTTCCACAAGACTAAGTAATTAGTGAATAAGCTATTAATCACTTAAATACAATAAAACAGTTGATCCAGTATTCCTGTGCTGAATAAAACTTAAATGGTATTTTAGAAAAATACATAGGAAAGAAAAATTAGCAACAATATTTATGTAATACTACTTAGCAATCCAATGTTGAAACCATTTATTAAAAATATGATGACATCATTGAAATATGGAATTCTTATTAGAAACTTCCTGTTTGGCTAGAAAAATTAAGTTTTTGTTCAGTGAAGAAACAGTCATTTTCAGAAAGGCATATACTTTGCCTGATTGATACCAACCTTGCTTGATGATCAGCAGTTTTTCTGGGACACTTGAAGATAGGAATGAAATTTCTTCAGTAATTGCAGAAGGCTTTCTAAGTCACATTCTTACTCTGGTTTCCTGTAAACAGCCTGTTCAAAGCACAGCCTTGGATACACTTGAAAATGGAACTCAACAGATTCAGAGTAAAGAGGAATCTTGCCCCTCCCTTCTGCATGTTTTCTTCATCTTGAGAGAAAATGTTCAGGGACATTCTTGATGATTTGTATGTCAACTTCACAAGCCAAGGTCAGTTTCCTTGTGGCAGGTTCAAAATAAAGTCAAATGTTCATCAGTTAGGCAAAATATTGTTACAATACATGTATGTACAAATTAGGTAAAATACCGGGATAGTTTCAATTATACATAAGTAGAACAAAAGATTTCATTTTGAACTTGGGTAGTAACTCAATTTTGTAAAAGGTTCTGCTGGGGAAAATTTAGGTTAGCAGTTTCCCAGACCCACTATCCTCAGACTACATAAAGACAAGTTATTTTCTCCTTCGGAGCAGATCTCTTCCAAAAAATTGTTCAGTAGAGACAGCCTCTTGTATGCAAATAAATCTATAGGAAGAATCCCCTCTTGTGCCCCAACAGAGACACATTAATTCACCAACCATTGTTAAAACTTTTTCCATTTTATAAAGATTAGACTCCCATCATTACACTTAAGACACATAGAAAAGTGAATCTAGAAAAAGAAGAAAATTGAAACTCACCACTGTAATGATTTTAGAAGAAAGCTTGCCTCATAAAGCAAGTGACTAACCCATGGGTATTAGGATCCAAAATAATTATAGTTTGTTTGGAACTTGGAATATATCTCATGAAAATCATGCTATAAATTGTGGTTTGTTTTCTAGGTAACCCCATAAAATCCTTCATAATCTATACGAAAACATACTATATGTTTCAGCTGAATTCTCACTCAGAACTGTTGATTTCAGGATATCACCCATCTATAGCTTTGGCCTTAGCCGTTTCCACTTAGGAAAAAAAAAAAAAAAGTGGACTTATCCCAGCTGGTTGCAGCAGCTAATAGCTGTCCAATGAAAAGAGAGACCCCATCTTCCAGCTATGGCATCTGATTACCAACTAATTAAAAAAAAAAAATTTCATCCTACCTCCAACCACAGCCTCTGCTGAGTTTTCTAGCAAGGAAAGAACTATCCGCTCAGCCATGGGGCTCTTTGATTTCTCAACTGAGGCAAAACAACTGTTCCATGCTCCTTAAAAATAATGATAATAATAATAATAAAGACAATTCCAACAGTAATGACATTTACTCTCTCTTTCTCTCTCTCTCTCTGTAATGGAAAACTCCCATTTCTCAAACAGAAGGACACTGGGAGGAACTTTTCTTCTAGATGTAACTCATGGTATAAGAAGTGTAACTCAAGGGGTGTCTGTATTTAATAAATGAAAGACTGTTAAACTAATTTTAATCCGGTAGATATTCACATAGAAAAATGCAATACAACTTTATAGAGCGACAGTAATTTCAAAAAAAATAATTAATTATGAGAATCCAACTTTCAACATAAAGGCACTTCTTTTCTTTTGCTAAATATTTGCGATTGTGAAGACATGACCAAAAATAAGTAGCGTTATTTTCTCCCCTTTTTAATGTGTAAAAACTGTAAAGATCTTTCAACAACATGGTACCATTGCCACCATGGCTTAGGTTAGGGCTTCAAAGGCATCAAATGTCTAAAGGAAAAATGAAGGGCGCCTGGGTGGCTCAGTTGGTTAAGCAACTGCCTTCGGCTCAGGTCATGATCCTGGAGTCCTGGGATCGAGTCCCACGTCGGGCTCCCTGCTTAGCGGGGGGTCTGCTTCTCCCTCTGACCCTCTTCCCTCTTGTGCTCTCTGTCTCTCATTCTCTCTCTCTCAAATAAATAAATAAAATCTTTAAAAAAAAAATTAAAAAAAATAAATAAATAAAGGAAAAATGAAAATTTCAATTGATCCAAATATTTTTAAATACTACCACCAATTATCCTTCCTAAAAAAACTTCTTAACCCTGCCTCCCCTCTGGTGTTTCTCCCTTATCTCACACCAGACACTACCAGAAACCGTAAGAGAAAATTTCCCACTGAAAGACTTCGCTTCCTGCTTCCCCAACCATTTATCAGCCCAGGGCAGAAACCACTCAAACTGCTCTCACGAAGGGGACAAAGGTCTCCTGATTTCCCAAATTATTGCCTTTGAAGCTCTTTGGAACAGGGTTTTCCAACTTCAGTCCTGTTGACTTTGACTTTTGGCACTAGAGAATTATTTGTTGTAGGATGTTTAACATATTCATGGCCTCCCTACCCCCCCCCCCCCCGCCCCCACCGGGTGCTGGTAGATCTAGAAGTTACATGTCACATCATGGAATCTAAGCCCTTAATTAACAGTGAGTAGCCAGTCAAACACACGTACATTTTTTTAAAGAATTAAATACTCCGCGGGCAGGCTTGTTAAGCAATGCCCAAACATCAAAAGAATGTGATATGAGTTCTTAATTTCTAAGTTTAGATAATTTTTCTTAAAAGCATGGGCCATGTCTTATTTGTTTTCTATCCTCAATACTTGACATTCACTAATATATATCTTGAATGAATAAATAGATTGGTGGATAAATTAAAATGCCTTGGCATCTGAATTCTTTACTTTTCAACCTGAAGTTTTGACAAGTTTACACATACGTAACCAGCCTACGTGACTGTTTAAAAAAATTTTTTTTAATTGGTTAATGCCAGGTAAGGTAGGTCACAGAAGAGAAAGGCCCATTTGGTCATGGAATATGGAATTGGAGGGAAGCTGAGAAAGGAGAACTCAAGTTTCCAAAATTAAATGGAATTTTTTGACCTCACCTCAGAGACCTAAATTTTGCCTAAAGCTCACTCTGTTTATCAAACTACTTTTCTCATCAGAATTATACTATCCAGTGTTTGTAATTCTTTCTAAATATGCATATACTTCAACAAGGTTTACTGTCACTGGTTTCTGCTTTGCAAAGCCCACTAAATCTTTTAGGTAGCATTTATAATTAAAATGGTAAACTGAAAGACTGGGATATTTATGTGCATATACATCATCTGGGTTGCTTGCTTATTTTATAGATTCTCTGACCAGCAAGACTTCAGATTCTTAGCTCTGAGATGGGGCCCAGAAATTTGCATTTCACAATATTATTCTGACTTGATGTCGCACGGACCACCCTTTGAGAAACTTTGCTTGTAGCAGTAGGGATGGTGATCTGCTGAATTTCTAAAGTAAAAATGAGGTCGGGCAACCTTATACTGGAAGAACCACTGTTAAATCTGTTCTTTATTCATTTTTGGTATTTTATGCAAAAGAAACCAAATGAAATTCAGATTTGGGAAATCGAGTGCTTCATTAGAGGTTCTTCTCGCAATTTCTCCTGTGAGTGAGAAAAAGAGAAAGAGAGAGCGAGCACAAAGATAAGAAAGGTTAAAAAAACGGCCCACATTTGTTACCATTCTCAAGATTCCAACTCGAAGGGACTATGCCTCTTGGTATTTTTTGTTTATCCTGTACACTATGGTTTAAGGCACTTATTAGACTACTTTTTGAGATCATCAATTAGATCATTAAAGGGAATACACAGGGAATATCTTTAAGAGTTGTGGAAGGAAGAAGAAAACAAAGAATGAAAATCTACGTGGTGACGGGGTCACAAAAAATAGTAGAGAAGCTCTCCACTCTGTGCTCGCGTGTGTTTACAATATCCAAATATCCAGGATAATAAGGAAGTCATTTATTTGGTCTGTCATGGTACTATGCAAGAGCCATCTAAAACCACTGCAAACAGAGCTCTGGAGAAACCTCTACCAGGAACAGATCCAGAATGGGACGCAAGGCACTGAGGGGGTTGGTACTGAGAGGACAGGGGAGCTGGGAGTCGGGCTTGTGGACCCCCAGAGAGAATGAAGCATTTACCTCTGGAGAATGGGATGGAGGGGAAAGGGAAGAGGACTCTAACACTAAATCCAGAGAATCACAGCAGGAAAATTAGAGCACAAACTAAAATATTTTTATTCTATTTTCACAGCTTATGGAAATTAGTTCTCTTTCCTATGACTTTTAATTATTGCTTGGCTGCAAGTAATAGAAAACCAACTTGACGTGTCTTAAACATTTAAGGTTTTTCTTATCTCACATCTCAAAAAGTCTGGAGGCCTGATTGAGTCAGCATCTCAACAGTATCATTAGGAGCCAGACACTTCCCATATTTCCAGGCTGCAACCCACAGCATATTGACATTCATCCTAGGCCTGCATCCTCATGTTGCAAGATGGCTGCCACAGCTCCAGGAATCATACCCTCTCACAAGTGCTTCTAAAGGCAGGAGGGAAGAAGGAGACTATCCTCCTGCATCTCTTTCTTTTTATGATTAAGGAAAATTTCCCCCAGATATTCCTTACGTCTCCATGGCCACAGCTGCTCATACCCATGCCATCGTGAAAGGGAGCTGTTTTAGAAAAACAAGTAACTGTCATTTGCACCTCTGCTGTAGCAGGTAGACTCTGTCAAACAGCCAGAATAGGGAGGCTATTGTGCAAAGAAACTTGTGGGTGAGCAAACAAAATTGCTTCATGAACAGATCTGGTGTCTCTCTTTAGATGTTTCAATACAAGTGAGTCAGATTTCTAAACCTGGCTTCGTATTAGAATAGCTCAGGCCCAGATATTTCCTATCTCCTGAGAGTAATGCTGGCCAATTAACTCTCTTTAGGGAACAGGGCGCCTGATCACGAGCCTGCTCTCCTGCTAACGTGCTTTCGCACTTGAAGGAGCAATGCCTGTATGGAAAAGGAGAATGTGTTCCAACATATTATGTTGCCAAAAACATAATTAACAGAGGTCTAAAAATATAGCAGGTCAAGAAGGAGCTGTGTTTGGTATAAATCACATCTGTATTCATACAAAACCAGCTTTTACTGTTTTTCCTCTGTACACATATAAACAAATTTCCGGTTGGACATGAAACATTTGAGGTGCTCCATGTCTAATGGCACTTTAAAAAAAGAGAAAAAAGATTCTGGCTTTTACCTTCACAAACTGTGTGGGAGTTAGGGAGTCAGTGCATTCTTATACAGATGACATCCTTTAGTAAAACAAAATATTGCTAGTAGAGCAGATAAGACTTTCAGTTGTAAGATTCAAACATGCAGAAATGTCACTTGCTCTACTAATCTGTAATTGAACTCAGTGGAGGATCTTTTCATCCCGGCTAGCAATGCAATGGAAGAGATCAAAATCACCCACTCAAGGTAACTCAGCTACTTCTAGATTTTAAGTCTGGGAATCTTCCACCCTGATGCACCTTCTCTCCTTCTCCCTGAGGGTGCGCTAAGCTCTTGGGGAGGCTCATGTATCATCCTGGCACCTTGCCAGTGTGGCCATTCGCTTCTCATGCCAGGGAGCTTGTTTCTGTCCCACCCCCCACCCCCCCCCCCCCAGCCCCAACCCCTACCTCCACTCCGTCCTTGGGTTTAGGCTCTGCCTTCAGCTGCTGGTGTCCCTGGCCTTTGGTTTCAAGGTCTAGCATTTTGTTTCTTTTGGGTCCCAACCATAAGCTTTTTCTGCTCTCTGGCCCTCCCAGCACTCTGCTCCCCACCTCCATCCCTAGGGGTTTCAGAAACTCTTGCCCACTCTCCTACCTGGGTGGGGTCGCAGAACTTTCTGGGACAAGCCAGCCTATTCATAAAAATAATGGTGACACAATAAAGCACAGATATCTAAAGAGAGACTTCCTGACCATGAGATTTTCCAAATCGCTACTTTCCCTTAATACAGTTGCGTGCCAGTTGCGATTATCATAGAGGGAAATTAGAAATCAGCCTTGCTTCCAACAGCGCAAGCACTGCCCTGGGAAAGCAGGAAGAATTCGATCCTCTCTTCTTAGATAAGGGAACAAAGTCAGAGATAAGATAATGTTGCCTTGGGGAAAAAAAATGTTTGCTTTCAGTGGTTTTCCTCCCGGGAGCCTGACTGGTCTGTAGGGATTCAATCCTCCGCTGAGTCAGGGTGGGGTTTTGTGCCAGGGAGCTGTGCCTATAAAGCATTCAGCTTCTGAAACAAATACCGAGTCTCCCCACGAATCAGCACCCGCCAGGCCCTGAGTGGCGTGGGGGCTGTGTATTGAAACTGAAGTTCTTGTGTTTTAAAAGACAAAGCATGGAAAGAAAAAGCTGATGGATATAGTTTCACAATTTCTAAATGTTCTTTCATGCAGGTTAAAGGAAGAGTTTTGCATGGTGATCATCTATGTTAAATAACACACCATCCTGAAGGTTAAAATTTAAGTTAGAAAGAAGTTTTTGCGTGGATGTAGAGCTAGGAGGAATTTCTCTGGGGGTGGTAGTGGCAGGGGCTGTTCATCGTCTTGGGCTGGCTTGATGGAATAAAGCTGGGAGGGAGAGCTGAGAGGCTGTTCTGCCTCTGACATCGATTTACTTTGTGGCTTCAAGCAAGTCACCTTAAAGGATCGATGTCATCGATGAGTCAAGGACCTAGCCTTGAAGTTGTATGGAGGACCAAAGCGGACAGACCCCTCCGTCCGAATGCCTGGAGCTTCTCGGAAGGACGGTGCTCCAGAAAGAGCAGGTGTGACTATCTTGTGCCTTGGTGAACCTGCTGGTGACCCATCAGAGCTGGAAGAGGCCTCTGAGACCATCCAGCCCACCCCCTTCATCTGTCAGATGAACCCAGAGAGGGGAAAGTAACTTAGCAGGGTCACCTAGCCGGTAAGTGCAGAGCTGGACCCATAACTGAGGTCACATAGTTGCCATGAGGGTTCCGGTGTCCTCTAGGTCTAACAACGAACAAGGAGTTTATTTTGTGGTTAGAAGCAAGGCGAGTGTGCTCACGGTGTTCTCAATAACACGCCAGGCTCTGTGTCCTAGAGAACAGAGGGATGACTTAAGGAAATATCCCCAGTGAGCCAGGCGGAGGCTGCTTCGGGTGTGCGTTCTGGTCAATTCTGTCATCCCTAGGAATGGGCCATCTCACAGGCCTGGACTGCCACCTTCAAGTAGGAGCAGCCCAAGGAGGCTCCATGCTCCTCACCCCAGAGATTTGGCTGGGAGGGCAGGAGGAAGAGAGCACTGAGTGAGCAAGGCGGGGTGGAGGGTCGGAGCGGAGGTCGGCTGGCGTGCTGACATGGGCGCACGCAGAGGGCTTCACAACTGAGCGTTATCAAGCACATCACATGTTTTTTGCTTTTTTGTCTGTTTGTTTTGTTCCCCTGGGGTGCTTTGAAGAGCTGCTTTGCGGGAGTCAACTGTCGCATCTGAAGCTTGTAATGATGTGACACCGGATTAGGAAGCACAGTGTTCTCTGGACCGGGAAGCCTCAGTCCCCAGACTCTGAGTGACAACAGATGGATGTGGGGAAGACTGTATCTGGTCAAAGTGTTGGTGAGGCGAAGGCCAGAGGGGAGGGAGCAGGCCAGAGGGAGAGCACATGGAAGGAGGGCTCCCTCTCCTGATGGAGCAGGTCTGTGGCCTACCTGACTGATGGACAGGAAGGGTGGGTGATCCCTGGGCTGAGGGTTCGAATCCGGCTGCTGGGCCAGGGCCCTGACGGGGTTTGGAGAAAACAGGATGGATGGAGTCACACTGGACCCTTTTCCAGGCTGTTCCAAGAGGAGCCTTTGGGCAATGGATGCTCCCGGGGGCTCCAAACGACTCTGCCCCTAAGATACAGCCCATTGAGTCCTAACAGGCCCTGGACTTCATAATAAATAATAATAAATATATTTTTTAAGTACTTCCATGTGTACGAAATGTGATAAGCATTTTTTTCATGCTCTGTCTCATTTGATAATCACAACAAACTTCGAGTTAAATATTATAATCCTCATTATACAGGGGAGGAAATTGAGGTTTAGAAATGTTAAAACAATGTCCTAAGACTACCAAGCATATAAGCAGGCAGAGATTACAATCCAATTCCTGTTCTAAATGCATTTTTAATTATTATATTATACCACCTTCCATTGGGCAGGTTATTGGCTCCTGGGGGTGAAGCAAGAACTTACTCACTCAAGAGGGGTTGATGACCATGTACAGCAAACTCAGGATCCTAACGGGGTCTAATCTGGGGACAGAGATGGGGCAAAGTGAGCGGGGACTCTACACACTTGGATTCTGCCCCTGGGGTCTGGTCCAAGCTCTTCCTTTGAGTGACACCAATTCTATGATGTTTCTGAATGAACCTGCCCGTTCCAAGCTTTACATCGGGAATCAGAAACTCTGACCGACTGAGGAAGAGAAGGATGGGGGAAGGCGAAGTAGCAAGACAGTGAGCGTGTTCAAGCAGCCTCAGAGCATTCATCTGCCTCAGGGCTGCATTTCTCTGCAGCTTTTGATTCTTACCCTCTTAATAGCTCTGGCCTTGTGGAAGCCAAAGGGCAGGAGAGAATGGTGCAGGAGAGCCCAGGATCAGGGAGGGGTCTAGTTAGACCAGATGTTTGTTCAGGCAGAAAAGGAGACCCAGTACTGGGCAGGTGTGTGCAGATGGTGAGTCCAGGTGGGGTGGCAGGATACAGAGTCGGGCATCTCCACGGGCAGGGAGAACCAAGCCGCAAGAGGGTCTGGAGCAGGTAGGTGGGGTCTTTGGGTCCATGAGATCATCTCTGTCAGGAGGAGCATGGATTACGTTATAGGCAAGTAAGCCGGGCTAGAGCACTAGGACTTCAGATAGAAATACTAGACAATCTGGTGGGTCCTAGATACTGTGTTTTGGCATCTAGTTCAATTGTACAAGTCCTTAGAGCTGCCACCAAGCCTGGACAGACCACTGATCCCAAGACAGTCTGCACCCTTGCCCATCTGGGCTGGTTTACTCTGCTCAGTTTGGTTGGGACAACTGGCCACGAGAGGGCAGTAGGGAGCCACTCCTGAGGCTGAGTAAGGCGGGGGACTGGGTGCTCCCAAACCTCCGCGGGACATTCTGATTCAGTAGCAGGGGGGTAGGGAGGTGGGGGGTGGGGGGGTAGGCTGGCAGACTGTAGTTTTAACCCCTGGCCCGCCTGACTCTGATGAGACAACTCCACAGCTGGCATTCTAAACTACTCTGAATCTTCTCTTATCTTCAGCGACCTTAACCCAGGACGACAAATATGATTGTCGGAGCATCGTACCTGTTCAAATGTTTTATTGAGAAAATAGATCACGTAACAATGACTATCTAAAACATATGTTCATTTCAACGAAGAAGAATAAAGGGAAGAGCTGTGCCCACACCTGCTAGGTTGAAACGTAGAGTGTCGCCAGCCCCTTAGAAGCCCCTGCGTGCAGGTCTCACCTCGTATCCCCTCCCTCCAGAGGTAACCATGATCCTGAGGTTTGTAGGAATCGCCCCCTTCCTTCTCTTTAGAGCTTGACACCTCTGGGTTTCTGGTATTCTTTTTAATCCCCAAATAATAATGGGCTGATTTTGAATTTTTAATAAAATAAATTATTTTTTTTCAGTTAACTGTAGGTTTTTGAGACAAATCCATATGGACACATGGGTTTGTAGTTCATTACTGTGTAGGACATGCCCACCTGGATTCATCGCCTCTCTGTTTCTTGTTTTTGTTCAAGTAAACCCTACCCCTAGTGTGGGGCTCAAACTCACCACCCCCAGATCAAGAGTCACATGCTCTACTGACAGCCAGCCAGGCACCCCCCAACTCCTCTCTCGATGGACACTTACAGAGCTTCTACGTTTCTCCCTCTACATTTCTGTGAATATTCCTATACCTGGAGAATTGTGCAAGAGTTTTTCTAGTGCATACATCCAGAGGTAGAATTGCTGGGTTTTAGTATGCATAATAAGCACTAACCATAAAAAAAAAAAAAAGACTGATAAATCTTTAAAGATAGTGAAAAGGCAAGCCACATCCTGGGATAAGATGTTTGTAATACAGAGTACTGATAAAGCTAATATCCAGAGTATACAAAGAATCATGAATCAGTAAGGAAAGGGGAGACAACCTGGTAGAAAAATGGGCAAAAGTCAGACGTGCTTCAGAAACAAGGGGATCCAGAAGGCTGCTAAAAATACGGAAAGATGCCCAACCTCATTAGTTATCAGAGAAATGCAAAGTTAAAGCCACAAGGAGATATCAGCACATAGCTTATGGATTGTTCAAAATGAATCAGCCCGTATTAAGTGTTGTTGAGGTTGTGGGACAATAGAAAAACCCATTCATTGCAGAACAAATGGTAGAATCACTTAGAGAAACACCAGCATTATTGAACTAGTCCTCTCAAGGCTCTGGTCTTACGGGATAGGTAGGAGAATGCAACGGAATCCGAAAAGCCAGATGTACATGCTGAAGTAGGGCCATGAAGGGAAACTCGTAGGGGGGATCTCTAGGAAGCTCTCGCCTCCATGTAGCTATGGCCTCTGTGGGTTCGCAGCCGAGCATATGATGGGGGGCCTGGGGCTGCCGTGGCTCTTCCTGTCGTCTGGAAGAGCTAGACACCTAGCACAGGGGAGAGAGGCCTACCTGGATGGACCCTACAGGGCACCTTATCACAAAGACTGTCGGAGAGAAATGGCTCTTGCTTTGCTTACTCCCACTTCCCACATCTTGTCCAAGTTTGTCTTTTGGCCAGCTCTAACCAAGACACACAGGAAAGGGGATTCTGGGAGATGTGGTTTCTACTGTATTAGTTTTCTATTACTGCTAAACTCGGTGGCTAAAAATGCAAACTTAGTAGCTTGTAATTCTTGAGGTCAGAAATCCAAAATATGTTCCACATGGTTAAAATCAAGGTATTGGCGGTGCCCCACTCCCTCTGGAGACTCTGAGGGAGAGTCTACTTCCTTACCTTTTCCAGCCTCCAGAGGCAACCTGCATTCTTGGCTTGTGGTCCCTTCCTCCATCTTCAAAATGTGTCACTCCAACCTCTGTTTCTGTTGTCATATCTCCTTTCTGACTGTGATCCTCCTGCCTTCCTCCTATAAGGACCCTTGTGATTATATTGTGCCCACCTGGATACCCTGGGATAACCTCCCCATCTCAAGATCCTTAGCTTAATTACATTTACTAAGTCCCTCTCGCCATGTAAGGAAACACATTCGCAGGTTCCAGGGACTAGAACATGGGTGTGTCCGCGGGGTTGTGATCCAGACCACCACGGCCGCACAGCCCGGCCGCCATCTTACCGACTGGAGCCTTTTTTACTGGATGATTTTCAGTTTGCTCACCGAGGTTCTCCTAGCATGGCTCTCTTCTTTCAGGGCTGAGTTAGTCTGGTAATTTATAGATCCTCTGGCTCATAGGTCTTTCCAATTTTTCTTTCCTCTCTCAAGCCTTGCTGCTCTCTCACATTTTGGCACACCCAGCCATATCCTGAATGTATGGAATCCTGGGAATTCCTTTTCACCTCGTTTTGTTGAAGGTGTCCTCCACATTTTTTCTTTCATCATCCTTGTAGCTATGTCTGCTTTTTATGATCTGGGGATTAAATAAAATGCTACTGCCACCAGTTCTTGCTATCTGAATGGTCTGCATTCTTGCCATGGTTTTGAACCCCTGGGTAGAATACTATTTTTTTTTTTTTTTTAATGAAGTTAGAAGATAGGTATGATGATAAAGATTATGAAGGTTTTGAAAAGACCTTTTCTAAGGATGGATTTCCTAGCCACTATCTTCCCAAACCATCCCCTAAAATACGGCTCAGCACTAAACTTCAAAGCTGAGTAGCTACTTATACTACTAGAAATAAAATTGGATATGAGGGTTATGTGGCCAAGATATCCCTCCATTATGGTCAGAAATGAAATTGCAAAGGTTTAGGGTCAAGATATTTTTTCAATTGAAGTATCAGTTTCAAATACCGATTTTAAAGATTCTCAAACAAAGTGGTTTGATTTCTTGGTGTCTTATAAGTGTTTGGCTTCACTTCATCCCAAGTGAGATTTTAGACTATGAACCACATTGTAAGAATCCCTTGGACCACCCACCTCAAAACTTCTGCTTGCAACCACGGAACACACACACACACACACATACACACACACACACACACACACACCGCCCCCACCACAACCACGCCATTTGAAGTGTCTGCTTAGCATGTGACCGTCTTTGTGGTTATAATCATCAAATATCTATTTCTGTACCCTTTTTATGGAGAGTTCAAATCTCTAGCAGAAAATACTCTTCGAACAAAACCTACTCATTGCATTTGGGCAACCACAGACCACCTGGAGGGCCTTCAAAGACCAGAGTTTCAGAAACTACAATTTAGAGCATAAAAAGAATCATAGTGCCTTGAGTTGAGGAGAACCAAAAAGATACCTGGTACCGGCTCAGCCCAAATTTGAACACTAGCAAAGCACACGATGGGTACTGGTTTAGATATTTAAAAAAAAAATGTCTTAAAGGGATGAACTATGGAACCCAGCCGTCAGCTAGGACCAGCTGTGCCTTGGGGATTTAGGCTGAGCTCCTACATTCACAAATGGTGCTCTGTTTTGTCTCCCCCTCAACGTGGAAACTCAGACCCTTGGATACTTCTGTAACTAGTCCTTCTATTCAATTATCTCTAGAAGTTAATAGTGTCTGGGAGGAGTCAAAGGGGTCATCGGATGCCACACCCCACACGCTGACATCTCCTATATCTTCTCTTCTCCTCCTCCACCCCCACTTCCTAACTCTACCTCCCTCCCTCCATGGGGAGCAGACAACCCCTTCTCCTTGCACTGCCTGCCCATCCCCAGTGGCCTCGTGGCCTCAGCACCAGTCCCCCCCAAACCCGCCCCAGACTGATCTGCTCTGAGTGGTCCCATTGAGTATTTCCCCAACGAGGATGGGCCTCCCGTGAAGAGGAATTCACCTGCCAGCCGCGGAAAGAACAGAAATGTCTTCACCTCCTGACACATATGGCAGGCAAAGCAGTCATAAAACCAGGAAACTACATGAAAAGTTACTCAGTCTCTTCTTCCACAGAAGAAAATCCACACAGAAAACCCAGACAAGTGAGGACAAATGTGAGAATGCCTGAAGGCTTTTCCTAATTCCTTCCCTTAGCAGGCTGAGCAAACTTGCGTCGCCCGAATTTGTCGCCTCTCCCAGCGGGCTTCCATCAGAGTGCGCTGTTCTTCTGCATTCTTTCCAACTCCTGGGAAATCCTCCCCGTGAACTAAATCTGTCATCCTATTCTTTCTCCTTGCTTATGGGTATACATCCAATGAGTGAATTTTCTACTGCTGGGTTTTGTGTTTATTTCACTTGCTGTTGAAAAGGCAACATTGCAATGAACTGTACTTACTCGTTGAGAAATCAGTAAGTTCTTACAACAAAAGAAGGATGGGTTCCTGTATGTTTTATTAGGCGTTTCACGCGTCTGTGTATCATTTTACTGACAAGACAGCAAGCGCCTGAGACTCTGTCTTATATTTCCTTGCAAACTCCACCTCATCTAGCTGTCTCAGAAAGGAACAGACAGGGACGCCTGGGAGGCCCAGTGCATTAAGCATCTGCTTTCGGCTTAGGTCATGATCCTAGGGTCCTGGGTTCGAGTCCCACACCAGGCTCCCTGCTCAGCAGGGAGTCTGCTTCTCCCTCTGCTGGCTACTTCCCCTGCTTGTGCTTGTTCTCTCTCTCTCTGACAAATAAATAAATAAAAATCTTAAAAAAAAGAAAGAAAGAAATGAACAGACATCACTAAGCTTCACAGGGCTGCTTCCCACTAAGTCAAACAAAAGAGGGCCCTGTCTTTGTTCAAAGGACTTTAAGAAACAACATAATATAATAGGAAACATTGGATTTAAAGTCTGAGGGTCTGACTTCAGAAGGAGTGCGGGCAGGTAATTGCAACTCTCTGAGATTCTTTGGTTTCCTTGTTTGTAAAGTGAGTAATAATCATTACTGCCCAGTGTGTGGTTGTTGTGAGAAGTGAATACAACTGTGCCCCTGAGAGTCCTGTGCAGACTGCTAAGCACCGTACAACACTGAGATATCAAGCCAGGGTTCAGCCATCAGTACAAGTACCAAAGAGGATGTAAAAGGAAGGAAAAGTGGATCCAGTTAATTCTCTGAGTCTTCAGGTACATTTCTGTGGACTTGAGCTTCAAATCCCTTCCTGCAGCTTGAATTTTGATACAAACCTTTCCTTTATCTCCAGTCGTAGCCTTGAGTTTGCAATGCATTGGTCACGGCCTGGGTCAACTGTGAGCAAGCAGCTTAAACTCAGCCCTCAGAGAGGAACACCCCACTGAGCCATGGATTGTCCAGCTCAGATGTGTTCGCCTCTCCTCGGCTGCGGACTGCAAGCCTGTCCCTGTGGATCGTGCCTTTTCCTGCTTTCCCAGGCCTTGCCTGAGCAGCACACCGGTGCAGAGATGGAGACACAGTCGGGCAGCCAGCTGGGAAATTTCAGGCCTCAGCAAGTCTTCATCTTCCCAACCAGCCAAACCCTCCAAGGAGGGCCACCCCCATATTCCACTGTGGACTCAAGGAGGCTGGATTGCTGATTATGGCGGGGGCCTGAGCAGGGTGGGCATGGCAGGGACTTACCAAGTCTACAGGGCTGGGTTGGGTCTGGCAGGCCCCTGCTGAGTCAGGTTTTAGCCCTTTGTTGCCATATCTGGGAGATCCGGGAGGAATGAGAAAGGACAGAAGGGTCTGGACGGTGAGGTGGCAGGGGAGCCCTTCAGGGAAGTATGCGAGCAGCCATCTACCCACCAGTAGGAAAGTATTTCAATTAAGGCCTGGAATACTCTTACAGGGACACACAGGCTGAATACCAGTCCAGGGATTGAGATATCATCTAATCCGTCCCCTTGGCTTCACCCATGAGCAAATTGAGTAACTAGGCCAGGTCACTTTCCCAGCAATGGTCTTTTTGCTACATTCTCTCCAGCCAATTGTCCTCAATCTTCTGGGCTTCAAAACATGGAGGACTGCAGAGCGCCTGGTTTCTGTGGCAACCAGAAAACAGATGCTATGCTGGGACAACCCTTTATCTAATCAATTAAAGTCTTGTTACTGGTGCCTTTGATTTGATTTCCTAACACTTCCTCTTGTTCCTTCATCAGTAATTCACATCAACACAACTTCGTGAAGCAGCTACTGGGTAGAGTGGGCTAGATTCTACAGGAGCTTCGGAGGACCAGAGAGCCTCTGGCTTTAGGGAGGCTACAGGTGGGAGTAGACAGCAGTGTTGTCTGAGGGCGTCCAGGAATTCCTAAGGAGCTGAGCCCGGAGAGGGGAGGAGCATTCGGCCAGGAGCACCCACAGCAGGGAGCCCCAGTCTGAAATGGAGACAAACAAATGGAGCCTGGCAAAGACATGCTCCTTGAAGAAAAGACGTGTCTGTAGATTTACAGGTGGAATTAGGTGAAACCAGGGAACTCAGCACTGAGAGCGGATACAAATGATAGCAGGTGGGTAAGGCAGTAGTTTTCCAACTTTTCTTAGGAGGAAACCTTATGCCAAAGCTGAAAATATGCAATAGATTAAGGCAGAACTGTCTGTGTGGGGGTGGGGGGGGTGGGGTAGGATGGAGAATATCGGGGGAGGGCAGGGCCGTGGGAGCACAGTTTGGAAACCACTCATTTAAAAGAAGGCCTTTGGGGGCTGGCAGATCATGCATCGCTCATGGACAGGTCACCTCATTCCAGGATCCCCACAAGGAAGGCTTGATTCCTCCAGCTCTGAGAGATTAACACAGGTTGGAGACTAGCTTCAGGAGACTGGAGTAAACAGCAAAACGTCAGCAACTGGGTTTTCGATGGACTGGACTCTTTACCTATTGTCCCTGTCGTTAAGCTACATGGCAAACTAAATCATAATCAGAAAGCACTTTACTACCTCAGTGTAAGAAATCATGGTCACTCACCGGTCTAGAAATATTCGGTCTGTATCTTCAGCATTCTCTTTCTATGTAGATACACATCTGTGGCAGGACATCACCACAAGGAATCAGTACAAGGGGGAAGTAAAGAAATCAAATCTTTAATTGCATCAAGCTAAAATATCCTAATATTTTTATCTTGTAATCCAGTGGACTCCAAACGTTATGGAATGTACAGCCCAATCAGCAAAAATTGTTGGAGCCCATATCCCCAGTATATGTATATTTATTTATGAATTATATGTACCTTCAACTGATATTTTGAATATTAAATATGAATACATTTAATTAAAAATGAAAAAATTCTAGTATTTTCTTTCTTCATAACTGTGGAATAATTAAAAGCTCTTTGATGACAGAAATGGAGTCCATATCCATGGATTTCCTATGTATGAACCTCTTCTCGGTGGAAAAATTCAAAACATTCTACCGAACACATAAAGTGTGTTAGCTTTTCTTTGGTGGGCCATATCAGGATCATCATCTACCTCACTTATAATTATTGTCACCACAGTATGAAGAAACTGTGATCCAAAGCTCCTAACTTGTGCATGTGCCCTTCGATCTTATCTAACATTGAAGAACTTGCTGTCTTCCTTCTCTGCATGGAAGTGCTACGATTGTTAAAAATATTGAAGACGTCAAACAAATAAGCAAGTTGGCTGTCCAGTTCACATCTACAAAAGCTGGGACTAACTAATGTGGTTTCTTACCGTGCAGAAACATTATGAGCTCCTGTCACATTTCAAACATTCCGGAGTCGTTAGAGTTTTTCCCCTCGACACCATCATGCCTCATCAAGAAACAGTTGTTTTTGGTATGGACCAGCCTCCATATAAACACATAAGAAAGAGAATGATTTGGACTGAACATACTGGCCTCAATGTCATTCCGTTTTTACTATATCAGTAAGCACATTGCGTAGTTCAGCCAAATTTTTAAGGATTTTGAAGATTTTCCTGATGAATAAAGCAGCGAACTGATTCACCGTCACTGGTGCAAGCTTCTTGGTACCAAGCGAGTATGAAGAAGCTTGTCTAACCTAATCGATCAGCTTCTTTCCCTTTCCTACCGGTGCCTGGGTCTAGAGACAAAGACTTTCACCTCTTTTTTATCTCCTATGTGGACTTTTATGGTCTATACGGGTTTTCACATGTCAAAGAAGGAGATAAAAGAATGTGGAACAACTTTCTCTCTCTCTCTGAATTAAGCCTGGGTTTTAAGCTTAGTGTGTTGCTACAAAATCCTATTTTGAGTAACCAAAGTTATTATTCAAAATATCAGATTTTTTTCCCCACTTTGTGTTTCTGCTGTAACAATCTTAATCCTAGAGACAGATGCTACCTCAGGCTGTCCAGGGAAAACGGACACGTACCCCCAAAACGTAGAGAGAGAAGCACAGCATCATTTTTAGACTTCCGTACAGAGCCCCGTCAGTTGGCCAGAGTTTTTGCCATGTACTCTGCAGACCCTGTTTTGCTGGCCTTCCGTGGTGACACCAGTGACCACGTCACGCTGTGGCTGGCTGCCTTCCGAGGACTTTATATCTGGGGTCTCTGTCATAAGGAGTGTTTCCCCCTAATGCTGCAGCTACCGTGGTTCTGGGCTTTGTTCTTGAACCTCTTCCTGCCCATTGCCACCAGGGATGCTCTCACCCACCCCGGGGGGAGTCTCCGATTCATGAATGCTCTGCGTGTGGAATGTCTGTAAGCCTAGCATTTGAAACCCAGAACTCCTTTTTCTGTAGAGAGAATGTTTTAAGTGTTTGTGGGTCTCCAGGTCAACCCACAAAGACTCACCCAACCCTCAGTACAGGTAATGAATTTTCCCTTTGCTCCTTTTATATATCATAGAATTATAGACCGTCAGAGCTGAAATGGAATTTAGAACATTGCGTTATGCACTGCTAACAGAGTTGTTTTCCACTGGATTCTATTACAAATGCCCCACATTTCATCCACCTTAGACGTTAAGTAGGGTCCTGAGGTCTAGCCTGGAAGCCCAGTCATCCTTTACAACATCACATAATCATGAAGCAGGAAGGGTCTTGCCACAGAGAGCTTCACCTTGGCCACTTTTCTCTATAGCCTTGGAGGCTACACCACGAGGGCCAGGTCTGTGTCGATGGTGTCCCTACACAGACATGGCCAATACTTACGCACCTTAAATCAATGGGATCACGGAAGCCACATCAGGAAAACCAAAGGGCTCAGGTGTGGAAGCAAAGGTGTGAAGGTGTGAAGTAAATGCCTCCTGGCATTTACTGAGCCAGGCATACTTCCATCCCAGGGGAGCCTTCATCTTCCTGTCCTCTCTGAAATGCTTTTCCCCAGATATCGTCGTGCTGCACTCTCTCACTTCATCAGCTCTTGGCTCAAGTGTCACAGCTCCGAGAGGCCCTCAGTGGCTGTTCTACCTGAACCAAACCTTCCCAGCACGCCGGTTTCCTGTCCCCTTGGCTTTGTTCCATAGCGCTATTCATTTGCTTATTAGTCGGAATCCCTGCTTGCCATCCTCCCTGCCCCCTGCCCCCTTCTCCCCAACTCACATGTCAGCTTCATGAGGGGAGGACTTTATCTCTTTTGTTTACTTTCTATCAACAGTGCCCAAAACACTGTCTGTCAGGCACATAGTAGGAGCTCAGGAACTGTACTCGTAGGTGGAAGGATCAAGCGAGGAAGCACTGTCCCAGGTGCTCTGTACGCGTCAGCTCACTCGGTCCTCAAAGCGGTTCCGGGTGGTAGGTTACTTCTTTTTTAACACACGAGTGGCAGAACACCCTTAGGTTTAAAAACAACTTTAGCAACACCGTTTGTGATTCATATATGCATTTTATCAGTTTCTAATTGTTGGTATGTTTGAATCTCAGTAAAATCCTCTCACTTTCCCTACAGAAGACATTTGAATTAAAAGAAAGTCTCTCTGGACTTCGTTGTCAAAAAGGGGGAATGGCACTTTACTGGGGTTTGTCAGTAAGGACAACTCAGTTCAAGCCGATAAACTGAACGATCGCTGTTGCTGGAGGGGGTAGAACGTAAGGGCTTTGTCCTCAAAGACCTTGTGGAGGCATCATCTCTTTGTCCTGGGAGAAATAATATGTTACCATTTTTCATCCATCCATTCATTCATTTAACAAGCGTGAGTTCTGCCCTTGAGGAATTCTATCCCAGGAAGAAGGAAGTTCTGTAAAAAAAAACTTTGATAACACAGTAAGATAATAGTAACAGAGAGGTCTGTGTAAAATGCTACAAGGACACGTGCACCTGCGTGCTTATCATCCTTTTCATCCTTCGTTATGGTCAGGGTTACGTGTCAGACTCTCTAAGAGTCTTCCTGAAATTTCTTTCTTTTTAAAAAGATTTTATTTATTCATTTGAGAGAGAGAGAAAGAGGCAAAGAGAGCACAAGCAAGGGGAGAGGCAGAGGGAGAGGGAGAAGCAGACTCCCCACTGAGCAGGGAGGACCCTGGGATCATGACCCTGAGCCTAAGGCAGATGATTAACCATCTGAGCCACCCAGGCACCCCCTGAAATTACTTTCTTAAATATACGTATGTATAGCACGGTCAGGTGAACTTGGCACATCTATGCGATGAGATACATGCGTCAGACCCCAAAGCATGGGGCCCGTATCAATACATGATGGCCCCTAGAGTGAACCTCCACAGAAATATATCAGAAGGGAATTCAGAGCCATGTTTTGTGAGTTGACAGGTATGAGAACAGCTTCGGAACCAGATGAAAAATTGGGTTTAAACCTGGTTCTCACTTAGCTGTATAATCCTGGGCATGGAGTCTGCCATCTCAGAAGCTCTCCCTCTTATGGAATTGCTGTGAAGAATTCCTCGCACAATCTGATACTTAGCGTGTGTTCAGTAAATGTCAGAACAAAGCTACCTTCTTCCGCTAGCTCTGGGGTAAGTTTTACATACATCATTTAATCAACAGAAGGGCCTTATAATTATTCATATTTTATAGATGAAAATCTGAGGGTAAAGGTGGCCATATATCTACTAAGTGGTTTAGCTGAGAGCCCATTTTTTCCTCTTCCAAAGTTAGTCCTCTTAAGCATTACACAAGTAATTATATTTCAATTTCATCTGGTTCTTTATGTAAGTTGCTTAAGGAATTCATGATCTGAAATAAAAATGTGTGTACCAGAATTTATTTAGTTAAGTCGCCAGGGGTACAAAATTGTCTTTCCGGTACTACATAACCCCTAATTTTCGTGGACAAGTTGTTGCAATGCTTTGTGATTTTATTTCTTGACAGTAGATGGCGCTGATGATTGTCAAACGAGACCAAGAAGCGGCCATACACCAACCCCCTTAGCCATTAAAACAAAACAAACAACAAACAAAACCTGAAAGACATATATAAAAAAAAAAAAGGAAGATTTTCATTCCAAGGAAAGGTTGAAATTAAGAATTTGGAACTGCCATGTAACGGAGCTAGAGGTGATCCATGTGTGTTTAATTTGGAACTCTAGGGGAAATCTCCTCGGCTACTTGCAAAATTTCATTAACAGGATTAAAACAAAATATAGTAAAATTTAATTATCCAGACAAACAATAAACTTAGAGTTACTTGTCAGATTTTATTTTCTGCACCATAATTTTAGGGAGACATGAATATTAAGATAACTATGAATGCAGTTAAAAATATATATATAAATGTATATATATTTATATGACTTCCAGAGTGCTGAAGACAGTACAGAGGAATACAGTGGTCAAGATGAAAAACAAAACAAGACAATTTAATTATATGACCCTCAGGCACGTTAGCGTTTTGGGACATAAATTTCCTCATCTTGAAAACTGAAATATTTCTTACTTAATTCACAGGACAGTTGCCTGGATAGAAGCCAGTAAACGCCTTAAGAATGATCATGTCCAATATCCAAATAAGCCTTCATTGATATTTTCCATGCATTCAACCCAACCTCCTACAGGCACAATCTTCACACAGTGACACTGAAATTCAGAATAAAAGACTTGAGTCTTCAATTTCCTTATTGGTCCATGAACAATTTAGTAACCTTCAGTGTATTAGATTCATGGAAGATGAGGGACTAAGGTATTTTCAACCATAAACGGAATGTTTAGGTTAATATTCAGCTATTCAGAAAATTAAATAAAAGAACCCTGAATCCAAAGGATATCAATTCATTGGTGTAGCCTATACTTTCCTCCCCATTTTCACTGTCTTTCCCATCTGCCGGTGTGTGTGTGTCCCTGGGATGCACGTTTGTGGGATATAGGCTAAGCCAGGGTCTACTTCAGCTGCAGAAAAGATCATAGCCCTACAGAAGCCTATGTGGGATTTCTCCCTTGACTTTCACAAGAGGTGTAGACATTCCCTCTGCTCTTCTCCTTTTTTTTTTTTAATAGCTTATTGAAACATCTTTGACATATAAAAAAAATAGACACTTCTCGAAAGAAGAAATTCAAATCGCTAACAGGTTCTCGGCGTCTTTAATCATCAGAGAAATGCAAATAAAAACCACAAGAAGATATCACCTCACACCTGTCAGGGTAGCTATTATCAAAAAGAGAAAAGATAGCAAGTGTTGGCAAGGATGTGGAGAAAAGAGACCCCATGTGCACAGCTGGGAGGGATGTAAATTAGTGCAGCCGTTATGGAAAATAGTATGGAGGTTCCTCAAAACATTAAAAATAAAATTACCATAGTACCCTTTGTTCCTTTTTTTTTTTTTTAAGATTTTTTAATTTATTTGAGAGAGCGCACAAGAGAGCATGATGGGAGCCTCCATCTCATGACGCTGAGATCACAACCTGAGCCGAAATCAAGAGTCAGATGCTTAACCAGCTGAGCCACCCAGGTGCTCCCCCTCTGTTCTTCTTTTAACAAAAGGTTCACAAATATCTGTGGATGATGGTAGGTATTATCATTTCTGCTTCAGGAGCCCTGCGTGTCTCCTGGCACTGGTTCCTGGGCCTCAAGCTGCTTTCCCTAGAAAGAAACATCCTCCACACCAGGGACTCCAGGCAGCTAGATTCAGCTTCTCAATTCCTGCCAGGAGTAAGTGCCCCATCTCCATTCCCCACTATTTGATCTGGGCTTTGGGGACATAAAGCGTGCTGGCCAAGGCCAAACAGTGTCTGGCTGGCTTCTAAAAGCACAGGGGGCAGATTCTTCTTGCTTTTACAGATTCTATCACTTCCTCAGACAGGACTCCCTGCCTGGTCTCCGTCTTACTCCCCACCCCAGGGAATATTCCCTAGAGCCTTCCAGAATTTGTGATTAGAGAGCTGTTTCTGTGGTTATTTCCTCCCACTAGACCCGAAGGTCCCTGGGGGATATGACATGAGTCTGTCTTTTGTCCTGCTGTGTCCTCATGCCTGGCACAGGGCCCAGCACAAAGTAGGTGCTCAGTGAAGAGCTGCCGAAGGTGTGAAAGATTGATCGGCTTTGACTTCCCTGGAAAGGGCTGGCAGGCATCTAAGGGTCAAACGAACCCACCCACTAAGCGCCCACTAAGCGTTTATGACACTTCTCGGGCTTTTCAAGAGTTCGGACTGGTGGGGGAAAGGGGAGAATTTCTGGTTGAGAGAGGCTGGGTTTGGGGGCCTCCAGCCCCCCATGCTCTGATCTCTCCAGAACCTTTCCTGCTAAACCACCCACCCCCCAGAGGGCCCCTTCCCCCTCTTTCCTTCATTGCTCCCTGTGGGCATGGGGCTGGCATGGAACTTGATCCTAAGTAAGAGTCTGTTCTAACAGGAAGCAAATAATGTTCCTCCCCTGACGGAGGTGTTTCCTTCTTAAAGAAGTTACAAAGGCTCTTTTCAGAGAGAAAGGGGGCGGGCATGGTGTGTGGCCCCACTGCTGCCTGCCCCGTGCAGACTGAAGCATGTTCCGGAGTTAGGGCCTCTGAAACGAGCCCCGAAACAGAGTGGCCCAGGCTCTCTGAGCCTCGGTCCCTTTACGGGCTGGTTACGAGCATCCCCCGAAATCCCCTAGCGTCGTTGTGAATCTTTTTCTTTTCTCGGCTTCTGGGATACCACAGTCTGGGTTTTCTTCCTGTTTTCTCCAAGTCCCCTTGCTGGATCCACTTCCTCTTTGTCATCCCTTCCCTGCGGGTCCCCCAGACCTGTCCTGAGGGCGACAGCCACACTCACCTTGGGATGAGCACACTGAGTTTCCTGGCCATCAGTTCTTTCTGTGTCCTGAGGAATCCAGAGTCTTACAGCTAACTGCTGACTCTGCGTCCCACCAGGGTGCCTACTAGGTGTTCCACACTAACTGGATCTAAAGCTGAGCCCTCTCTTTTTTAGAAGACTACCTGTAATGAGAGACAGAACCTTAATGTAGACCCAATAGTTGACACCATGTGCAATAGTGAAAAAACAGGGGCCTTCGTGTTAAAGGTCAGAAAGAATGGAAGGAGGCAGCCATCTTGATGCTATTTTGACGATGAGGAGGAGGTTCTAGCCAATTAAATAAAATGAGGGGAGAGGCTAGAAGGAAAGAGGATGAAAATTATTATTTGTAGGTGATATGATTGTCAATACCGCAAACCAAAGAGAATCTAAAAGAAAATAATATGAAAGAGATATCAGGTAAGAGGCAGTCAGAAAATAAATATGCATGTATTAATACCTTGCACTAGTTTTAAAAATTCAAAATATAATGACAAACATGCCATATATGGCATAATTTGTTTCAAATATAAAATACCTCAGAATCAACTTCTCAAAGAGGTGTGACATGTACATTTTAAAAATTAAACATAAACTACATTTAAAAGCAAATGACAAATCAGGAAAACAGTTTCCAAGTAAATGACAAATCAAATTTTCCTATCTCTAATATATAAACAGCTCTTACAAAAAAAGAAAAAAGTAGAATTCCAATTAAAGATGGCAAAGGGCAAATGATTCACAAAAGAAGAAGTAATCAATAAGTCTATTAAAAATGTTTGGCCTCATTAGCCATCAAAGAAGTACAAATTAAAACAGTAAAATGTGATTTATGCCTTGTCAAATTATAACCTTTTTCTAAAATATTGTCAGCATTGATAAGATGTGAAGGAACGGGCATACTTATATGTGGCTGGTAGAATGTAACTAGCTGTGATTTTCCTGAGGACAACTTGACAATATGTATCAAAAACCTTAAGCCATCCTTTGACCCAGAAATTTCACTTCTAGAAGTATAATCATACTCATTATAAAAAGCTTTGCTAGAACAGAATTTTGATATGGGGAAAATTCTGGAAACAACCCAAATGATGAACTACAGGGGACTCGTGAAATGGAAGTATAGTTCACCCAGAATTAAAGAGACCACGCAGCATTACACATGACATTACAGAACACAAAGCTGAACTCTTGTTCCCACCTTCCCCGCGCTCCAGCTGGCCTTTCTCATAATCTTCCCCACCTCAGTAAGTGGCTCCGTCCCAAAACCTTGCAGTCATCCTTGACTCCTCTCTTTCCTTCATAGTCTGTATCTAACCCACAGGCCTGTCACCTCCACCTTCAAAATGTCTCCCTTTTCTGACCTTGTCCCACCACCCTCGAACACCCTAGGCTTGAAGGAGACCGAGCCACACCACCTCGCTCCTGGACCACCTCAACAGTCTCTGTCTTTCTGCTTCCATTCTTGTCCTCCTATAGGCAATTCTCTGTAGGGCAGACAGACTGATCTTTTTAACTACCAGAACATGTCACCCCTTGCTCGAAACTATCAGGGGCTTCCCTCACACATGGAATAAAATTCAAACTCCGTGCATGGCCTAGCCAGTTTCACCAGCTCTGGCCCCCGTGTGGCCTTCTGACTTCAGCTCGTATCTCTGTTCTAGCCACGCTGACCTTCTTGGTATTCCTCAGACTCACGGCCTTGTTACTGCCTAAACTTTGCACTGTTGTTCTCTCTCTGGGGTTCTCTTTCCCCAGTTCTTCGCATGGCTTTGCTCTTAAAAGTGCAGAGAGAGGTGGGGTGCCTGGGTGGCTCAGTCATTAAGCGTCTGCCTTCGGCTCAGGTCACGATCCCAGGGTCCTGGGATTGAGCCCTGTATCGGGGTCCCTGCGCCGCATGCATCGGGCTCCCTGCTCGGCGGGAGGCCTGCTTCTCCCTCTCCCACTCTCCCTGCTTGTGTTCCCTCTCTTGCTGTGTCTCTGTCAAATAAATAAATAAATAAAATCTTTCAAAAAAAAGTGCAGAGAGAGGCTCATTTGACCCCTAAGTAAAATAGCTTCCCATCACTCTCCAGGCCCTCATCCGCCTTTGTTTTTGTCACTGTACTTAAGACTCCCTGCGTTAGGAGTTACCTGTCCTTAGGTGAGAGCTAGTTGAGGGAGAAGAGGCATTTGTTAACAGACAGAAGATCAAGGAACGGATAGGAAGGCTGAGTGGTTCATAGCCAAGAGCAATGCGTAAATCACACCGCTTGGTGAGAACCCTATTGCCCTGCTGCCAAAGGGCATGTCACCAGTGCCACCATCCCAGACACCAGCTCTGCTGTACCCACTACGACCTTCCTCGTGCTGCAGACGCTCCCACCAGCAGCGAGGATTTTCTGCAGGCCCTGTGTCCTTGAATCACTGGCTCCTGACCCAAGGTATGGGCTGGTATGCCTGATTGGCCAAGCCTTGACCATGGGTCTTGGCTCATTCTACAAGGGAGGCTGGTCAAACTACCATCTGGAGATTTCTCTTTCTATGTAGTGGGCCATGGGCTCTGCATCCCAGGATTCCATAAAGTACAGAATGTCCAGATATAAGATGGAGTTTCAGATTCTAGGTGGCCAAAAAAGGATGACAGATATCTCTTGCATTAGTTGGCTTTCTACTCTATGTTTATTTGTCTATTGCCTATCTCTTCTGCTAGAATAGAAGCCTCACTAGGTCAGGGACTTTGCCCTCTCCTCTCTACATCCCCTGAGTCCGGAACAGTGACTGCAGAGAGGTGGCCTTCCATTAATATGCGTTGTATCAGATACTATATTGAAAATGTTGGCAATCCTAACGATTAAACAGTCTAGTTGTTATCATTCCTCCTTTTGGTGGGAGATGCTCCTGGCCCCCTCTTCTGGCCTGTTCCTCCTCCCCTAGCTCCAAAAGCAAAAGCAAGCCAGTCTAGCCTGATGTGGCTAGAAACCACATTTGTAGGTAGAGAGTATCAGAACTGAGTTACATTGTAGGACACCGAGCTGATGTCACAAATTGTTTGGTGTGGGGGAAAAACCTTCACACATTTGGTGACCAGAAATGTTCTCTGTGTTAAAGTCAAGGAGACACACAAGGAAGAAACATTAGTAGGGTAGAACTGGGTTTTTCCCCTACACAGAAGGAGGAAAACAGCTTTTTCCCTGACAAGGACACCGGAGACATATGGAACTCCAGCATTTGGTGGTGGGGAGGAGGGTGAGATGCAAATGTTTTCTCTTTTAAAGAGAAAGAGAGAAAATGATAGTGAAAGTCGTTTCTGGGCTGGACTGTCTGCAGGAGAGGGATGGGTTGAGGGAGGAGGGAGAAAGGGAGTTGGGGGGTGGGGGGTGGAGGGTGAGAAAGAGGAAAGGAAGGGAGCTCTCTGAGGGAGAATCAGGCTGCACATAATGTCGAAGGAACGCTTCCTATATTCTATTTATAGATTCTAGAGACCTGCTAAGAAGAGACAGTTCGAGCTGGTTTAGCTGTGTTAAAGGATTACTAATTACAGTCATTTATGAGAATCGCCGCTTAGCATTTCTAGCTAATCACTGTGCAGGCAAGTATTATCTATATTGTGACTATCTGCCAGAGTGTCTTTTGTTGTAGATTTTATTTGATTGCAACACCTGCTCATGAAGATTCCCTCTGTTCTGGGGAAGCGTAGCCGCCTGCTCAGGACTGAAACAAAGCAACCCGGAAGGAATGCTTTCTAAGAATAAAGGGAAAAAAATTCCTATAGATATACCACATAATTTTTGTTACTTGGGGTGATGGTTGGTAGAAGAAGATCAACAAAGCACTAAGAATTTTTTTTTTAATTTTTGCTGCTTCCTATATCCCCATTCTCTATTCTCATCACCACACACACACACACACACACACACACACACACCACTCTTTACACACTAGGTCCATGACAGATTCAGAAACTGGAGCATGTAATCTACAAACTTATCCATTATGGTGTTTTGCAGATGGACAGAAGTTGCTTTTACCATTTAAAAAAAAGGGCCTCCTACTAATGGTCCCTCAGGAAATCTGTGGCATATTAAGCAATGTGGGGTTTGGATTAGGACAAAAGAAGGTTAAATTAAATCCAAGCAAAAACATCTTGACTTGTAGCTTAGAAACGTGTGCAGTTCCTGACTTTAGATTCAGTGTTGTGAAGTAACTTTCCAAAACACATTTTGTGGGTGGGTGTCCATGTGTGGCCCCGTGAGCCACTTGGAAAGAAGCATGGCCCTCGCTCTCAGCCCAATGCCTGCCACCACCATCTCTCCATGGAGGCGATAAACTGGGGCAGCTGACCAGGGCTTCTCTACCAAGCTTGGAATGCAGGCAGGGAATTGCATACATAGAAAAAGAAAGCTGATTGGAACCACTTAGTTCCTATGTACATTCATCAACTTCTATCCAGTCAAAGTTTGGCATCAGCGCTGGGGGATCAACCTTTCCAGGCCTGTTGTTCAGATGAAGACATTACAGAACACAAAAAGCACGTCAAGTCCTCTGACACGGCAGCAGGCCTGAGATAAAAACCAGACTTTGGAGTCAGAGTGGGAATAGGCTATACTGTTTTAAAATGTTACTGTTAAAAAAAAAAAAAAAAAGTGAGGAATCGGGAATCAGAAAATTAAATATAAGGGCAAGAGTTTAAAAATCAAACATTTTCTTCTTAAAAACACTACTTCCATGTAAAATTGTGGTTTGACCCTTAGTTACCCACCAATAACTGGGTTATTGGGTAAGAACAAAATGGTGAAAACTTAGAAGTCATCTAGCGCAATTCTCATCTGATATTTGAATCCCCTCTTTGTGCCCCAATATCTTGTCATCTTGTTTCTGCCTCAAAACTTTAAGTGGCAGCAAACCCATTGCCTGCTGGGGTAACCCATCTGTCTCTGGAGCGTGCTGGTCGAGAGGCAGGACGGGCTGTTACTGCATCACCCCATAGTCCTAGCCTTTTGGAGACACACAGGTCCAATCTCTTTTCCCTGTAAACCCTTGCTTCACCATTAGGAAACCCCAGTCACACATGCCTTTCAGGACCCCAAGTCTACAAATACTCCTGAGTCATGGTGTCAGGCTCCCTCACCAACCCTGCTGTCCTGGTTCCAGTTTGCAAATGCTCCTCTTCCGTGTGATACTGGCAATCAGACCCAGCCTGAGGCCTGACTGGGCTTAGTCGATACCTGCCATATTTTTGACCACCCAGCAACTTTGGCACACCCGCTCTTAGGAGACTGGTTATACCTAAGGAGGAAGTCAGAAGCTTGCTTTGTAAGCCTCCCCTGCAGCTAAGGTTTGGGCATGTGATCCAGACCCCTCTGATCACGTACAACCACATGAGACCATGATTCTCCAGCTACAGATGGGAAGAAGGACTGCAATGAAGCATTCTGGTAAGGGTAGATGCAGTGACTTCCAGCATTTCACAGACAGGGCTTATGAAGTGCTTTGGTAGAACCCAGAAATCGAAAGATGAACTACTATGGTAGGCAGGATAATGGCCTTCCAAGGATGTCCACGTCCGAATCTTTGGAGCCTGAATATGAATATGGGACCCATGTGGCAGATGCAATAGAGCTCAGGACCTTGAGATGGGGAGTTATCCTGGGTTATCTGGGTGGACCTGATGTACTCTGTAGAGTCCTTGTAAGGGGGAGGCAGGAGAGTCAGAATCAGAGAAAGCCACGTGATGACAAAAGCTGAGTGAGGGAAGGAGATGCAGTGATAGAAGCAGAAATCAGAGAGACAGATTTGAGGGTATTCTTCTGCTGGCTTTGAAGATAGAGGATGGTGCCATAAGCCAAGGGCTGCAGGCACCTTGATTTAAGCCCAGTGAGATCCACTTTGGACTTCTGACTTCCAGAACTGTAAGAGAATAAATCTGTGTCATCTTGGACTACTACGTGTATGGCGATTTGTTAGGGCAGCAACAGGAATCCAATACCTAGATGCCTAAGTCCTTAAGGCCAGTGGTGGCGGGAAAGCAGGGTCTCCGTGAGAGGGGCTGATGCAATTCGGGTGCCTCTCTTACTGCAAAACTTGCAAATCTGATTCTCTGGCCCTCCCAAAGACTCTATCAGCTCTCTCCTATCATTTGGCGAATTCATCTTCTTAAACCAGATCAAATACATAGGATCTGGGGCTTGCAACAAGGAATCTGGTAGCCCTGGCAACCCAGCACTCTATATTTGTCCTTTCTCTTTTATTTCTGGATGATCTCTCAGCTCCACCTTTGCTGCTCTCTCACTCCTGCCTTCATTCAAGTTTCCACTAGTCCTTACCTAGACCATTGGCATGCCTTCCTAATTGGTTTCCCTGTCTCTGGCCTCTTCCCACTCCTCCACTTCCTCCACATTCCTGCTGTGTCATTATCCTTCTGAAACTTAGCCACAGGACTTCGTTGCCCTATTGAAAACGCATCAGTGGTATCCGGTTGCCAACGGGATAAAGACCAAAGTCCTTATATGGCTTGGAAGGACCCTTATCACCTTGTCTGAACCTGCTTGTACTGTCACTAAGAGCAAAAGCTATGGTGTTAGTGACACCTGATGAGCTCTAGGACCTTGGGTAAGTGGAGCCTCATCTGTAAGGTAACCACAATAACATTGGTAAAATGGGGATTTAAGAATTCCTAGCTCATTGCGTTGTCATGTAATTAAAGAGATAATGCATACAAATGTACTCGGCTCAGTGCTTGGCATATAGTGGGCATTGGATTATACATGTGTGTGTGTCTGTGTCATTTCCCATCTTGTACCACCAAATACTCCCCATATTACCCCTGCATTTTCATGCTGATATTTTTTTTAACTTCAAAGTCTTTCCCTCCTTCTCTTTTGCTTGGCAAACTATTGCAGGATCGAGCTCAGATATTACCTCCTTGTGAAACGTTCTTTGACCCTTCAGGCAAGGTGGTCAGTCCCTACTCCGAGCGCCTGATGTGATTCTGTGGCAATGACTTGCTTTCACTTTCTCCATCGAGAGTCTTTTCCATTTTGAGGTTGATAAAGCCCAGTGTGGCATCCAGCAAACAGGAGCCTCTTGATAAATGTCAGGTGAACGGATGAATGGAGCAATGATGAAAAGGAGAAGGTTGGAACCACCACCTGCCCATTCTGGAAAGTAAGATTTGGCCGAAAGCATGAGAGTTCAAACCTGAAACTTCCCGTGCTTGCATAGCAAACCTATGTAGGTGTTCTAGGTAAGCTTCAAGGAGGTTGAAGATTATGGAATGGGTGAGTCTGAGTTATTATTTTATACAGGACTTTTAGGCACACAAAAGAATTGTTTTAAAACCATGTTTTTTTAGAGAGGAAGTTGTCCAGTTGCTATAGGCAATTATTTACTTAATAATTCCAAGTGTGGGCAGGGCAAAACCTCAGGGGTAGAGGCCACTGCCCAGTGAGGTTCTAGCTGAAATTAAGACAAAGCACCTCAGAGCTGAGCACCAGTGGGAGAAAGATATTGCTGGGCACGCAACTATTTACGTGCTTGTGTATGCTGAGGTGCATCTGAGTGATATTTGATCGCTTTTTCACAGAAGTCATCAAGACGTTTCAAGCCATCCAATGTATCTGTATTTTCAATGTCAAATCACAAAGTAAGATTTCTGAGAAAAGGGTTATTTTGTGAGTCACTTGGACTTTCCAACAAAGTACACAAAAATGGAGACTATTCCTTCAGGACCCTAGGAGTTGGCCATACACATGTAGTTTACAACTCCTCTGGGCTCCAACCCACAAGAGGCCCTGTTTGTCTCCACAGAGACTTTTTCCACCGGTATCAACGGCAACTAGAACCATCGGTCTGCTCTTCCCTTCACCCTGCTGACATTAGCAGCAGAGCCGCATTCAAAAGTTCAGAGACAAGTGAAACTTGGTTGGGGTCACTCAGGCCACAGAACCTTCCTAAGAACAAAAAAACAAAAGGTCATGACCTTGGTTACGCCTAAAGTAAAGACTTCCCTGTTTCAGATTATAAACTGGTTTGGATGAAAACCGGCCGATGTGTGGACAATCTGATGGGTTCAGTAGGCCTTTCAACCTTTGTAATTATCTCTTTGCTAAAGTAAATGTTAGCATAACCATTGACATTTGGTAAGTTATTCTGTGCTACTCAAGATAGAAGACAGATAAACTTTAATCATTTTTTGAGTAGTTAATATACATTTCTTATCACAGAACACTATTCTTTTTTTTTTCCTCACAGAACACGATTCTGTTTTGTTGCTAGGATGTATAGAAATACATTCGTACACAGTTAAGTTCAAATAATTGCACGTGTATGCAAGTTTTTCTGTTTTCCAGTATGTGCATAGTTTTTTAAAACATGGCCCTCCTTCGAGAACAATCAGTGACCTTCCCTTGCAAGTCTGAAGATGGGGCAGTGCTAATGGAGAGGCCGGGCTGAGGACTTACTGGGGAAACAAACCAAATTAAAGATGAGTGGTTCTGTAGGGACCGCAGGCCTCTTGGGGTGTATTTTTTTTTTTTAAAGATTTTATTTATTTATTTGAGAGAGAGAGAGAGAGAATGAGAGCGAGAGAGCATGAGGGGGGACGGTCAGAGGGAGAAGCAGATTCCCCGCCGAGCAGGGAGCCTGATGTGGGACTCGATCCCGGGACTCCAGGATCATGACCTGAGCCGAAGGCAGTTGCTTAACTAACTGAGCCACCCAGGCGCCCCTCTTGGGGTGTATTTTTGCTAAGACTGATTTACATGTCCTCTACTCCAGCAACATGAATAGTACCACTTCTCAGATTAATGAGAACAATTTTTCCTCAAACGATAGAAGACATGCCATTTCTCAATAAGGAGAGGACCTGTCAAAATTATGCATAAATAAAATCATAACTAGAGGGCCTCTGTCATTTATAGCCATTAATTTCTTCCATCCTCTTTGAAAATCCCGAGGGAAGAGGCAAGTGACAGCAGTTCACACACAGAGACATGGGCGTACCAGGGACTCCGGCCAACTCGACAGGATCTAAAATAGTCCTTTGGCAACTGAGCAAAGAATGGATTCCAGGCCCCGAGGCAACTGTGCACATCAGAGGAATGGGTTCCCTCCCTTGGGCTGGGGCAGAAGCTAATCTTGCGGTCTTCCCCAACACAGCAGCTCTGCTCAGAGGGCAGCCAACTAAGGCTTGACAAAAGCCAGCTTGGGGAGCAGCCCAGCCCAACCTCATACCCACACGCTGCTACTGAAAGTATTTTAAAGATTCATAACATCTTATTGATGCTGCTTAGCAACAGCAACTGTCAACGTTCTCCTTCCTTTTGGAGTAGGCAAAACCAACCTCCCGTTGGAGCTTGACCCATAAATAGAGGCGTCCCCACCCTAGGCATGATCAGCTTGTGTGTGAGTTGCCTGAGACTGGTCTATTTCACATTCAACAATCATTTCCTGAGTGTTCACTATGTGTAGGGCTCTGTACAATGGCTTGGGGTAAATTTCAGAGAGGAGTAATAATCATTTAAAAAAAAGAAGAGCTCAGGGAGGTGTAATAAAAATAAAAAGATTAATTCCAGTGTATCACACTCCTGCAGGCCACAGGCCCCCGGGCTGCACTTTACATAATTGGCTCATTGGGCCTTTGGAACAACTCTGCAATTTTATTTTCATTCCTGTTTTACAGATTAAGAAACTGAGGCTTAGAGAAATTACGTGACTTGGCAAAGCTCGGCATATCAAGGTTGGGAAGGGAATTGATTCAGAGGTGAAGGGGGCAGTCCTTGAAGGTTGTTAAGCGCTGATGTGACCTGATCACAGACTAAAGAAAAGAAGTACATAGAATCGGGGCGCCTGGATGGCTCAGTTGTAAGCGTCCAGCTCTTGATTTCAGCTGTCATGATCTCAGGGTCCTTGGATTGAGCCCCACCATGGGGGGTTTCTGTTTGAGGGTTATCTCTCTCCCTCTCCCTTTGCCCCTTGCACACACGCTCTCTCTTTCAAGTAAATAGATCTTAAAAAAAAAAAAGAAGAAGAAGAAGTATGTAGAATGGCAATAGGATAAATGAAGAGGTGGAAAAATCAGCCAGGAGATCAGTTGGGATTTGGTGGAAAACATGCTAAAGGTTGACTTGCAAATCTAAACAACATGCATATATGTTTTAAGAACACAATCATCCACAGTAAAAACTACAAAGAAAAGCCAGGTAATTACAAATCCAAAAATTCAGGCCAGTAGATACTTCTGGGGAACATGAACAGAAAAAGGGGAGGAGGACATAATTAGAGTTGAGGTTTCAGTAGGCTTAAATTGTATTTGTTTTTATTTTATTTATTTTATTTTTTTCAACTTTATTGAGGTATAATTAATAAACAGACCTGCAATCTCTAAAAAAAATATATACAATCTGCTAAGTGAAATAAATCAAGCAGAGAAAGTCAATTATCATATGGTTTCACTCATTTGTGGAACATAAGGAATAGCATGGAGGACATTAGGAGAAGGAAGGGAGAAATGAAGGGGAGCGGAAATTGGAGGGAGAGATGAACCATGAGAGACTATGGACTCCGAGAAACAAACTGAGGGTTTTAGAGGGGATGGGGGTGGGGGGTTGGGTTAGCCCAGTGATGGGTATTAAGGAGGGCACGTATTGCATGGAGCACTGGGTGTTATACGCAAACAATGAATCACGGAACACTACATCAAAAACTAATGATGTACTGTATGGTGACTAACATAACATAATAAAAAAAAATAAAATCCTAAATCCAAAAAAAAAAAAAAATACAATCTGATATTTGCTATACACACACATTGCAAGAGGATTCCCACCAACAGATGAGTTAGCAAATCAGGCATCTCACATATTCCCTTTTTGTTTTTCTTTTTTGGTGAGAACCCTTCAGTTCAACTCTCTTAGCAAATTATAATGGTACAACACAGTATCCCTGAATGGCAGCCACAAAGGCAGGGCACCAGGCATGTGTACAATCTCATCCCAGAGAGATGTTGGTGATCTGGTTGCTACAGTTGGGTTGAGTGGAGGGAGAAGGTGGAGGAAGGGCCCACTGGTCTCCCTGGGTTCCAGGGAGGGTTGCAGCTGGCCCTGAGAGATGTGAGAGATGCGTGCAGGTTAGAAACTGGACCCTCAGATAGTCTGTTGTACAGTAGGCAATCAATCCCCTTGTAGGGAACGACTGGGAAATGGGCTTTTCTGCCTGCTCCCTCTGGGCTGGGCTCTGAGCTGACAACCTCAGCGAGTGCTCACGTGCCTGTGAAGAACTGCTTCTTTGTTTTCTAGAATCCTATGGGTGTCATGAATGCAAGCACCATTGACTTTTCATTGGTGTCTGGGGGCCCATCTCTCTGGTGGGAACCTTGAAAGTTGTGGCACCAGATGTGGGGTCCAAGTCCTTTCCTCCCTCGGGGAGAAGGTAGGAGTTGAGGATCCCCCTGATTGTATGGCAATGTGCCAGGGTTGGGGTTTATGGTGAGTGTGTGTCCCAGTGTCTCCCACCCATTTTGATGTGGGCATTTTCTGTCACATGGTGTGTAGGAGTCAGTCAGCTAGTTTCTGGATTTCTCTGAGAGAATTGCTCCAGACGTAGCTGTACATTTGGTGTATCTGGGGGAGGAGACTGCTCCGGAACCTTCTATGTCACCATCTTGATTCCTCTCCTTGCTTCATTCAAACAGTAGTTAAATGCTCTATGTCTTGTGCTGTTTTACAGGCACATGGGTGGTCAATACATTCTTCTTTGAAACCCTATGTACTAGAGTTCACACTTCTCTCAGCTCAGAGTGCTCTTAGTGTCTCAGTAGATTTTTCAGTATCCTGAGACAAAACCAAATCCCTAATAGTTTTGTTTTTAAGTAGTTAGGTCCAAATAACTTCAAAGTAATGGATTATGTGGTGTCTCTTAAGCATATAAAATACCCAGTGGGTCTCCTTTGATTTCACTGTGGTCTTCCAGATGCTTCAGCACACAATATATCATCCTATATGCTCATGTGTATGAAATGTTTCAAAATATATATATTTTAAGATATAAGGGCCTGTTCAAAGATGAGGCCAATGGAGACATGAAAGGGGCATAGGATTTCCTTGGCTTGGTGACTGACTGGATGTGGGGAGGGGGAAGTCAAAGACCTTATTAGAGTGTTGAGGTAGAATGTTGAGAAAAGTGTAAAGTCAATGGTAGATGACTGAGGGATTATAGGAAGAAATAAGAGTAGTTTGGGACATAGTGAGTTTATGGCAGCTGAAGATATTCAGATTTCCAGAGATGGTTGAATAATTGGGACAAGCTTATGTTCCAGAGATTTGGACCCAAGAGACGGATTTGGAGACCATCTGAAGACAGCAATGAAGCTTGGGGGAGATGACCCGAGGGCAGAAGATAGGAGCACGATGGGACCTGAAGGCAGAGACCAGGGAAGCACCCACATGTTTGTACAGGAGGAGCGAGAGAAACTTGACAGAGAGAGTGAGAGAGGAGAGCAAAGGGTGGGCAGCTTCAGAGAAAGCAGGGGAAGGTATAGGGAAGATTGCCAATGGGGCCCAAGGCTGCTGGGGCACTTCGAGGAGAAAGATGGATAAAAGCCACGGGAATGGACAATCGGGAAGTCATGAAAATGAGATCATGGATTAACTTTGCTCTTTCAATAAATTTGAAGGTAAAGAGAAAGTTAGAAAATTCGCTTGAAGGGATGTAAGGGGTCAAAGGACTCTCTGTGGTTGTTGCTGTGTTGTAAGGAAGCACCTTTGCTGACCTATAGGGAGAGAGAAGGAAGCTTTAAAGCAGAAAAATAGAAGGGATGATGACTGGAGCCAAGTGCAGAGAAGACAGGAGGAAGCAGGGTCAAGAGCATGGATGGAGACTAGTGCTCCTTCCTCAGAGACTGGCGTGGGTCCAAGGGGAAAGGCGGATGGATGACAATCAAGGGAAGAAACATAGAGAAAGGTCCTGCCTCATGGCTTCAGGTATCTCAGGAATGTGGGAAACAAGCCTGAAGGAGATAGGTTTGGTTGGGGGCTTGGGGAAAGGTTTGGGCAAGCCAGGATCAGAGAGGCCAGAAATCAACCCAGGCAAGGAGTTCAAAGGATCCTCCGGCAGCCATGAGGCCCACACGGAGCTTCCACGGTCCCTGCCTGGTGGCTCCAGTGGGCTCCGCTCTGTGGCTGTCTTCGGTCAGTGCTGAGCATATCTGGAGGGAGGGCAGACAGGACCTGGGGGGAAAGGTCGGGACTGGGGCAGCAGAGCTCAAGGGCATGAGGGCATCACAGAGACATCTGACGATCATCTGGGAGTGAGGGCCCTGAGCAGGGAAGGGCGGAGGGTCTGACAGGTGCGAGGAGGGTGGCATGGAGGCTGGGGAGGGGTGAGATCCAGGAGCTGTGGAGGCCTGAAGCCGTGCGGAGGGGTGCTGCCCAGCTGCCGGGGTGCTCAGGTCCACCACCACTTTCCCCAGGCTCCCCAGCCCTCCAACTTGCAGGCAGTCTCCACCAGCAGTGGCACCGGGTGTGGAGGAAGGGGAGACTCAGGCCACTTCTCACTTTTCCCCCTCCTTATGGCATCACTGGCGGCGGTGGTGTTTCCTCTCTGTCTCCTTGGCCCTACAGGGAAGCCCTAACCCTAACCCTCCACGGTCCTGGCTCCCACCGAGCAGCCCCAGCCCGGTGGCCCTGGTTTCTGGCCTGGTTATGCCCCCCTCCTGCTGATCTTCCAGTTCTAGCCGGGGTCGTGGGTTACAGCAGCTGTGAGCATCTCTACAACCTGTGAACCAGTTTCCTGGTTGAAATATCTAGAGAGGTTTCTGTCTTCCCAAGTGACTTTCACAGATACATTGGTATAGAAATGAATAAAAACAAATACCTCCTTTTTGACCTGCTCCCATCTCTTTTTTTCTTCCTTTGCCTCGAAACAAGTGAGGAAGAATATGTAGCTTTAAAATTATCCAGGGGAGCACAGTAAAGGAGAGTGCAAGTGTGGACGCCATCTGCACAGAGTAGGGCAGGGAGGGGCATCCTGGCCTTGGGTTAATTGCAAGAGCCCGCACAAGCTTCCTTGCCCCCTTTCTGAGATAGAGGCCATGTGGACACAGAGCGAGGGGTGAGTGTGTGGTCATCTACACAGCCCTCTGACCCAAAGTAGCTCCGCTACCATAGGTCTTGGTACCTGAAATTCCTCTCCCCTCCGCCCTTTGATTCAAGTTACTCTGCATCTCCAGGAAGCTTATACTTAAATAGAATAAGTAATAAAACAAAGCCACTCAATTAGACTCAGATGGACTGGAGAAGTTGAGAAAAACTTTAGGGAGTTTGAGTCTGTAGAAAGTTTGGGTTTCTCCTTTATATTGTATTGTAGAAATTTTGGGTTTGAACAGGCAGAGAGGAAGGGAGAAGACTTTCTAGGAACAATCTGGGTGGAGGGTGCCCACAGGGACCAAAGTACAGAGAGGCACAAGCTTGCTGTGAAGAGACAGGGAGCACTCCCCCTGGCTGGTGCTTTCAGCAATAGGGAGAGAGAACTTCAGACAGGTCAGCTGGAACCTGTAGGACCTTGACTACCAGACTATGGATCTCTAGCCTTCACTCAGAAGGCACTAGGGAAATAGTCAGAAATTTCTGAGTAGAGCGACAGCATATCGAAAGTGGTTATGTGAGGAAAAGTCGAGCCCTGAGCCTGGTGGCAGTGTGGAGAATGGATCAGAGGCAGGGAGAAGCTGGGGACAAGCAGAGCGACAAGGAGGCCGCTGTAATAATCCAGCGGTGTGGTGATGAGGACTTGAGCTAGAATAATGGCAGAGCGCCAAGAAAGCGAAGGGGGTGAGAGATATCAGGAAGAAGTATTCCATAGGATTAGGCTGATGGCATAGGAGAGTTCTAAGAGATGGATGTGATTCAAGCAAGGTTGATTTGTTGGAAGCACTTCCAAAATGTGCACTTTGTTATGAATCCACCGATATTTATGACTTCTCAAGTGTCATTACCTAACTCATTTACAATCTGGAAATTCACATCCACTTTATCCATCATGTGGGATTGACTCTTACTCTATACGTCTTCACAGATAGATTACCTGACCCTATAAAGAAGTTTTTATATCATGATAACATGTAGTTATTTATTTTACTTTTTTTTAAAAAAACAAGACTTAACAGAATCCCAGAACTCCCAAATCCAGACTTGGTCAAGGATTACTAGAGAAGCTCAGGACTGGGAGGTAAGCATGAGCTCAGTTTGTCCAGCTGGAGGATAGAGAGCACTGATCCCCAGGCTTGCTCAAGCCACATGACAGCTCAAAGCCCAGGCGCATCCTCCAGGGATCACTCCAGTGCCACGCAAGGTGTCCCTGCATTATGGAGGAAGGTCATGTCTCCAGAAAAGAAGACCATAATCCTGGTTATTCTGTGCCTAATCTGGTGGTCAATAGCGCCCTTCTTAAAATTTCCAAAGCTCTAGCCAAGGCATTTAGATTTCAAGTGTGAAATAAACAGACCATACTGGGTGTATAAATGTAAGGATATCCTGGAAAATATATGATGTAAGTGATAATGAGAAAGAGGCATAATTTTATCCAATTTGTGGAAAGAGACAGAAATTCCATTACCTTCGATGAAAGATTTTCTTCTGTGCAATTCGTAAGTAACAATGCCATGATCCCATGGTCATTGCTACTCTTACCTAGAGAGTAATTTCCCCACCAGTCTCTATGACTATACCCTCAAAAGCAGAATTTCTACTTAAGCAGCTTGAGATGTGTGAGCAGCAGGTACTACTCAGCCCGGTGAGCTTTCTAGAAGCCTCCACACTTATCCCCCACAATAGAGGCGGGGCACTAGAGCTGTGATGCCCCTGGCAGACCCCATCAGTTCACTGACCTAGTTGTCAACCACCTGCCCAGCCCATTAACACCCCTCTCCCTGTCCTGCTTTCGAAGTGTTCAGGTTCTCAGTTTCATTTTCCCATTTCTGTCCTTTCTCCCATAAGACTCAATACACTGTGTTCCCTTCTAACTTTGACCTTGGTGCTTCTGGGTGACATTCTGATGCTCTACTCTGGCCCTGCTTTCTATTTTCAGAGAATATTGAATTTATTCAAGATTAAAATAATAATAAGTTGCTCCCCTCCTGATTTGAATGTACACTTCTGGCAAGGTCCTGGTATTGAGGCAATGTGCCCACTCATTTAACAAATGTTTAGTGAGCACCTACTAAGTACAGTGTGCTGGGCAAAATGCTGAGATACCAAAGTGAAAGTTAATCCCACCCCCAAGGAGCTCTCCGGCTGGAAGGCGTAGAAAATTATAACACATGAGCACATCCTGGCCACAAGAATCTCGGTTGATTTGGCTAGGAATTTGCTGCCGTCAGTCCAATCCCAAAATAAAACACTTAAAGCCGATCAGAAGGACGAGGCAAGAGTAAAATCTGTTGTGTTTCGGGGATCAGGAATGATTTATATTCTTATTTAAAATTCATGTTAATGTTAAAACAATATTTTTAAGTAAATACAAAAACAAATTTTGGATCATGTCTGCTGTGACCGGCAACCCCGCCACTCGCCTGCTATTTCCGGTGGAGACGTCTGATGGATGAGGTCAGACTTCCAGTCAGGAGCTGGGAGCATTACTCGTCACCCCTCCATGGACACTTCTCTGCCTGGACTGGGCTGCAAGAGCCCCCAGAAAGGTTCCAAATGAACACAAGATGAGTTACAAAGATTCTTTGTTCAGCTCTCCTCCACCTCCCGGTCTCTCCTTTGCTCACTCTCTTGTCTTCACTCAGTTGCTGCTTGTCTACCTTTGATGAGCCCAGCCGTGTGTTGGGTACCAGGGTCGATGCAAAGGCAACGAAGTCCCTGCCTTCCAGGGCTGGCCAGAAGTGAGATTCCAGCCATGACCTCTGGGTGAGAGCATGGGGAAGGTGGAAAGGGCATCAGAGGGCAGGCCTAGGAGGGAATGTCTATGCAGCAGGAAGGCAGCGTGTAGATGTCACAGTGTCAGTGAACGGGGGCCCGGAGCCTTGTCTCCCCCTCAGCTTGGGAGCCTTGGGAGGCTTTTGGAGGGGTTAACCGAGGTGCATGTTATGTAACCAGGGCCACTCCCTCTCAGGGAGTTCACGGCAGGACATCTGAGTCCTGTCAGGGTTTGCTCTGTAGCGATTTCCAAATTAGGAAGCCCCACTAGCCTGGAAACCCGGGAATGCAGGAGGAGAAAGAGGCATGGCCCAAGGAGGGGCTGAACTGATCTGCCCCATAGCCTAGAGAGGAAGGGCCACGAGTTCTCTCTCTGCCCAGCACTCTGGTCACCCCCTCCCCCAAAGGCAGAGGGGACTTGTATCCCCTAAAACTCATTTTGTTTAACTTCTGACAATGAGGGTGTTTATCTTTATTAGAAGCATCAGGAAAGTACACGTGTAGCTTCATGAATTCTAATTCTATCTCATAGTCTATGATAGAAGATGAGTCTCTTTTAAGTTATCGGTGCCAGCAAGCAAATTAAGATGGGTTTGACTTTCATCTGGTGTCAGGGATCCAGGCTCAGGCAATACTGGCCAATGATTATCATCTGTGGTAGAATTTAAAGTGGAATTTCAATTCATGAATCGATTATTGGCTGTTTGGTCTTAAAAGAGACAATATACATATTTTTACATGGTGGCTCAGAGACAAACAGGTGCTAGTGTCTTGGTTTGTTTCATGGTGACCAGTAGGTTAGGAGGGGTGGGGAGCAGGAAGCAGGCCAACACTCCACCTGTCCTGAAGCCAGATGGCAAGAGACACAATTTGTTGGATCGAAGGCCCCCAGGCAAATGTCTCATCTCTTCTGCCATCGTCCTGTCTTGCTATGTGTCCAGGGTGAGCCTCCTGCCTTGGCCCCCAGGCTCTGCGAGGGTGTTCGTGTGGGGCACAATTTCTGCTCTCTGTCTCCTTGGGTCCCTGAGAAATGGTTAATTGTTTCCCTGAAGGTAAGAAGCACAACCTCTCGGAAGAATTTGGGGAAACCTTCCCCGGCCCCAGCCCACCACACTGGATGACCTGTCAGGCTGTTTTCCAGCACATACTTTGTCCCTTGATTGAACTGCTGCAAACCCACCCACCAGCCCTCTGCCCCGTGTAATGCAGCTGGAGTGAGCTGGGCGAGCCTGGAGCCTGGGGCGTGAGGGGCAGCAGTGGGAAGGAACAACTGAGAGAGCTCGGGGATTGAGCATGAGGATTTCAAAGTCAGGCTGGGGTTCAGGCTGAGTCAGAGGACTCTGGGAAACCATCATGGGTTTCAACTGAGTAGCAATGTTGGATTTACACCTGGAAAAGCTCCTTCCGGCTGGCGTGGAGATGGGGTTGGAGGCAGTGGGAGTGGTGACTGGCAGACCCGATAGGAGGAACGTGCAGCAATCCTAGAAGACAGCACGGCGGGGGAAGCTGGCCTCCAGGCAGCTGCCGTGGTGCTCACTCCGGCCCCCTCTGCTTGCGTGCAGCTGGTCTCCCAGGTGCTGCCCGGACCAGCCATCACTCCCACTGCCGGGATCATGGTCAGAAATGTTCTGTGACCTCCTCTGAGCCTGGCTGGGCTGGGAGCTTAGAGCAGAGGAGGGGAAGAACAGGGCTACATGGAGAGATGAGCAGAGCAGTTTTCCTGTGGGCTGTGTTCTTGTCCTACTCTCTGTCGGTCACCAGGCTTTGGCAGACGCCCTGTGGCAAGTGGGGAGGAGGCTCTTGCCACTTGTTTTCCATTCCCAGACTGCCTTACTAAATGTTATTCTTATTTCAGGAAATGAGTTTGAACTTTCCTAGACCCTCCGGGCCCAAGATGGCAGAGCAGACTTGGCTGCGTCTGAAAGCCTCCTGAAGGCTAAGGTGGCTGTTGGGGTCTCCTGGCAGACTTGCACTCCCCGACCACAGCACTTGGCCAAGTCACTGAACTTACCTGGACCTCTCCCTGCTCCGAGGAGAGTAAACACGTGTCTATAAATTCTCTCCACGGCGTCCATGCAGAGCAGTGGCCTCAGGGCCAGGGACGTGAAGATCTGCCAACAGGGAGGGAGGAGCAGGGCGAGGAGGGCTGAGCGGGGGCCGTGGTGGCAGCGTGGGCTCAGGGGAAGGAAGGCTTTGCTGACTGGCCATCCTGACCTTCCAGCGGCAGCACCTGACCCACCTTCCAACATCGCTCTGGTGGTTGGAAGCACCTGACAACAGAGTGTAGAAAACATGGAGGTTTTTTTTGTCCAACAGGTTTGTTTTCATGTTTCAGACCCTGGAGGAAGAAACACATTTGCTCCCCTGGCCCTGCCATCTACCTTCCCCCGACCCAAGGTGACTGTTTTCCTCTCTGTGCCTCCCACCCTCAGATAGGCTGCCCGCCATCCTACCCTGCCCTGTGTCCCGGAGATGTCCCAGGAGCAGCATGCATTGGACGACGCAGGCCGGAGCTGAAACACCATTCCTGGCCCTCTGCTCCGCTACATTAGCTTCAGCCAGTATTTCTTTCCCTTCCTTTTACAGTCTGTTGGCCCACAAGACTTGACTAGAAGGTACCTTGTTTGTATAATGAAGGTTCAGGTGAAAATGCAGCCTTGGGGTCCAAGTTGGGGCTTGACTCTCGGAGCCCCCGTGACCTTGTGTGTAACGTCGAACGTGAGCCTTGGGAGCTCCCTCCCTGGTTCCTGTGCCTGAGCAGCCCAGCGGCTCCAACAAGAGGTACGGATCCTGCCAAGGAAAGATGGCTGAGATCCTGGAGGGCAGCCCCTGGCTGCTCCCACCTCCCGGGCAGGAGGCACGGGATGGACAAGAGCTCTGTAATCCACGGCAAGCCAACTGGATTCCTGGGGCTTGCCATCCCCTGGCCATAAGACTTGCATGCTGACGTAAGCAGGATAAGGCGCTCTGTAATCCAGTCCTGAACCGCATGACACAGGCTGCCATGATCAGAAGAGGCATGGGAAGGGGTAGGTGACATGGCAGGAATGTCATGGGCCTCTTGGGGTCAGGAGGGCTGGGCCTCTCAGGGTCTGTGCTTGGAGAGTTTTAAGTCTACGGCAAAATGCAATTCTTTTGCCTCTTTTGAATCACCAGTCACTTGACACAGGATGATTAGGAGGCCTGCACTCGAGTTCTGGCTCTACCTCTTCCAATCTTGAACAAATCATCACTGTCTCGTGCCTCGGTTTCACCAATTGGAGTTAAAACACAACAACAACCAAAAAACCCCAAATAGCAAAATTTAAAAAATACCACCACAACTAGCTACTAAGTACTAACAGTATCATAATATGGGAGAATGTATAAGCTTATTACAATACTACAGCATAATCAACTTACGGTGCACAGTTCTGAGCTATATCATAGATGCTGGAGAATATTAGCTTCTGATCTTCCCCAAACCAGCAGGTGCTCCATAAATTCATGCAAAACCACCTTGGATGTTTGGATGATGACTGGCTTTCCTTTAATGGCTGTCATGGTTTGGGCTCCCAGTGAAGCAGACTCTGTGATGAAATTTAACATGCCAGATATTTATTTGGGAGTTTGTTTTTGGAACAAACACCTGTTGAAGGGAGGGGATGGAAGCAGGAGTGGCCAGAGGGGTAAGTCATATTGCAATGCAGACCCATGATGACCTCAGCAGGCCACACAGGCTCTGGAGCAAGAATGGCCTTCAGATTATCAGCTACCAGCTGGTAGAATTTGCATTTTCTTCCCTTGTGCCACTGTACCCTGTACAGTTTGTAGAAACATCTGTAGTTTTTGTATGTTTCCAGGTATGCCCCTTTGCTTAGTTATAAGCCTCCTTGAGAGCAGTGCCTGGTGCAAAATAGGCTCTTATGTGTTGGCTGAGTGTCTACAGTGAATAGAATGAACAGAGGAGGAAGCAGCCCAAAGGCAAAGAGACCAACAAGACACAACATGGACAAAGAAGGGTGAACTGGGATAGTGGTAACATGAATTGAGAGAGGGAAGCCTGTAACCTGTGAAAGGCATTTTGGAAATTAATGTCGGCAAGATATAGCAACTTTGATTTGAAATATGTTGGGGCTGGGATAGGATGAGGATAAGTCAAGGGATTATCAAAGGCTCCCACAGGATATATTGCCAAGGTAGGCAAAAAGAATCCTACTCAAGGGGAAGGGGACACTAACCCAGAAGATGGGTGTCTTGCTCAGCTGCTTCCTTCACCTAAAATTCCCCCCCACTCCCCCTAAGCACTCCAATCATTGCTATCCTTCAGGATCATCTCAAAAGCCTCTGTCTTTCTATATACCCCAAAGCTTCTCTGTCTCTAGGTATGATCATTCCCTACTTTCTGCATCTCTCATTTGGCATGTTCAGTTTTGTATTATACTTATTGCTTTTCTTACCTCTCCCTAACAGGATATATACTCCCTTTTTTCTGTGCTCATACAAATTTATTCATTGAGTGGAACAAACGCCCTGATTCCAGAGCTTTACCTTCAGATCCAGAGAAGAGAGGAAGTCAAGAGTGACTCCCAGGTTTTGCCTGAATAATCATAAGAGCAGAGTTACCGTTAACTGAGATAGGGAAAACTAAGGATAGAGCATGATTGGTAGGGAAGATCAAGAGGTCAATTTTGGACAAGCTATGTTTGGAATGTCTATTAGACAACTTATTGGAGATGTTGAGAGGGCAGTTTGACATATGAATTTAGAACAGAGGAGAGAGTTACAAGCTAGAGGCATACATTTGGGAATTGTCAGCTCATAAATGGCATTTAAAGTCTTGAAACTAGATGAAATCATCAGTGGACTGCATGTGGTTAGAAAAGGGAAGACACCCAAGGACTGAGCCCTGGGGTACTCTAGAGTTTGGGGAGAAAAGGAAGAATGAGCAAAGGAGAGTGAGAAATGGTTGATGAGAAAGAAGAAAAACAAGGAAAATGTGGAGTCCTGAATGACAAGGATTCCCTTCCTGGAGAAGGGAATGATCTACTACACCCCAATCTGCTAAAATGCCAAGATGCTGACTGAGAGTTGGTTAGCAATGTGGAGGTCATTGGTGACCTTGAAAAGAGTGGTTTTTGAAGAATGGTGAGGGCAAAGGCTTGATTGGACTGTGCATAAGAAAGAAATGGAAAAGGGAACTGGGAGGCAGAAACTTTCAGAAGTTTTCTGTAAAGAAAACAGAAAAGTGAAGCAGTAGATGAATAGGAAGAGGAATTGAGGCTTTTTTAAGATAGGAGAAATAACTATATTTATACCGATAGGAGTAGTCCAGAAAAGAGAGTTCAGTTAATGCAGGAGAGAGAGAATTACTGGAGTGATGTCATTGAATAACTGAAAGGGAATGGGAGCTGGTGACAAAGTGGAGGGACTGACCTGCAGACACAGATGGTTTATCCATAGTAACAGGAGGAAAGGTGGAGCAGAGTTGCTGGTAGGCAAGTAGATGTGGAATGGAAGTTTGTGGAAGTTCTCTTATGTCTGATTTCATTTTCAAGAAGGAATGAGAATTACCTGGGTGCCAAAAATAAAGGGAAAATGTAAGCCTAAGAAAACAAACTTGTATGTTAATGCTGCAGCTAGTGTGGGGAGGTCATGGGAGTCGGTCAGGTTCTGCCTCGGGTTGGATTTTAATAGCCGTGCAGGGACAGAGACAAGATTATGGGCTGCCACAGAAACTGGCATGTCTGCTTAAAACCCAAACTCTTAAAGGACATCAGTGAAAGTTTGGACTAGAAAACATTCTGCCCAGTGGGCCAGGGAGATCACAGGGAAGCTCATCTAGCTCTGCTGAGGTTCTGAGTGAGGAAAAGCACTCTGGAAAATGGAAATCCCTGGACTGAGCTCCTGGCAAATTAGTAGTTCAAAATATGCAAACACCATGGTACAGATGCCCCAAAGCCAGAGCCAGTGATGCCTATGAGGCACCTACAGAAGCAAAAGAAAAACAAATTACTCCTATTCCTCTTCACATCTCCCTGGAGGATTGCTCCCATAATCAAGGCTGAAGGGGATTCTCACAGAAAACCATTCCCACTGAGGATGAACTCACAGTGGAAAGTTATAAAACACAGGAGGTTAAAAAAATCCAACATGAGTGAGAATAAGAAGACCCACCTAATAAGAAGATTCTAGGCTCAAATACTTCAGATAATAGAACAATTGTCTAGAGACTTTAAAATAAGGGAATTTAAATGATTAAGGGCATAAAAGAAAAAATCAGAAGCATGAGAAAAGAACTAAACAATGAAAATAGAATTTCTGAAAGTAAAAAAATCATTAATATTAAAAACTCAGTGAACAAATGAAACAGCAGATTAGATATGGCTGAAGAGAAATCAACAAATGAAAAGATCTATTTGAGGAGAATTAACATAGAAAAATAAAGAAACCCAAACTATGAAATAGACATGAAAAGCATGAGGGAGAAAATAAGATGTCTAACCTGTACCTAATAGGAGTTTAAGAAGAGGAAAAGGACATTTTAGTTAATACTAAAAATACTCTAATGAGTGGGAATTTCCCTAATTGATGACATGGCATAAGAAGTACAGGGAGTCCCAAAGAGGATAAATAAAGTCAGATTCACATCTAGATGCCTCAGGGTGGAAATGTAGAACATCAATAAAAAAGAGAGGCTCTTGAAAGAAACTCAATATAAGAGACAATGTATAAAAAAAAAAAAAGGAATATTTAGACTTATAAGAGACATATTACCAGCCACAGTAGAGACCAGATGACAGTGGAGTAATACACCAATGTACTGAGCAGAAACAAAAACCTTACTAGAATTCTACAGCTAGCTAAACTGCATGCAAGAGAGAAGGTAAAATTTTGACGTTTTCAGACAAAAACTGGAAGAATTCACTGTTTGTAAGTATTGCTGAAAGTACTACCAAAGGATAGGCTCCAGAAGGAAGGTAAGGTGTAAAAGAAGCAATGGTGTCGATTTTATTAGTTTTGGGATCTTTTGGTTATGTTTCCAAAACGAAATAAAAATTCTTCATCTACTTATGTATCTCTATCTAACTATGGCAATATAGCTTCTGGCTGCTGCCTTCATAGATCTTCAAAAAATTAGGTCCTAGACTTTTGGTTAATTCTGAAGATTAATTACTTCACTGAGACATGTTCTTTTTTTAAGAAAAAGGAAAGAAAGAGGAAAAGCAGAACCTAGGAATCAATCCCTTGAGAATTACTCTGGTCAAAGTTTGTGAGTCTCAAAACTTTTGAAAGATATGATTCCAGAGGCAACCTCCGGCTGAAAACCAAAGACTATTACCAAAAAATTACTGAAATTGTCCACAAGCAGGTGAATCATTCATTTAGAAGGCAGCCAAAGGCTCAGGAGACCTTGCTAACTCAGATGAATGAGTTGAAAAGAAGGCTAAGCCTTTGGTTCACATATTTTATTTCTCTGACTAGATACTTCTCGGGGGGTAGAGGGAAGTGACTTTCTGGGACAGTAAAAGTTTGTACACATATGAAATTCATGGGACATTCCTAAGGAAAGTGTAAGAGAACATTTTTGTGTGTGGAAAATGGGAAGAGGGTCTGTAAAAATGATGGATGCTGGGAAACTGATGTTTAAAAACCTGTAAGGGATACAAAGGTACCAATAAAGAGAACAGTACCATACTGGGAGATGAAATGTGGCAATAAAAATCTCTATTCGGGAAAGGAGCTTTCCAAGGAGAGTCTGTAATTCTATCATTTGGCAAGTTGGAGCCCTCTTTTGGGTTGCCAGGAAAGATGTTTAAATCACGATTTTTATAGTTTCCTTCAATGGAACTTCAGGAAAATAGCCAAATATGCATGATTGAATATGGATTCAAATCTGATGGGCTGAGTTGTGCACTATATTGGGACTTGGATCCTCAAGTTGGCTCCTTCCTTAGGTTCTCGGGTCATCTTTCATCCCGAAGATTTATTAAGTCTGATTCTGGGCCAGGCAGTGTGCAAGGTGTCCAGCCGTTCTACTTCATTTCTCTGGGCCATCATTCTCCTTAGCTATCATTTCACAACTCTTCTCACTCTTCTATCTTCCAATACTTTATCTATCCTGTTCTCTCAAAGCTAATGGCCTTTCTCCTCATCTCATTGAGAAAGCGGGAGTTAGCAGAAGAGAACTTTCACCATTTCTGCCAACTATATCTACACGACCATGCTCAGCCTACTTTCTGGTTACAATGAATTTACTGTCTCTGCTCCTATGTGGAGCCAAACCCTCCATAGGATCACTGGATTCCTTCTCCTCTCTTCAACTCAAGGACATGGGTCTAGCCACTGTCCTCTCTCTCCTACATTTTCTGTACAGGGACTGTTTCCAACACAGTCAAGTATCTCCCTTGATTCATGCGTACTTCCAGTTCCAATTTCTTTGCTCTTCTATAATCATCAACATCATCATCATCATTATCTTCTACAAAGAATTGTCTGTATGTATAGTTGCCACTTCCTCTTCTCCCATTCTTCCTTGAAAACTTTCGACCAGACTTTCATCTTCACAGCTCTACCAAGACAGCTCTTGCCAGATCCACTGACGACTTTCATGCTGCCAAGTCCGATGGTCAAATCTCAGTCCTCATCATTTGACACAGTTGATCGCTCTTTTCTTTTTGAAACAGTTTTTTTCACTTAGCTTCTAGTTCACCACTTCTCTTGGTTCTTCTTCCTATCTCAGTGAATGCACTTTCTCAGTGTCCTTTGCTTTATAAGGTTCTTCATATTCCTGATCTCTAGCTGCTGGAATGTCCAGGACTCAGTCCTGGGAACTCTCCTGTAAGAATGATCCCTCCAAGATTATCTTATATAGTCCCATGGCTATAAATACCATCTCTCCATTGATCATTTCCAAATTTATAAATCCAACCTGACCTTCCTCTTGAACTCCAGATTTCATCTAGTTTCCCACTTGACATCTCCACATAAATATCCAATATGAATGTTGAACTACATTTCCAAAAACCAGCTTTTTATTCCCACCCCTACCGCCAATCTGCTTCTCCCTCAGTTCTCCCCACTTCATTTAGCAGTGGCTCCTTTCTACTTGCTGCTTTGGTCAAAAGTCTTGAAGTCTCTTTGACTCCTTCCCACCTCTCAACCCACTTCCAGTTTGTGGCAAATTCCATTGGTTTTACCGTCTAAATATATCCTGAATCTGATAACTTCTTATCACCTCCAGTACTACTACCCTAGTCAGAATTACCATCACCCCTTGACTTCTAACTCGTCCCCTCTGTACACTTGCTCCCCTGCAGATTATACTCCACAGAGCCATCAGTCATTTTTCTAAAATGTAAATCAGACCACTTTCCTCTTTTGCTTGAAACCCTACATGACTCTTAGCTCATCTAGGTAAAATATTCAATCCTTACCGAGGTCCTGCTTCTCCTCCTATGTAAGAGGATGTTCCGACTCTGACCTCATCTCCTACCTCTCTTCCTTTCTCTTGCTCCATGGCAGCCAGGATGGCCTGAGCACGCCCCCAGCTTTGCCTTTACCTTCAGCGTTCTCTCTGCCTGAATGCTCTTTCCCAGATACTTGCATAGATACCCCCTCTCTTCCTTCAAGTCTCTACTTAAATGTCACCCCCACCCAAGAGGCCTTTGCAGACCATCCTATGTAAATGGCATCCACTACCTGTCATTCTCTATCACTTATCTTGCTATACTGGAATGTCTTGAGGGTACAAAATTTTCTTTGAATTTCAGGATAGCCCTTACTCTCAATTAATTAAAAACTTAAAAACAGTTTAGGCTTCATTGATTTGGGACTCTGATAATTTTGGGTGGAGTTAAAATTTTATATCTTTGCATCACTTCTTTTTTATATTTTTTCCTCTAAATAAGTGCAAACAAGATGTGAGGGGCTGTTGTGTGTGGTGGAAGGGCAACTGGACTGAGATTTAGGTGGTCCAGATTCTAGTCTGAGGTCCACCACCCAAGACTGTGTGCTCATGGGCCTGTTGGCTGACCTCTCTGGTCCACTGACCTCTTCCCTCCCAGTTCCTTCCTCTGTAAACTGAGGATGTGCAGTCGTGCTGCCCCTGGGAAATCAACCTGATGCTCTGAGTAAGCACCATTTACAATTAACTCAGTTCCATCCCATCCCATAAATATATGTCAAACATCTACCCTGTTCAAGGCATTATGTTAATGACAATGAGAAATAAAGGTACCCCTTACCCTTATATCATAACTCATAAGGAACCGAAGACCTTGCATATTAGAAATGAAGTAAATATATTGTTAAAAAATGATGTAGCAGGGTTTTGGGCCCTATCTTCATTTTTTTAGATTTATTTATTTATTTGAGAGAGAGAGCATGTGAGTGGGGAGGGGGGAAGGGGCAGAGGAAGACAGAAAGAGAATCTTTAAGCAGACTCCCAGCTGAGCACAGAGTCCAACATGGAGTTCGAGCCCATGACCCTGAGATCATGACCTGAGCCAAAACTAGGAGTTGGGCGCTTAACCAACTGAGCCACTCAGACACCCCCATACCCTCATCTTTAGATGAAGAAACTGAACTGATGCTCAGAGAAGTAAAGTAATTTATTCAAGAACACACAGTTAATAAGTAGTAAGGTTGGGGCTTTCCAAAGAGGTCAATAAGTTTGTTAATTCCAAAGACAGAATTCAGTTTGTTCCTCAATATTAGCCACTTAAAAATATCAGAATATAGATTCCAAAGCTGAATGCTTCTTTTCTATTTTGATAACCTTTAAGAAGCAGTATGAGAGGTCTCTTTGGGAGAAGATCCTTATATTTTTGCAGCTTGATAGTCTATCTCTACTAATACGTAAGAGCAGGCAGGATTTAAATGCCTAAAGATGAATAGCCTGTCACCTGTGTACACAGTCCAGTGTTGGACAGGATGAGCTATGATTAATTTAAATCAATAACTGAAAAACAAGGCAACCACCACTCCACCCATCCCAGAAGAGAGGATCGTAAAATTCACAAAAGATACCTGAAACAGCCCATAAAAAAGTCATAGTTAATGCCTGGGTCAACACAATCCACCTTTGGTTTAATTTACAAAAACCATGAGAAAGAAAGCCACAGGGGTCTTGACACACCCATCCTAACTATGAACGAATTTCCCCCAGACAATCAGGGACCACTTTTCTAAGGAATTCAGTTCCTTGACCTTGACCTTGCTTAGTGACTTTAGAGTGAAGAAGAAAATGACTGCCAGATTGAAAGAGAAATCCTTTGATTTTTTGGCCAGACTCTGATCAGCAGAGAAATAAGATAATAATGCCTGTTGAGTAAGCACCCCTGAGGAGCCTTCCCTCATCTATAGCTGTGGGAAACAAGGAGTAGCCATGTGGAGAGGGCCAGGCTGCTGGAGGCTTTGCAAGGCCCGTCTCCAGGAAATGAGGTCACTGCCTCCGAATAGGTGTTAGCTAAAAGGGACCTGCATCACCACCTGTTGACCCCTTCGCTTCATAAACAGCACTGGTCCAGCATTATCACATTGATCTGGAGGGTAGCATAGGCGTCAGTATTTCCATTTTAGATGAGAAAATGAACTCAGACAAGGTTCAGTGACTCACCCAAGGTCACACACAGCTAGTCTGTTGGGGGAGAAGGTGCCTGAACTAGAGTTGTAGCCCCTGAGTTTGGTAACTGGCCATTGCTAATCTTACAAACTAGAACCTGAAGCTCATCAAGATAAGGTAACTTCCCAGGATCACCTAGGCAATGAGCACCAGGGTCAAGACTTGAGAGCAGGCCTCCGATTATTGAGCAAAGCTAAGGTGCGCAGTCATTGTCCGCCACATGGACACATGTCTCCTAGGGCAGCATCCTATTTCCTGCTTTCCTGTCCCTTAAATGTCTCAGAGATTTGCCTACTTGCCTTTTCTACTCCTACTACCTGTTTTCCCACTTGAAGTCTGATGAGGAGAATGCCACAGAACCTTGAAACACACACAGTCCCTTTCTCCTCTTACTCTGAGAATCAGGAAACCCTTTCAGTTTGGTTTTCAAATTTAATAACCATGAGAAAAATAAGACAAGTTAATGAGGTACCAAAGCTTCCAGTTACTAGAAAATTTTAAAATAATGGTAATCATTTTCCTACGATAATTACCCCAAGGGCTTAGCATAGGGCCTGACCTTCTAGATGCTCAGTCAGTGGTAGATATCCTCCTCCTTATTCTAATTACTCTTGGCCATTCAGCAATTAGAAGCATAACCAGTCTTCAGACTCCTTACACAGTGCTCTATTAGAGTTGCTTTCCTAGGTTGTGACGCTTGAACTAGGCAGGGGTAAGAGAGAGGTTGTGAACTCGGAGGAGGGGTCTATGAGGTTAACAAATGAGGCAATGACAGTTTATCAGCTACTCAGGACAGGGCATCTAGGGAGGGTTCCTGTATTGGGTACTGGGGAATGCACGGCTCAGGTGAATTGTATATATTGCTTGGCTCCTCGACAGGACTGAAAAAGCTAAAGGATTTATTTAGCTGGAGAGGAAAGGATTGATGAGATTGAGACAGAAACTATCCCTTGAGCTGTCTGCTCTGCCAGGGTGCAAACCTTTTTCCCTTTGGGTGCAGAGTGAAAGGAGGACATGTTAAGAAAGGAAGATCTGGGGAGTCTGGAAGGGTTCGGAGGCTGGAGGAAAGGAAAGGCGCCTTCCTTAGCTCTGGCCTGCTTCTAGAATATACCTCATTGTATACTGGCCAAGAAGTTGCCCCACTTCCCCCAACCATGCCCTCCTCCTTGCTCCGATGTGCATTGCCCCCACACCCTTGAATTTATTCCCATCTCTGTCCCTGATGGCTGCAAAGCCCAGTGATTCCACATTTCCCTCCACTCCTCCCCTGCAAGGCTTTTCCAAGCCTCCCCTCCCCAGAGTGACGCCCTGCCCTCCCCCAGGCTGGCCATGTGGAGTCTGTCTTTTTCCTCCCATCTCTTTACACTTGTGTATTTGGTCTTTGACGCAGGGGCTGACCCCACATGTTATATTACCGTGTGCGGAGAACATTCTGCGGGCGAATGACTTACAGCATATGCTTTGTCTTCTGTTCTTTCTATTAGGGGCATGATTTAGAAGATGAATGTTTATAACATGACCCAAGGAATTTCATCCTCCTCTGGAAAACTGTGTAGGAGAGAATCCTAATGGAGAAAGAGTAATGTCTTCTGGGCTCCTGCCAAACGTTTGGACTTGCTATAAAAAGCCTCTGCGCTCACCTTTTATTGTTTATTGTAAACTCGCTACTTCACCATAGTTGCTGGCTCTTTCTGAAGGGAGTGGTCACAAGTAAGTGAGCATCTCCCTGGTTTTCACAGAGAAACAAATTGCAATTGCAGCGATGATGTATTAATTCTGTATTAAGTGCCTTTTTGACCAGGCACCTTAAAAGGCTGTGCATTTCTCCTCTCCTGCATTGCACTGGGGGTGGGGGTGGGGGTGGGGGGCAAATCTGAAAGACTAATCACATTGAAGTGCTGGGGATACGGAAGAGCAGCTCCTTGACAGTGGAAAACAACTCGGGAGTGTCTCCCTCCTGCAGGTCCTTGGGGAGGCGGGCTGGCATGCTGGAAAGGCACAGGATTTGTCATTAATCCTGGTTCAATCGCTTGGGAAAGTGACGTACCCAGGCTGAACGCCTCATCGGCAAATGAGGGTAATAACAAGTACTCCTCGGGGCTATTGCAAGGATTAGATAAAATAAAGTATCGGTAAAGAGAATAATAATAATAAAAATACTTCCTGTTATGTTTCCCTTTGACAGATTTCTTGCCTCATTATGACTCTGGGGAAGGAAGAGAGTGGATGTCGCTTCAGGAAGAAGGGCGTATTATGGGAGAATCCCTGTCAGAGAGGAAGGGGAATTGAAACTCTCGAAAGGAGCCTAAGAAATAAAATAATTTGAAGGCAATCCTAGTGAAGAGAGGTTTCCCAAGACTAAGGAAATGCTAAAGCTCTTTAAAGAATTCCTGCAACAAACACGACATCTCTCAAGTGATGGATTGGAAAAGGTACAGTGCTAGCATAATGATCTGGGGTAAGGCATAGATTTTCTCCAGAAATGAGGCTAACATGTGTGAACTCCAAGATTTCCTAGGGCTTTGAGAAGATTGTATGTGCCCTACGTGAAGCTGTCCCATTGGGAAAAAGAACCCCACACAATGGCTATGGAGTAGACTCAGTCTAGGTGTGGGGGAGAGAGAAGGTCATGCCTCTGTAGTGCTAGGAAGCTATGTAGTAGACACGTAGCTAGTTGTTCAAAAACAAGTGAACATGCTACATGATAGAGCCAGCAGTTAGATGCCACCAACACCCAAAACCAGACCAATTGAGGGGCCCAGAGCTGGAGCCAGTCATCAACAGACCATGAGTTTCATCAGCCATGAACTTTAGTCACAGACATCACACAAGTGCCCAGGGAACAGCCCTGGCCAACCACACTGGGTCAGAGACCCAGCTGGTACACCGTCTTCCTCATCACCTTGAGGACACTGGGCATCCCTCTTCAGCCAGATGCCATTTTGGTTGAGGGAGGCGGGAAACCTCGGTGGTAAAACATTTTCCCAAAGATGGGCATGCACCTTGAAGAATCTCTTTAAGATTTAAGACACTGTTTTGAACCCAAAGATTCCTGAAAATGGAAAATTTTCTGTCCCCTGTCGGTCCCTCCCACCCCTGGGCCCAGTAGGATGGGGACTTATGCGGATTTGTTGCAGAGATTAGTTACAGAGAAATAAACAGGCCTAATAGACTTGTACACTATATATTTAAACCTTTCTCTGAATTTAATAGCATCACAGGAGACACTCAATGCATGTAAGTTCCCTTAAATATAACTGAGAATATCAAATTGGGTGGAATCCCACAAACTGAAAAGATACATGTCTTAACTAAAGCTACTTTCAAAGAAGCTCATCATTCCTGGTGCTAAATGCACCTAATACACATTAGGGAGAAAGTTTGTACATTTTTGTTGGTCAACAGATGATTTAATTTACTGTAACACTGAAAGAAAAGAAAAATGGAAATATTTCCTAACATTATTTTATTTTATTTTATTATTTTTCTGAGGGGGTGGTGAGGGGCAGACTAAGAGAATCTTAAGCGGGCTCTGTACTGGGTGTGGAAGCGGGGCTTGATCTTATGATCAAGAGTCAGATGCTTGACCAACTGAGCCACCCAGAAGCCCCTCGGTTAGTTTAGTTTTTATATTGAACATAGTTCAGATTTTTTTCTCTTGCTCCATAAGTGTGAAGGGGGTGAAGACATCATAGTAATGTCCCCCTTTCCAGTGCAATGAGATTTTCACCATGTGGTATTCCTCACCTCTCTCCTTCCTAGCGCTCGAGATTTGGGATCATCCACCTCAGCCAAACGCCTGTAATTTTTGCTACTGTCTCTTTCCACATTCATTCCAGACTTCTTCCTATTATTGTTCTTCCTATTATTTTGTCAGCCCTCTTCACTTAATTAGTCCAAATGTCCTCTGTGAAAGATAGTATTATCTCCCTCTTGCAGATAAGGAACAATGAACCAACAGACTTAAGATATTCCTAAATATTTATGGTACATAAAATGATGAGAAGTTTGGTATGATCCCCCAAATCTTGTGAAAATCTGATTCTTAAAGGAGGCCTGACAGCCAAAACTATAATCTGGGAGGTGAAGGTAGGTGTCAGCGTGCCCTACCCTGGCTTCTCCTGTCATGGAGCTCTAGGAATCAGGCTGAGGTATGGTGGAGACAGGAAATATGTCTGCCCAACCTGCACTTTCTCCTTCAGAAATTTCCCCAAAGAAGATCACCAGCGAAGGCCAGTCACTGACCCATTTTTAGATATCAGGCTTTCATCTCTGAGAAAGAAAACCACAGAAGGGGTCTTTTTCAAGAAGCAGAAGAGCTATACCCCCCTTCCCATCATCACAACAGAAGGTGAGGATTGAAGTTCTCAAGGAACTTCCCCAAAGCCTGAAGCAAATCACAAACCTGCAACACTGCTTAGAAGGTGTCCTTCAAATCCCCAGCGTCCCTCCAGATCTGAGCTCCATCTCCAGCTATGTCCAAGGCTTGACAGGGATTGTGGTGGTGATGGTGCGGTTACTCTTCCTTCAGACCAAGGTTGTTGAGAGTTTTAAACATATTAGTGCCAAATTTAGCAATTAAAAATCTAATATTAGCTCATCTTCAATCCACTTCACCCAGAAATCCATTTCATAAGAGGAAACATGGAAGTGATTGTACTCCCTACCACTCTGAAGTGAGCAGAGAATGGCTTAATGGTGTTTAAACTTTTTTTCCCCCCAAAGGAAATATTACAGGGAAGTTCAATACATACAACAGCAAACAGCCAACAACTCTGGGTGAAATAAAGGGCTGACAGGAGCCCCACCCTCTGTTCTCACTCTTTCTGCCCTTCCCATATCCCTGGGACATCCCTTCTGAACCCCATGGGCTCCACAGAGCGTAATTTGGAAATCACTCCATATATAAAGAATGTGAGCGAGAAAACCACACGTGAAGAATTATTACTAAGGGTTCCCATAAGCGTCATGGTTTTATTTTGGGGAATTGTGGTTCATTAACCAAATAGGAACTTACTGCCATTTTTTCAAGGGTACTTTATCCCAGGAAAGCCACATACACAGAATAGATGTATTGCATTGCCACGGTGGCCATTTTAAATTTTAGTAAATACTGCCCCTTTGATTTGGTTCTGCTTAAATATGCAAATAAGGCACATTTTCATTGACCCAGAAACTGTGGTAGACTTAACAGGAGTCATTAAAATGTTCAAACACAGATGTATCTCAGGCAACTCCCGATATAGACAGTTTGAAAAAACACAAATCAATATGAAGTGTAATAACAAAAGAACCTAACAATTCAAGATAAATGAAGAGCTATTGTAGGACAACATGCGATTAAAAGCCAAAGCCATTGTCCAGGAAATAACCGCTATACGTACTCAGTGCTAAAACTACCTTGGATCACAGTGGCATCCTGAATATAGTATCCAGAAAAACAAAAAGGTCAACTTCCACTCTATTTGGCTCTGGTCACGTCTCATCTGGAATGTTGACTTAGTTCTGGGTATCTCGCTTTCAGAGGAGCGTGGTCCAAGGGTAATGAATGGACTCTGAGGTGAATTCTTGTTCAGTGAGGAAGCGTTGATAGAATTGTAGCCGCTTGCCTGGAGAAGGTAGGGCATCAGTGTGATCTTTTACTTCGCTAGGGGTTTTTGTGAAAAAGAATATGGCCAATCTCTCTCCAACCTTTCTTCCCTTCCATCCTTGCTAGTCACCTCTCCTATAGGGCTAGCACCAGGGGGTGCCATTTACACAGATTACAACGTCAGGGGAGTCCCTCAGAGCCATGCCATGTGGTGGCCGGGTCACTGCCATTACAAAAAGGATGCGAATTTTTAACATGTGGCTCCAAAACGGTAGCTGAAAATGCCAAGACCAGAAGACAAGGGGAGCGAGACTTTGGTTTAGGATGAAGACATTCTAACAGCAGGAGAAGACAGAATGGCAGCTCTGGATGGAAGTATTTGGAAAGGGGTCTTGCAGAGGGGAGCCCTTGCTTCTAAGCTTGATAGTAATGGCAGCAATTGGTGAACTGGGCTTTAATGATGTGACTGGCCTTGTGGCATTTGACTTTTTCACAAGTGTTCTCCTTCTTACTCATCACTACAATACTCCCAGGCAGGAACTACAATGATCTTTCTTTTATAATGGAAGAAATGAAGCTTGGACAAATAGCTTTACTTTTCTAAGGTCGTAGAGAGAACCGGTAACGGAATTGGCATTTGAGCTCAGGTCTCTGACCCAGACTGTAAACTCTTAGCCATTATCCACACTGACTCTCAACAACCAGTTAACAAAATCCCTTCTTTCTTCGTGCGTTCGTCTGCTTGATGGCAGCTACACTTGATCTACATATCAAAGTGGATCTGGACACCGTACAACCAAGAGTAAAAGCGTTTCTGTGGAACAGAGGTAGGTGAGGCGGGTCTGCCCTGCTCTCACGAGTCGCCGGCATCTGCGTCTTGGACCAGGGGGCGAGCCGCACACCTGGGCTCCAGATGGGGAGAGCCGACCCGCACGCGGCGCGCTGCCAGATCCAGGCCCCGCACTTCAGGGACCCCGCGCAGGAGAGATGCGCCAAGGCTCCCCCTGCATATTTTTATGTTGTCATTTCCCAAATGCCCTCTCCAAAAATAACACCTCAAGGAGGCAAGATGTGGCCTCAGAGGATATTTCGGCGCGCCTGGGGAGAGCTGCAGGGAGCGGAGGCCATCAGAGCACCCTCGCTGGCCGCTGTCATTTTGGAAACTCTGAGCGCAAAGGGAGAGCCCGAGCCCTTCACTCCGTGTGCAGCGACCACCGCCGCCCTCCCGTCGCTGGGGCTGCGGCTGCCGGGAGGAGCGCCGGGAGGCCTCCCCGAGGCTCTGTTAGTGCGAACACAGATGCTCCTTCTGCACGCGCAGCTTAGGTGGCCACTTCCACGGGGTGGAAAAGGAGAATCGAAACCTTCCTGTTCTTGCCAAAATAACCATGTGTAGGTCTTTGTTCTGCAAGTCTCGGGAACACACAGATAGATTTCCAAGCAGTGGGAACCTCCTGTCCTGTTCGGTCTTTGGACAAACTCTTGTTCTGCCCATTTCACCCCAGTTTCCTGAAACCCTGGCTGTAGGGCTCCACTGGCTGGAGCCCGTGAGAGGTTCCTTTGTAAGGAGAGTGTTCACAGCCCAAGCCATCAAGGCAGGCAGTGAGGGACACTGGGCTCTAAGCCAATGACAGCCGTGCCAGGGATTGCCTTGGCTTTCTTGGGCTGAGAGGTCAGCCCCTGAAGGTCTGCTCGCTTCATCTGGCTCCTTTGCAGGAAGGAAGGGGGTAGAACCACTGTCTGGGGGCTGCAGTGAGCACTGCCCGGCTGGGGGAAGGATGGCAGAGGACCAACCTGTTGCTGATCCAAATGTTTAGGGTTTCTTTTGCCCCTTAAGCTGATGGAGAGAGAAGCTGCGGAGCAAGAAGACTAATCCTCCCTAGCAAGTAATCCAAACACAGAAGCCAGAAATCCCTGTTCCAGCCTTTCCTCCATTTTCCCTCTTCGTGAATTTAGGGCATTTGCCAAAGAGAGAAAAAAAATGGAATGAGATGGATTTAGAGAAGAGAGAGCCACCAGTTAGAGAGTTGTGTAGAGAGGCAATGTGATAAAGTAAAAAGAAAAACAGGCTTGGAGCAAGAAAACTCAGATTTGGCTCTCGTCTCTGAGCCTGGGTGGCCCTAAGCAAGTTGCCTTTCAGCTCCCAGACCTGGGTCTCTAAGGTCCCTTTCAGCTGTAAGACTAAGACCTAAGAGTTCTTGGTTATATAAAGAGAATTCTTCCAAGACCATAATTATTCTGCTAATCAAGAACTATTTACTAAGTAATTAGTGTGTGATTTTCTGGAGATAAGAGCAAGACATGGTCCTTATAGGCTAGAAAACTGTGACACAGACCAACAATTAAGCATGTGAGAGTCTAAAAATTCTACTAGTTCATAATATGAGTTAATAAGATTAATACAGTACCCCCCCCCCCAGCTTATCCACGGTTTTGCTTTCTGTAGTTCCAGCTACCCATGGTCAACCATGTGGTCTGGAAGCAGATGGGTCCTCCTTTCCATGTACAGTCCGTAGGTCAGTGGTAGCCTAACGCGACGTCACAATGCCTACATCATCCACCTCGCTTCATCTCATCACGTAGGCACTTTATCATCTCACATCCTCACAAGGAGGGGAAGAGTAAATACAGTAGAGTAAGATATTTGAGAGAGAGAGATCACATTCACGTAACTTTTATTACAGTATATTGTAAAAATTGTTCTAGTTCATTCTTGTTGTTAATTTCTTACTATGTCTAATTTATAAATTAAACTTTATCATAGGTATGCATGTAGAGGAAAACAGAATATGTAATATTCGGTACTATCTGTGGTTTCAGGCATCCACTGGGGATCTGGGAACATCTGCCCACAGATAAGGGGAGACTACTGTATTAAGAATTTAATAAGCCATGGGCATCCCTCGGTGGGGAGGCTTATATTTTCTGAGACTGCCCATGTATGTGGCAATGCTTCCTAACCCCAGGGCACACATCCTAGCTGTTCTAAGATGATATTTTGACCATCTTTTGCCTTATTTCTTGCCTATCTCTCAAATAGTTCAGAACTTGGGTGGGGGGAAAGAGGTATATATTAATTTCTTAAATAAATCCCATCATGTCTCTTTAGGAGCACCTGGGTGGCTCAGTCAGTTAAGCGTCTGCCTTCGGCTCAGGTCATGATCTCAGGGTCCTGGGATCGAGCCCTGCATCAGGCTCCCTGCTCAGTGGAGAACTTGCTTCTCCTTCTCCCTCTGCTTCTCCCCCCACTCGTGTTCTCTCTCTCGCTCACTCGCTCACTTGCTCTCGCTCTCGCTCTATCCCAAATAAATAAATAAAATCTTTTAAAAAATCCCATCAGTTCTCTTTAAAAATGGCATTATCCCCTACTGGGACTGCATAAAGCAAAAGAAACAAGAAAACACTACCAATTCTCTCCCTACCCATATTATCCCAATGTTCTACTACTACCCTCATTATAATGCATTCACTTTTTATTGAAACAGTAATTACCAGACCATTTGTAATCCATATGTCTCTACAGGACTGGTAACCAGAACTTGAGGATTAATGGCGAGAGCTATAAAGAAGCTTTTGGACATTTCCCCCGAGAGCCTCCATGAATAGCACCAAGATGAGTAGTAATGGCAAGCTTCCGTGCTTCCCGCTGTCGTGTCCGGTTATGATGCCTTCTTTCCTAACTAGAGGCCAGGAGAAAAGGCTTTTCAGATCTTCCAGAGCATGTATGACATGAAGAGCTCATTCTAGTAAAGGGAACCAGACCCCTGTCATCTGACACTAATGAGGTGCCCTTCCCTTGGCTTAAAGGGATCTGGAGGAAGACAAGCAGATAACCTCCAGCCTAAATAAGTAAAATCATCACTGCTCTGGAATCTCTCTGAAGCATGCCCGGTTACAATGAGGAATTCCACAGGGCACGTGTCCCTCTTGGACTCCTTCCAAAGGAGTAGGTTATCAGAAGGACCTCATTATAACACGGGCCCCAGGGACAGTGTTAATCGGCAAGCTTCAGGGTAGCTGGTAAAATTCTGGTGCTAGTCAGTTAATCACTACATGCCTGTTCATACAGTTGAGCCTCAGTCACCTCAAGAAACAACAGCCCAGCCTGTCACTCATCTATCCCTCATTCCTTTGTTGGCCAGCTAGCTTCTAGCCTGTCCACAGGGCACTTCTGAGTGTCTGACGAAATGAGCCTTTTCCTCAAAATGCCTAATCCAGAGGATTTTCTCATGATCTGTTGCTTTTTGTTACCTGTCCTTCTGCTTCATGCCAGGCTCTTGGCTGACGGAGGTCGCTGAAGGCACGAGGATCCTGCCAATGGGCTCGGCTCTCCCACAGGAGTTAAGACACCCAAGTCAATGTCACCACAGTGAAAGGAAGAGCTCAGATGGCCAAGCTCAGGTGGTAAAAGGCCTTCAGAATCCGCCTGGAGGCTCTCACTGGCTTTAGATTGGAAACCATCTTGGCCCCGTCCACCAGGGCAAGCAATTTAATGACAGCTTGAAGAGCACTGAACTTAAACAGAAAGATGAGCACAAGGCAGGAATTTGGACTCCGGAAGAAGGGCCTGAGCAGGGATTATTTTTCTATGGTCTTTGACGAGAACAAATGAAGCTGAGAATTTTCCTTTTGTTCTTCTGGCATTGTTTACTTTCTTTTTATTATTCTGAAGAGCACTTAGAGCTCTGGCAGTGTTTCTGTCCTAAAATCTTATTGTCAGAAGTTTATTTTTCAGCTGTTTCAAATCATATCTGATGGAGTGAGTGCTTTGCCTGGGCTCATCGCTTTATCTCAGAAGAAATAGAGTTCACCCTTTTAAATGACAATGCTGATTGTCTGCAGCTTTAAGTTTTCTACACTCAAGCTGCAGGCTTCACTTAAAAATCTGTTTTCCCTCATCAAAAAGGAGCTATGATGGAGCTCCTCACTCTGCCGGCGTCCGGGTAATGACCTAACACGGTGTTTTGGCCTATCGCTGCGTTATGTCAGATTTTCACTGTCTGTGGAGTAATTCTTTGTCAATGGCGGTTTTGTCAACTGTGGTTTTGAGGCAATGGGGTTTTATGCTTGTGCTTGAAGTTTTAAAAATATACAAGCTTTTAACATGGGCAAAGTTTAATTCAGTTCTCTTCAAAAAGTAACCTAATTTGCTGTTATTCCTCCCCCTCCGTCAGGGCATGTGTGGGATAGCGTGAGTAGAGTTGATGCACTACCCTTCTGGAACATGGACAGAATATCAGCATGGAAAAATTATCCCTTCAGCCTTGTGATGATTTGTGAAAAGCTCAGATTAATTTAGCAGGCATTTTCCTGACACCTGTGGAAAGTCAGCGTGTGCGAGGGGTGCAGCGGAACGGTGATGAGGCCACCCTCTGGAGCAAGACCGCCTGTGAGTCCCAGCTGCTTAGCTGTAGTGGATTGAACGCTGGCCCTGACAGATCTGTGGACCTCCTAACCCCCTGGAGCCTGTGAATGTGACCTTATTTGGGAAAGGGGTTTTGCAGATGTAAAACAAGAAGGATCTGAGGTGAGAGCATCCTGGATTACGGGGGATGGAGGCGGGGTGGTCCTTCATCCAATGACAAGTATCCTCATAAGACACAGAACAGAAAACAGACTCCGAGGAGGAGAAGACCCCGTAAAGATTCAGGTGGACATTGGAACAAGGCAGTCACAAGCCAAGGAACCCCTGGAGCATCAGACGCTGGAAGAGGCAAGCCAAGAGTCTCTGTTAGAGCTTTTTGGGGAAGTGTGACTCTGGTGATAGCGTCACTTTGGACTTCTGACCCCAGAACCGTGAGAGAATAAATTTCTGTTGTCTGAAGCCACTCAGTTTGCAGTCATTTGTTACAGCAGCCCCAGGAAATGCACACAACCCTTATCAGCTGGGTGACCTTGGACAAGTTATTTGACCTCCATAAATCAGTTCCTTCAAAGGAAAGCTCTCGTCCCAGGTCTGCTGTAAGGAAAAACTGCTTTCACTTAGGTGACTGCCTTAGAACAGTGCCGTACCTAGCCTGCTCTAGACGAGTGGTATTTCTGTCCAGTAAGATCCAGTAAGTGCTGGGGGCGCCTGGGTGGCTCAGATGGTTGGGCATCTGCCTTCGGCTCAGGTCATGATCTCCAGGTCCTGGGATCGAGCCCCACATCGGGGTCCTGGTTGGCTCAGCGGGGAGCCTGCTTCTCCCTCTGCCTCTCCCCCTGCTTGTGTGCTCTCTCTGTCTCTCTCTCAAATGAATAAATAAAATCTTTAAAAACCAAACCAAACCAAAAAAAAAAAAAGATCCAGTAAGTGCTGGTTGAAAGAATCACCATCGGAGAAATAGAAAACTTCCAGAAGAAGCAGCTTCTGCTGATCTCAGTGCCTCCGCAATAGCTCCCCCCAAAAATGAAAAAGGAGCAGGATTCCCTGCAAGAGCCATGATTTAAATGCCTCTGAACCTGAGCGGTTTGGGAGAAAGAGGACTTCTGGAAGGTTATGTGCTAAGACTTTACAAGTACGCCTGTTACAGACCGTGTGTATGATTCCTCCAGTCTCCTGCTCTCCACAAGGTTTGAGCCTCCTGCCTTGGTGGCTGTCAGGACTCCAGCCCGGGGGCAAGGGACAGCTGCTGCCCCTTTGCCTGGAGCCAGGAACCCCGGTGGGGATTTGTGAGGGCCCTAGGGGGTGGACTGGGGCCTAGGAGGCACTTCCTGTCTCACATCCCCCTTCCTGTTCCCAGGATCACAGTTCTATTTTGCTATGAATCCTGGTGTCCTAGTCCGTTCGGGCTACTATAACAAATATCACAAACAGGCTGGCTTACAAACAACAGAAATTTACTTCTCACGGTTCTGGAGGGTGGGAAGTCCAAGATCGGGGCGCTGGCATTTGGTGTCTGGTAAGCGTCTCTTTCCCAGGGGGCTGCCTTTTCACTCTAACCTCACCTGGTGGAAGGAAGGGCTGAACTAGCTCTCCAGGCCTCTTTAATAAGGGCACTAATCCCAATCGTGAGGGCTCCACCCCAGGCCTAATCACCTTCCACAGGCCTCACCTCCTAATACCATCACCTTGGGGGTAGGATTTCAACACACGAATCTGGGGGAAACACAGCCATTCACACCATAGCACCCAGGAAGGCATGAGTCTAAAATGAGAGTGTCTTCTAAGAAGAAATCCTAGATATAAAACCCCATATCAGGGGAGACTCAGGAGGTTTTAGAGCTCAGGAGGTCATTGCTCGGATGTTCATCACGTTTAGATCATTTCGAACAACATTCCCGTTTTACAGATGAGGAGAGCAACTCTCAGCAGGAGCTGACCCCAGTGGGACACAGCCTCTGGTGGCAGAAGCCAGCTCTATGTCAGACCCCCTGCTCTAGGGATGTTTGTTCTAGTAAGTAGACCTGGGTGGGAAAGCTGTGAGGGACCAGAGCAAACATTAGGACTTGGATATTTATTTCCGCTAGCCCTACGGCTTAGTATGAGCGTTGCCCAAACCCACATTTGGTTCTGTTACAAAGTGGGCCAACTCTCAGCTCTTCCAGCATCTCCCTGACCCTCTACAGTCTCCAGAACACAGCCTGCATCTGTGGAAGTAGGCATGTGAAATTCGGCCCTGGGCTTTGTATCTCTGAGCATGTTTTCTAAAAGCAACACAACACTACTTCCCGTTCAGGATCATTGGGGGAAAGTAGAGGACCCATGCCTAGGACAGCGCCTGATATACAGTGAGTGGGAGGTAAACATTAGCTATTGTTATTTTTATTTCTACTCACTATGGCTTTGCTTTGATGGAACTCGGCACTATAAAGTGAAGGTCATAAAAATGGTCTACCGGAATAGAAGTTACGAGCATGAACTCAGGAACCAGACTGCCTGGGTTCAAATCCCAGTTGTGTCCTTATAAGCTGTGTAACTTTAGCTATATTATTTGATTTCCCTGTGCCTCAGTTTCTTCATCTATAAAGAAAAAAAAGCAAGGTAACAATAATATGTGGCATATGGAATTGCAAGGATTGAATGAATACATGTAAACGTCTTAAAAGGGTGCTTGGCACATAGTATGTGCTCAATTAAGTGTTTACTATATTACTTTTACTTATCCCACAGGATGGTGGTGAGACTCAAATGAGACGCATATTTAGAAGCCTCCAGTGTATTCAGCTGTTATTCATCACTATCATCATCATCATCAAATGACTGAACCTCTCCCCCCGCCGTGGTCTGCCCTTGTATTTGTTTAACAGCTAATGTTTACTGAAATGCATTACTGATGCATTTGTGGAAAGCAGTGTGCAAAGTCTGTTTACTTAGAACAATACTGAGCTGGAAGCTAGGTTTTCAGGAGTTTTCTTACGGAGCTTCTATCCTGATGCTGGTGAATCATTTAAGGTGAGACTAGTGCTCTGGAGGGACACATCTGTGGAAGACCTTAAGTGGAATGGCTGTGTGGTCCCCAGGGTTTCCTCTTTATTGGGAATGGGCTCAATGCACAGTGCTGGAGATCCAGAGGCCATGTCTGTATAACAGGGCCCTATCCCCTGGTTGTTGCTGACCTACTCTGTGGTGGGCCCCAACCCTGTCCCCAGTCCTGGATCTGAGGAAATAGGATCAGTCCATTTCTGGTGGCACAGCTGTGCAATTTGAGGTGGGGAGTCTCTAGCTGCCAAGTTTCCAGCCCAGTCTGCAGTAGGAGAGAAAGAGATTGATATGCAGGAAAAAACAGAGTGAGCACATGGGGAGGGCCCTAAGAACATCTGAAGCCATGGGACTTCATTGTATCCTTGCTCTTACCAAGTAATGTGAGAGAACCTATATCCTTCTAATATAACTCGTTTGGCCTAAGGGGTATTTCTGCTGCATGCAATCAGGAAAATCTTCCTCTTCCTCCTAGAACCAGCCCAAGTAGCTCCAGTTCTATAAAAATTTTTCTGACCCCCTCCCACACCAAGCCTAGTCTAACCTCCCTCCGCATGGCACTCCCTAGACCCCTTATGGCACTAAGCTTTTTAAGGACAGTGTCTGGGTCTTATTTGTCCCAAATTTCCATCACCTGACCCAGTGCTGGGGCTCAATAATAGCTTGACCTTGTTTTTAAGTGAATATGTGAACGAGGGCATGCAAATGGCCTCTGATTGACAGGTCAGATTATCTCTATGATCTTCCCTAAACTGGAGACTCTGTGATGTGATCCTAGGTTCTTTGTAAAGGGAGACTCTGAAGGGGCTCGATGGAACTCCAGAGGTTGACAGTCTCCATCTCATACTATTCAAACTGTACTTCCTCATCGACGTCTTTCCTCTTCTGTGCCCCAGGTTGTCTCCAGCACCACTCAGGTGGTTTGGCATTATGAATCACTAGCATCCCTCTTAGGCTTACAAATGGAGTAAGAAGAGATGATGAAGGGAGAGAGATGCTGAATTGAGAGCTGACTTCAAGAAGAGCTAAGAGGAAACTTGTGCTGCATATGTGTGGGAGAGAAATCTCCAGAAGAAGAAGTGGACTGAACTACAAGCTATGAAAGTCAGGAGAGGAACTGGTACCTAAAGGAACCGCGGTTGATCAGTCAACTCAGTGAAACAACTAAATTGACTGAAGCTATAAGATGTTAGAATTCTCTGTTCCCAGCAACCTAAAAGTTACTTTCATCTGCTTAGCTTGATCCTGGGGAACAGCCTGGCCAGGGACAACCTGGCTGCAAAGGGACACGGATGACTAAGTCTACTCCCCTCAGGGGGAGAGATGTGGGGCTTTGGGCGATTTCTTTGAAGTCCCTCTAGAGGCTTCTAAAGATCGTTAGTGGCATCTGGTCTTTAATCCTGGACATCAAGCTTGTTGATTTTTGCCTCAGACCATCTGTTTCTCAACTTTGCATAGAACTTTTCCTTGTGACAAGTAGGGAAAGAAATACTGTATTTTTTATTTCTTTCTGTTCTGCCTTCCATCCCAGTCACAGCATTAGAAAGGGAGAGTTTACTTGCCTGCTGATGCTCTGAAAGATTAGACACAAAGAAGTGCTGACCTTGCTACCTATAGGACGTTTTCTACAGGATGGGTGCCTTTGTCCTTTAGGCTGTGACGGGAAGTCAGGGCTACTGAGTGCACTCTTGTGACCATTTAATGTCTGTGCCCAGAGCACTGTTTGCACTACTTGAAACCCTCCTAGTTGGGAGGAGAGTGACTTCGGGACCCGTCTACCTATTTGGATTCCGACTGAGCCCATTCCTAAGCAAGTGCATGGACAAGTTAGCTAACCCCTCAGCTCCTAGCTTACTAAGTAGGATAATGGGAGCACCTACCTCGCTGAGCCATTGTGAAGGTCTGCCACTTAGTAAACTCCCGTGCATATTAGTTATCATTGTTATCTAGTATAGTGATAGTATTTCTGATATTAAAGTGGGAGCAAGCTTTGCACTTGCCAGAGAATTTGCAGCAAGAAGGATGCTAGGTAGTCAAACAGGCCTTTCCTTGAGTTTATCCCACTCCAAAGAATTCAGTGTTGTCATATGTGGGACATGAAGATCAGGAATGGACATTTCCAAACTGGTGAATCCCTTAGGGACTTTTTCTCCATTGCTCTTCATATGGCTGTGCCCTCAGTTTTTAGTCACCAAGGTCATTCCAAAGCAGTCAGGAGCTGGGGGACCATTGCTCTATGGTAAACCCAGTGCCACCCTGATCCAAGCTTCTCCAATGCTACAAACCCTAGTGGGAAGTGGGACAGTTATGCAGGTTTCCCTGGCAAATGCTTGCTGGGCATTGTAGAGACACTCCACTTCAAGGGGGCTGCAGACACCACTCTGGCCACCAGAATGAAGGCTGTACGAACGGAGCCACCCTTCTGGACAAAATGGCGGCTCTCTCACTGAAAGATGTTAGGAGACTGATTTTTTTTTTTCCCTTTGCCATCACTATTTATTGCATGAGATTTCAGAAGATGTAGCAAGTTTATAGAGACACCATGAGATTGTATAAATAAAATGAAGTCATATCTGGGAAAGATATATCAAAGAAAATTGAACCCCAAATGTCTAAATTGCAGTTCATACTCAGCCAAGAGTCCCATTGAATTAAAGCACAGACTGCATAACTATGTACACAAAATGCCTTTAAAATTCTTCCATAAATTTAGGGAAAAGGAATAGTCTGTTTAGAGCTACTAAAGCAAAATTCCTTACTGTGGATTTATAGGCGCTAGTACAAGTGGTCCCCAAACACCCTTTTTAATTTTTTTTTAATTATAAATAAGAAAGAACAGATTCTACCCTCACAACTTCCACTCCAGTGCTTACAGCCTCCAGGCACAAAGGACAGAGTTCTTGGAAGAAAGGAAGGCTGAATTCCAGGTCTCTGACCGTGAAGTTATAGTCTAACTGAACATTAATTACATTTTAAATCCATTACATTTTTCCTTTGAAATCCACATATTATTCAACATCTTGAATGCTTCCTGTTGAATTTGTAGAAAAATTCTCCCAGAACTTTTAAGACTTTATTATAATAGTTTTTATTTCTTAATTTTCCTTTTCAATTGAGAGAATCAAGTTGAATAAACAATAATATATGTCATCCACTTAATACAGAAATTCTGAGAATTGTAGCTTTCTCTTGGTGCTTGCCATCATTATGAATGTTGACATCAAGCAGTTTCTACATCCAGACAGACCAGTCCTAGGCCATGTCAAAAGGGGCAGTGTGTTAGTCCTTGCCGCAGGAGAGCTCACTGCCGCTGAGACCCACGTGTGAGCAGTGACCCTGGGACATGGCTGGAGAAAGAAGAGGCAGTGGCTATCAAGAGCTATTGTTAAATAGTTGGGGGCCACAAACAAACATCCATCCAACCAAGTCATAGCTCCCCTAATACCTGCCATCAGCAAGAGTGATAACATGGAGATAGCCATGTAGGCTGCACAGGTCCATTTGCCATCTATGAGTATTCCTTCATTACAGCTCTTAATGCTAGTGAATTCAGATTACATGACATGGAAATGTGTGGGATGAAGGAAGACTGGGAGCGGAGGATCTACCCTCAATCCTACAGCCTTATGATAGATTGACTTGTCTACATACAAAGTAGCTATCAAGTCAACTGAGACCATAGGGGTTATATAAAGGTACCATATCACTGCATTGGTAAAAAGAATTCACAATCATCATTTCATAAATCTTCTCAATAATGCTGTGATGTGCATAAGCATTATTATTCTCAGTTTACCAATGAGGAGAGAATCTCAGTACTAAATATAGGAAAAGGGCTTGATCTTGCTAGCAATATAAGAAGTGTGCATTAAAACGAGACAGCTTATTTTACTATCAAACTAACAAGAGATATGCAGACCATCAAATCAGCAATATTTTTTTTAAAAATTGTCCAATGCTGGCAGCATTGCACTGGGATGGAAATTCTCTTTCTACTGGGGGAAGTACACATTGGCTAAGCCTTTCTGAAGAGCAGTTTGCAACATGCATCAGAACCTTTACAAGTATTCATACCTTTGGATGCAGTAGTTTAATTTCTGGGATTTCCTTCTAAGGAAGTAATAGGGAATGTGAACAAATTTTGTCTACAAAAATATTTTTCACAATATTCTTTATAAAGGCAAAAACTTGAAAATGACCTGAATATTTAACCATAGAGAAATAGTTCTGATACACCTACATAATGGACTACTAGGGAGCCCCTAAAAGTGATGATTGGAAGAACTTTAATGACATGAGAAAATGTTTAGAGTATAGTCTTAAGTGAAAGAGCAAGATAAAAGACATAATAAAACACAATCACAGTTTATGAAAACATGCATGTAAATCTATTCAAACTGGACTGGAAGAAATAGAACTGTAGTTATCTCAGGTTTCTGGGTTGTGTGTAATTTTGGATTTTAAAAATACTTTTCTGCGTGTTCCATATTTTTAGAAGGAGGCCGTATTATTTTTATAGTCAGAAGATAACCACAGCAAAAGATCTTAAAAATAAATTAAAATGTAAAAGAAATATGCTCAGAGAGATTAGTTGACTTGCCCAAGTTCACACAGCTGCTTGGCACCTGAATTCAGCTCTTCTGACTCTAATCCCAACATCTCCTTACCCATACCATGGTGTTCCTGAACACAGCTTGAGCAACACATCATTGACGTTTGAGTCATTAGAACACAAACTATTCATGGAATTATGCTAGAGTCCATTAACTACTTTGATTAGGCTCAGGAATACAGGCAAGCTTTGTGGCCTTGCTCAACTTTCCAAGTCTTGCAAGTTGCTGACATCCACATTCAAAATACTCAAGTATGTTAAACTCACTGCTGGGACCCAGTTTTCAAAATGTATTCCCTGCACTAGATGTGAAATTTCCTTAACACAGACAGCCATAGAAGTCTGACATAGAAGATGACCTGGAAAGCTTATTTATTCCAGCCACTTCCAAACTGGACTAAACAGCAAAATTACCAGGACGATTTTCTAAAAATACAGATCCAGGTCCCACCCTAGAGATTCTATTTTTCTAAGTCTGAGGCGGAGCCTTGGCCTCTGTATTTTTAAAAGCACTCTGGACAGGAGTCTTTAAACCATTCTGGCATCTTTAAACCATTGTAGCCAGTGGCAGAAATGTGTCTGAAGAGGCCCCTGTATGCACAGTGAGTCACAGGTGGTGATTCCACTACTTAAGTTTTGAAAAAAAATCTTCCTCAAAATGAGGATTCACTTAGAACTTGAGTATACTGGCCACTGAGTCCTGTAACCACCTGGCTCATCACTGAATGGTCAGTGGAGAGTCACCTTGTCTCCCCTTGCTTCCTGTACTGTTTATCTATTGTCACTTAGCAAATGACACCCAAAACTTAGTGTCTTCAAACAAAAACATTTATTATCTCATAGTTTCTCTCGATCAGGAATCTGGGCATGGCTTAGCTGAGTGACTCTGGGTCAAGGGCTCTCTGAGGCTGCAGGAAAGCTGTTGACCAGCCCTGTGGTCTCATCTGAATGCCAGAGAAGGGACAAAAGGAGGAGGGAGTCTGTTTCCACGCCCACTTATGTGGTTACCGGCGGGTCTCTGTCCTTCTCTGACAGCCTAACTTACAACACAGTGGCTGACTCCACAGAAAGAATGATCAGAGAGAGTAAGAGCAAGAGAGTGGGAGAGAGAGAGAATGAGAGAGAGGGAGTGTGTACCCAAGCCAGAAGCCCCAGTCTTTTTATGATCTACTCTCAGAAGTGACATCCCATTGCTGTTCTGTATTTGTTAGCTATAAGGCAGTAAGCTCAGCACACAATCAAGGGGAGGGAATGACCCAAGAATATGAATACCACGATGTAAGAGTTGTTGGGGGCCATCTTGGAGGATACTTGCCACATTGCTCCTAGGCAAACAGCAGAGTTAAAATTCTGTACCAGCCACCTTCACTTTTATCCTTCAATGTCTACTTGGTAGGTAGGCAGAGGTGGGGCTGAAGTGAACTCTGCCTAGTGATGGCAATTCAACCAGTGGGCCCAAAGCAGAAAGAGAACAAACCTTTGAGTTTAGTGTAGGCTGATACCTGAACTTTCACACATACAAAATGAGCTATGGATGTCACCTGAGGTATCAATGGAGAGACTCCGTTAGTGAACAGGGTCATGCACTCTGTTTTTGTCTTTTAAAGGAGTGTACATTTCAAATGACCTTGGGAATTATTATTTTCAACTCCTATCTTTTTTGGTTCTAACTTGCGCAACAATACTCAATATTCCTAGAAAACATAGGACTGGAACTTCATGTCCTGACCTCAAATGCAACTTTCTCAGGGGCTAATATAACCATATCTTCCAACCTCTTTGGAAGATAGCAAATATTGAGTAAAAATAAATATGTTTATTTATATTTTATACCTATATATGCATACATACACCCCCTCACACACACACACATACTTCATTGGGACCATCTGGGGCACCTCGGTTTACCCCACTCTCTCCAGGTCAGCCTTGGTAGCAGAGCCTTCTAGTAACGTGGACAAAGCTAGGCGTGCAGACACAACTAGTTGAGCCACTAGACCTGCCATCTAAAGTTAATTTCAGCTTGCCATCTGTTTGCCGGCTGATCACTGCGACAGCATCTTCCAGCATCTCAACTTGCTCTTGGGCCAGAGCCACACATTAAAGCGGCAAGTACAGCTGCGCCATGGCTGCTCTTAGGATGGGGTATTTTCCATCTCTCCCTGTGAAATCACTGGTGAGGAAGGAGTCCCCATTGTCATTGCAACTGCCAAGACATCTCATGCTAACGAACTGTGAAAGGGAAGTCGCTAATAATAAGAAATCCCTTTTTATGGTCAGGGCTGGGCCAAGGCCACCAGACAGGCGATCTTTTTCCCATGCTGCTGGACCACTAGGAGACGTTCTTAACAGCTAAGACTGATCCCTCAGTTCATGGGGGGTGGGAGAAGGACAGGCCCGTTCATAAGCAGTGCCCAGGGACTTTGGGGATGTTGGCATCATTCCATAAGCCACTATTTCCTTCCTCCCGAACACCTCAAAATTTTAGAAGGGAGTTTAAATTAGCTTCAGAGCAAAATAGAAGGGGAAATACTTTTGGCAGATCACCTAGGAAAATGAAAAGTAATTCCCAGGGTACCTGTTTGAGTTATGGAAAGTCACATAAATATTGCTGTCCCAATGGAGCCCCTCTCCATCCCTAATTCAAGCCAGCTGATGGCCTGACGACCTGCATGAAGGAATTGCCAAGGGAAGCACTTGTAGTCCGATGGAAAGGCCCCTGCTCTGGAGTCAGAGAAACTGCTTCCAGGTTTCACTTTTGTTATTTCCTGGCTCTGTGACCTTGTGGAAAACACTGGCACTTTCTGAATTTCATATTCTTATCTATGCATCATTAACTACTTCATATGATTGTTACGAAATTCAGTGAGGTTATAGGCATAGAAGGGATATTAAAGTAATGTCACTATTAAGAATATGTTTTTTTTATCATTCTGTCCCTGTGGCAGAAATTCTGCCATCAAAGATATGACTCTCTGGTAAGTCGCTGTTGTCCTGGTACCCTCGTTTAAAAGCAAACTTTTTTTTTTAAAGGCAACACAGAATCTGTGAGTGATTAGTCAATAGATTTTGTTTCCCCAGTAAACAGGTGTTTTTAAGGTACTGAAGGAATGAGGGTGTGAGGGAACAGGGATTTGGGGGAGCATGGATACTATCTTTATTTTTTTTTTTTTGAAATATTTATTTATTTGAGAGAGAGAGAGAGAGCAGAAGCAGGGGCAGAGGGAGAGGAAAAGCCGACTCTCCACTGAGCAGGGAGCCCCACATGGGGCTTGATCCCAGGACCCTGGGATCATGACCTGAGCCAAAGGCAGACACTTAACCGACTGAGCCACCCAGGCGCCCCTGGATACTGTCTTTAAAGAACAGAAATGTGGTGGGGTATTTGCTCTTAATGTGGAACCAGAGGCTGGGCGGTTCAAGGATGGGAAGGACTGTAGGAATCCAGCCAAAGGACTCCAACGCGGTGGGGTGGGCCGTCTATAACCGTGTAGTGGCACTGAAATATCAAGGGGCTGGTTTTGTTGAGAGGAGCAGAAATGACTGATCGGATCTGGAATGATCCTTCAGTACAAGGCAAGGAAACAGACAAAAATGTGCCATTAGAATGACAGGAGTTATCAGAAATATATTTCAACAAGTTTTTCTCCCCATCACTGAGATTCTATTTTCTAGGAAGTGTCACTTCACTGGAAAGGGGTCCCAAACCAATTTCTGAATTTCTTTCTATGCTGTCTCTAGTTCTGCTACACACCGGAGGCTCCCTCAGCCTTTGGGTAGGGTCCACTTGAAACACACCACAGAAATAGGATCTTCCTGTCCTTTGCTCCTGTATCACTAATGTAGGTGAGTGCAAGGCTCAGTGTGAAAATGATTAAAAAAAAAAAAAATAGCCTCTATTTACCAAGCATAGACTGTATGCCAGGCACAGTGCTACGCTCCTTGCATATATTATTTCATTTTTTTAAAATGGCTTTATTTATATGTATTAGTGTACAATAGGCTACACATATTCAATGTGTACAATTTGCTAAGTTTTGACCTATGTATACAGCCAGGAAACTATCACCACAATCAATAACGAACATACCAATCATCCCCAAAGTTTCCTGATGCCCCTTTTTAATCTTTTGCTTCTGCCCCTGTCTGCCCTATAGCCCCACGCTCAGATAACCAACTACTCATTCACTTCTGTCCCTATAGATTAGTTTGTATTTTCTAGAATTTTATATAATTGGAATCATTCAGTATGGCCTTTTATTTGTCTGACTTCTTTACTCAGCATAATTATTTTGAGATTCATCCATTCTATTATACTTAATAATATAGTTCATTTTCTATTGCTGAGTTGTATTCCATTTATATGGCTTCACCTTAATTTGTTTATCCAGTTACCTACTGACAAACATGTGGATCATTTCTAGTTTTAGAGCACGGTATGAGGCAAGGTTTATAACTGAGGTCACTTGTTTCCATCAGTTCCTAAAGTGGAGAGTCAGAAAATCACTTTTGGTAATAGCCAAAAGTCCAAAAGTTTAGTCTAACTTCCTTGAAGAGATCAATCTCTTTCCATTCAGAGTCCAGGGATCTAGGGGCGCCCAATGGCTCAGTTGGTTAAGGGCCTGACTCCTGATTTTGGCTCAAGTCTAGACCTCAGGGATCTGAGATCAAGCCCCATGTCAGGCTTCGCACTTCACAGGGAGTCTGCTGGAGATTCTCTCTCTCCCTCTTCCTCTGATGCTCCCCTGACCTCTCAAATACTTAAAAAAAAATAGAGTACAGGTTTCCAAATACTTAAAAGTATCCAGTTCAATCCTCTCTCAGAGTACTCCTCACAACAAAGGCTTGCTGACAGCTGAGTTAACAGTACCCACGGCAGGCCGGTCCAGGGCCCTGAAGTGGGGCAGAGCTCCAGTTCCCTGCTTCCCCAGCAACCTAGACATGAGGGCGCCATCTTGATTCAGCATTTGGAATTCTTTAGGACCAGCCTTATTGACCTCCATGCATTCAGTGAAGGTGGCTCCCCGTCTGGCTGGCTAGGTTCCTTCTCATTAAAGCTCTTCTGGTTCCCCCATTCAGCCCCCAGCCCATGGTATTAGGCTGCCTCAGGGAGGTGGAAATAGAAAAGGTTCTGAAGTCAGTCCCCTTATAGGCATGAGCAACAGAGGAATAATGCCTGTGGGAGGTGAAGGCCACAAAAGGCAAAGCTCGATTTGGGGACCACTGCTGGCAGAGGTTTCTTCTCTGGCAGCTCCCGTGGGTGCTTGTGGTACAGATTCAAGGGAAGGTGACCTTCCACGTACTCAGCTTGGGTGATTTTGTAACCTCAATCACCTGAGCCACAATGATCAGCTTGTGGTTTTCAGTTTATCACATAGTCACACCTCAGGGTGAACTAGCTCTGCATGAGAACTCATTGCCTTGTCAAGACCCAGAACCATACCTTCCCCCCATTGTGTCTCAGTGCTGGGCTAGGGTCCTATTACACCTTGAACTCAAGGAAATTATGCCAGCAGCCTATAACTGGCTTAAAAATCTGTGTTCTTATCCCCACATAGCAGGGGTAGGAATAAATTGCTCTATAAATGACCCTTGAGTATCAAGTAGTCAGCCAAGCAGGAGAGATAGTTCTGCTAGTCAGAAGCATAGGAACTACTATACTTCCAAATACTTACAAGTGACTAGGGAATATGTTCTAAGACTTCCAGTGAATGAAACAGGATAGAATGGAACCCTACATATACTATGTTTTTTCCTATACTTACACACCTATAATAAAGTTTAATTTATAGATTAGGCAGTAAGAGGTTAACAACAATAACAAAGGATAAACTTGAAGAATTATAACTATACTATAAGTTTACTTATTATAACTATACCATAATAAATAATTATGTGAATGTGGTCTCTCTCTCTCTCAAAACATCTTATTATACTATATTCACCTTTCCTCTTCTTGTGATGGTGTAAGATGATAAAACACCTACGTGATGAGATGAAGTGAGGTGCATGACATAGGCAATGTGACCTAGCCTTAAAGGGCTACACCTGACCTTCTGATGATAAGTCAGTAGGAGGATCACCTGCCTCAGGCCGCGCTTGACCACGGGTAACAGAAACTGGCAATCGAAAGAAAACCCAGTTAAGGAGAGGATGACAGTAGAAGAATATATGTGCTATGGTGAGCGCTGTGAATTGTGTAAGACTGTTGAATCACAGACCTGTACCTCTGAAACAAATAATACATTATATGTTAAAAAAAAAAAAAAAAGAAGAAGAAGAAGATAGCAGGAGGGGAAGAATGAAGAGGGGGAAATCAGAGGGGGAGACGAACCATGAGAGACGATGGACTCTGAAAAACAAACTGAGGGTTCTAGAGGGGAGGGGGGTGGGGGGATGGGTTAGCCTGGTAATGGGTATTAAAGAGGGCACGTTCTGCATGGAGCACTGGGTGTTATATGCAAACAATGAATCATGGAACACTACATCAAAAACTAATGATGTAATGTATGATGATTAACATAATAAAAAAAAGAATATATGTGTCTACACTGTATGTGTCAGGAACATACTGTGAGGAACATGTTTGTTGGGAACATATATGTCAGAAGGACATATGAAAGAAGGTATATATGTCATGGAAGGAAGGGCCTTTGATCTTCTAAGCAAGTTACGTCCTGCTTCTTGCTGGGGTGTGTGCTACGTGGAATTGGTCTTTCCTAGGGACTTCGGTTACCAAGTTCAAGAGCTGCCAAGAACCAGGTTGGCCGTGGAAACCTTCCCCAATGCAGAGAACTTTGTTCTTAGGAACAGGGGCTCATCCTGGGCTGCACAGCCTTGGGCAAGTCAGTGTCATCTTTGTGTCTCAGTGTTCTCATCAATAAAATAGGGAAAATAACTAGTTCTCTGAGGCTTTATTGTGAGGCTTTAATGGGATGATGTACATAGGGTTGAATATGTGTCCGTTGTGCTGTAATGGGGCTGACTCTTACTCTGATGGGCCTCCCAGCAATGTTCAGGGGCACACAGAGGGTTGAAATGAGTCTCCTCTGTGGGTCCCTAGAGTTTTTCCAGAGGAGGAGAGCATCTGGAAGTCAGGACTGCACCAATGAGATATTCGTGTGTGTGGATAAAGATTGTTTGCCTGAATCTACAGGCGCAGATACGAAGCATCGTTAGTCTGGCTTCTAGAAATTTTCTTTATAAGGATGTTCATACTGTATCCAGAGCAAGGTCTTTCTTTGCCCATGTGAATGGAGATTACTCTATTAACATGGAGAATCTACAAGGCCAGTTGTATATAAAAGAGTTTGCATTTGTACTCTTCGTACTTTGCTTCTGAGAGCAAAACATTCCTCCAGGGCAGCAATAACTCCCCGAGATATTAATACTAGACATCCGTACACCCCGTTCCACACACACATACACACAAGCACATACACACCACCTCAACCTGCTATACAATAATTGAGATATCCTCTAGAGAAAAGACCCAGATCTGAGACTTCAGGGCAGGAATGGTCCCTTCACTTAATACAAGTTCACTTTTGTATGCATTCTCCTTACCCTCTCCCCAAAGTGCTATAAGATATACCTGGGACTCCATTTTTGAATGACTTACCAAGTTACTCAAATCTCAGCCATAAATGGAAATTGCTGCCTTCAATGAAACGCTCAGATCTCATTCATATTAATTTTGTTGGTCTTCACCATCTTTTGCGGGAGGAAGCATTCATCTTTACCATGCTTGTGCCAGCTAGTCCCTTCCTGCGCTCTGCCAGCTTGGTTTACAATAAGCTTCCTCCAGCAGCCCATCTGGAAGTGAATTCATTCTCCTGTCTATGGGTGAGCTTGTGTACATGTACTCTGTTTCCTTTTATTAACTTAGGGACCATTTCTCACCTTGTTTTCTAGCTTTGCAGCCAAACTGAGCACAGGGCTCCTATTGATCTTTGTGGCCTGGAGTTGGGTTGCTCTCAGTGAAATGAAACATACTCAGATTTGTCCCATGGAGCATGGAGCAAGCAGAGAAATGAGCCATAAATTCAGGTGTACCCAAGTAGAGGCTACAGTTAGATTTAGTTCTTTCTTTGAGTGCAGGCCAAGTGCTGTAGCTGGGCTTGAACTGGGCAGATTCTTGGAGCTTATGCTAAGAAACATAATTTCTATCATTCGTCCTACTCGCATGAGTTCTACTAACAAAAGGAGCTACTGCTGCAGAATGCGTACAACCCAGCTTACCTGGGATATTCCCTTGAGGCTAGGTAACTTGGAGGTGGGAGGAAATATGGGAAGGGAGTGGTTTTCTACTCTACCTCTGTGTGCTTAACATCACTGGGCATATCTGTGTAAGGGAAAAGAGAAATGTCCTTATTCAACTTTGCAGGTGGCATTATTGTGTATTTGATATGGTTTCATGTTCCAAAATCAATGGACATCAGCAACTTTTAGGAGGGATTTGAGCCACATTTCTGCTGTTTCTGTTAGGTCAACACAACTGAATGAATTCTTAACTCTCTTGTTGGAGTATTAGATTTGGGACCCTAATTAGTGCTCACGGTGGTGAATCATTCTGTTTTGGGGGTGGGGCTTCACCTGGTGGTGCCTCCATATTTATGCAGAGTGAGTGTATTTCTCACCTAGAAATAGGGAACCAGCCATGCCAACCAGTGAGGCTGTGAGCACTTGGACCTTCAGATTAGTTTCCAAAGAGATTAAATTCCATAAAACTTGTTAACCTCAGAATCTTACATGTTGAAAAGAGCAGAGCCTGCAGAGGTCGCTCATTTTAAATATTTTTCTTTTAATTATTTTTTCAATGATATAAAAAGACTGCTGGCTGATTGTTTGTTGTTTTTTAGCGAAACTTCTGTGAGGAGAGTCAAGGTAGAATTTCCTCTCTGTATTTTGTTTGCTTCCTTTCTTCCCACTTCTCTTTGCTCATCTTGCCAAAACTAACGTTTCTCTATGGCTTTGGTATGCTTTATCCTCTAGCAGGACTTTTGATCTTTATAGATTTAAAGTTTGGAATAAGCTTTGGTGGCCTTGAGTTTGAAAAAAAAAAAAAAAAGAAACCCTTCTTAATTTCCTTAATGTCTTCCTCTTTTTGAACTTGTCATTGCTCAGTAATGTGGCTTCCCTTATGTAAGATCCAATTAATCAATTCAAAACAGTGTTGGGCAATTATCTGATGAATTTTAAAAAAGTATAGCTAGGCTGAAATAAGCTTTTGAGAAGTCATGAATCCCCCATATATGACTCTCAGACCTCTGCTTATCGTTACTCCTGGAACCCCAGCTTGGGAATCTAGATGGGGCCCTGAAACAGGGAGAGACTCTCATCCTTAATTCTCGTTGATATTAGTCCAGCAATTTCTTGAACCACTGTAATCTTTCTTTTTTCCTCAATCAATTGTTTACCCTTCTTTAGAACTAAGGGAGGTCTAATTTCCTGATTATCGTGCAGCATTTGAAGCATAAAACCAGTAACACCAGTGTTCATGGCCGATCTCCATGTGGCCAACACCTGTGTCCTGTCCCAGCTCCTGGGCTCGTCCTCACAACACCCTGCAAACTCAGACCCTGATCATGAGAGGTGAGCTAAGCGTGTGGGTAAATTGAGCAAATTCATTCCACCTCTGTAAACCTACCATCAGGGGAAATCAGGTTGTTTGAAAGTCTTTACCAGGCTATTTCGAGTTTGTATTAAGAATTGTGAAAAAACGGGACCTATCTGATAACCTCTCCGAGTTAGGTCATTTTTTAAAAGACAAAAAGCAGTTTACTTTTGCTGAAGTTGCAAGGTCTTCAGTTCCCCCAAATCCCCTTACTCTGATTAGACTGGTGTTTATTGGTCAGGGTTCTGAGTTGCCAACAACAGAATCCACTCCGGTTAGCTTCAGCAGGAAAGGGGTTTATTCCAGAATATCACAGGAACCCCAGGGGAGTCAGAGAGGAGGCTCTGAGAGCTTCAAGAGCAAGTCTGGCCACGGCATGGGACTTTGTGGAACAAACTTGCCTTTGCCATCATTGCTTTGCCCAGTGACAAAACTGGGATGGATACGAGAAGCACTGCCAGGGCTGATCCTGAATCCAGTGCTGATCCTGAATCATCATGCCAATCTCTCTCCATTCAGCCAAGCCCTCCAAATCCAAGGCTCTCGTGGGTGGAGCTGACCTATGAAATCCAGGTTACCCTAGCTACAAGGGAAGCTGGGTACACAAGATTTCTAGCTTCTATTTTGGGAAGATGCAACTTATAATGTCAGATATTACCAAAGGTAAAGAGGACATCATCAAAATGAAAACCTTTTGTCTTTCAGAAACCCCACCGTGAAAATGCAAAGACGACCTGCAGAATGGAAGCAAAGTTTTGCAAATCATCTATCAGATAAAAGTGGGAAAAGGATCAGGATAGACATTTCTCCAAAGAGGGTAGATGAATGGCCCATATGCAAATGCTATATCCTCAGCATCATTAGCCATCAAGGAAATGAAAATCAAAACCACAAAGAGATAGTACCATGCACCCACTAGGATAACCATAATAAAAATTCAGATGATAGCAAGTGTTGTTGAAGATGTGGAGAAAAATGAACCTTCAGACATCGCTGTTGAAAATGTAACACGTTGCACCCACCTTGGAAAACAGTCTGGCAGTTCTGCAAAAAGTGAAGCATAGAGTTACCATATAGCTCAGGAATTTTACTTGTAGGTATACACTCAAGAGAATTGAAAACATAAGTCCATACAAAACCCTTTATATGGATGTTCATGGCAGCATCTTTCAAAATAGCCAAAGAGTAGAAACAATCCAAATGCCCATCGGTTAATGAATGGATTAAGAAGTGTGGTATTTCAATGGCTATTTTTTGGCCATAAAAAGGAACGAGGTAGTGATACACGCTACAACATGGATGAACCTTGACAGCATTGTGCTAGGTGAAGGAATCCAGGCACAGGGACCATAAATTGTCTGATTCCATTTATATGAAATGTCTCTGAGCTAGTTTGCTAGAGCTGCCATAACAGATTGGTGGCTTCACCAGCAGAAATTTAATTTTGCTCACAGTTCTGGAAGCTAGAAGTCCAAGATCAAGGTGTCAGCAGGGTTGGTTTCATCCTGAGGCCTCCCTCTTTGGAGAAGATGGCCATCTTCTCCATCTGAATTCACGTGATCTTCCCTTTGTGCCTTTGTCCTAATCTTTTGAAGACATCAGTCATATTGGAATAAAAACCACCATGGTGACCTCATTTTAACTGAATTACCTTTTAAAAGACTATGTCCAACTACATTCACATTCTGAGGTACTGGGAGTTCAGATTTTAACATAAGAATTTGGGGGAACCATGACAGTCCATAATAGGCAAATCTATGATCGAGACAGGAAATGAATAGATTAATGGCTTCTTGGGGCTGGAGGGTGGTGGGAGATATTGGGGGATGATGACTCGGAGGGGTGCAAGGTTTCTTTTGGGGATGATGAAAATGTTCTCAAATTGATTGTGGTAATGGTTGCAAAACTCCATGAAGATACTAAAAGCCATAGAATTGTACACTTTGAATGAGTGAATTTTATGATTTGTGAATTAGATCTCAATAACCCTGTTATAAAATAAGAAAAAAAAAGATAAGATATTAGGTGGCCACAAATGAAGAACGTCTATTACAGCATCTTAATGCTACCCTCAGCTGAGAAATTGAAGAACAAGCCAATAATAACAATTCATGGTCTCCAAGGATTAGGCTGAAGTGTTCTCTCTCCTCAGCCTCAGTCTCAATCGACTTGACATGCCCAATATGAGCACTGGCATTGCTGCTCTTTTTCCATGAGGCCAGTGTCCTTCTGGAGTCTTTGGGAACAAGAGTGACCTATCACTGTTATCCCTCTGGCATCTCGGATAAATGTGGCTGCCCTGGTGAGTGCCCCTCTCCTTGGCCAAAGCTCCGAGCACTTCCCTGAGAATCTATATATTGTAAAGGAGGATAATCATCTCAGGGATACAGTTTTTTCAACCTGGAATATTTTTATTTCCCAGCTGAGAGTTTTTCAAAAGTGTTTAACTTAGCCCCACAAGTACATGGTCAATTAATCTTTGACAAAGGAGGAATGAATATCCAATGGGAAAAAGACAGTCTCTTCGACAAATGGTGTTGGGAAAACTGGACAGCCACTTGCAAAAGAATGAAACAGGACCACTTTCTTCACCATACACAAAAATAAACTCAAAATGGGTTAAAGACCTAATGTGAGACCTGAAATCATGAAAATCCTTAAAGAAAGCACAAGCAGTAATTTCTCTGACATTGGCCACAGCAACATTATTCCAGATATGTCTCCTAAGGCAAAGGAAATAAATGCAAAAACAAGCTATTGGGACTACATCAAAACAAAAAGTTTCCACACAGCAAAGGAAACAATCAACAAAACTAAAAGGCAACCTACGGAATGGGAGAAGATATTTGTAATATTGTAAATGATATTTCTGATAAAGGGTTATTATCCAAAATATACAAAGAACTGATACAACAAAAAACCCAAATAATCCAATTAAAAAATGGGCAGAAGATATGAACAGACATTTCTCCAAAGAAGATAGCCAGATGACCAACAGACACATGAAAAGATGCTCATCATCACTCATCATCAGAGAAAGGCAAATCAAAACTACAGTGAGATATCACCTCACACCTGTCAGAATAGCTAAAATCAACAACACAGGAAATAACAGGTGGTGGCGAGGATGTGGAGAAAGGGGAACCCTCATGCACAATTGATGGGAATGCAAACTGGCGCAGCCACTCTAGGAAACAGTATGGAGTTTCCTCAAAAAGTTAAAAATAGAACTACCCTATGATCACAATACTGGATATTTACCCCAAAGTAGAAGAACACTCATTCAGAGGGATACATGCGGCCCTATGTTTATAGCATCATTATTTACAATAACCAAACTATGAAAGCAGCCCAAGTGTCTATCCATAGATGAATGGATAAAGAAGAGGTGGTATATATACACAATGGAATACTATTCAGGCATAAAAAGAATGAAATCTTGCCATTTGCAACAACATGGATGGAGCTAGAGAGTATAATGCTAAGCGTAATAAGTCAAAGACAAATACCATATGATCTCACTCATGTGTGGAATTTAAGAAACAAAACAAATGAGCAAAGGGAAAACAAGAGAGAGGGAGAAACGAAGAAACAGACTCTTAACTATAGAGAACAAGCTGATGGTCACCAGAGGGGAGGGGGTTGGATGGTGGAAATAGGGGATGGGGATTAAAGAGTACACTTACCATGATGAATGAATGAATGAATGAATGAATGAATGAATAGAACGTGTTGAACTTAGAAAACTGTCTCTGTAAGATTCAACGGAGCCTGCTCTGGTTAGGTATTTTGACTTTTTATAACATTATCCCTTGATTCTTATTGGACCCTCTTGCATTACAGATCTTTTCACTCTTCATCACTGTAACCTCACTCAGACTCTAGTCACTTGCTAACTGTGGCTTGGGGCATTTACTTTTTTCTCCCTATGAATTTATTTGAAGCTTTAGTGAAGAATTATGGACTCGGGCTAATTATTCTGCATCTTCCATGCACTTAAGCCTGAGAAAGAATCTTCTCCATCTTTAAAAAGAAAAATAAAGCTGCTTAAAAACAGACTATGTTCTGTTCATTGAACTTCCCTTAATCCAAACTATGAAAGATGAGTTGACGGGCCTTCTTGTCAGCTGGCCACTAATGGCCGTTCTCACTTGATGCACTCAGCTGAACTGAGGAGAAGGAACATGGAGGAGTCACTGGGTGGCCAAATCCTCTCAATTCAGCCCAAAATTGCAAAGGAATTTCTCAGTCCATATTCTTTTTCTTTTTTAAAGATTTTATTTATTTATTTGACAGAGAGAGAGCACGAATGGGGGGAGCAGCAGAGGCAGAGAGAAAAGCAGTTTGCCCGCTGAGCAGGGAGCCCGATGTGGGGCTCGATCCCAGGACCCTGGGATCATGACCTGAGCCAAAGGCAGCCGCTTCAAAGACCGAGCCACGCAGGCGCCCCTCTCAGTCCATTTTCTAATCTAAACACTTCCCTATACATGCCCGATGGAGGGAGGGGCTCTCTGTGAAAAAAAAAATGTAGATATATCAAGAATATGTGAATAAAAAATAAATGTAAATAAAGAACCTAGGGAAGCAGGGATTGATAGCCAAAGATGGCTGGGGAAGGAAGGAGGAGCAGCAAAGAAACACCCTGATGTGGGGTTCCTGACCTTGAGTGAAGGACTGTGATCTGACTTACAGTTGGTGTGTATTAAAGGAAGACTGTATGGCATTTATCACCTAGATTTAGGGGAGCGATTTTAGAGAGAATAGCTAGATAGCGATTACAAATTATTCCAAACAAATAAACAAACAAAAATTTGCTGTGGGTGGTTCTGTTAGGAAGGGAGGCTTTATTTACTGGAGGATAGGGAGGTTAATTAAGAAGTAAGGATATTATAAGTAAGATGCTTAGCGGAGGTGGTGATGTCCTTATCATTAAATGTTTCTCTGGTATAAAAATACTTTATTGGCACTTACAGAGAAGGTTGATTTTCATGATCAGGCATTTACTTATTCATTGCAAAATAAAGCTTGCGTGTGTGTGTGTGTGTGTGTGTTCCCAACCAAAAATCAGAAGCAGAGCCTATATTACTTAGTATGTAGAGATTCAAAGCCTGGATGGATAGGAGGATGGATGGATGGGTGGATGGATGGGCAGATGAATAGATGGAAGTGTGGATAACTTGTTATGACTGGAACCTCTAATTCCAGAAAGTAGAAGGAGAGGATTCACAAGGATTAGAGGAGTATCACTAAAAAACTTTTGCAAGAAACAACAACAAAAAAGTAAAACACAGTCCCTGCCCATAAGGACTCTGTCACCCAGGAGTAAAAGGAAAATATATATAGAGAGAGAACCATTAGTGACAGGACAACATTACATTCAACAGCCCAATGTAATAATGTCTTCTTTGTTAAATAAATAAAATCAGAGAATATTATATTAGCAGTATTCTTTCCTCTCCCATAATGAGAAATTCTGGTTTATATGAATTTACTTCCATGTTCTTTTCTGGCAGTTCTAAAGCTTAACTTCCAATTGTTGATGGATGATGTAGTAGTTAGGTTTGTGAAGGTTGTAAGCATAGCAGGGTAAACTGAGGCTTTTTTTTTCCCTTTCCCCCTTTCCCTGGTTTTTCAGTTATAGGGGAAAAAAACCCCTCAATAAACAAAGAAAAAAAAACCCAATGCTTAGGGAGAAGCAATTTAAAAAGGGAACCTCTATATTTACCTAATATAAGAAAACTTTATAATGGCAGATAAGGTCAGAGCTCTAGGTTCTCATACATAAGAGTCATGTTAAGTTACTAAAAGGCCTGCAATGGAGCCCAGTTGAGAGTCTCTGCAGAGAAATGAATGCCCACAGTGAGATGTGTTTGATTTCAGAAATCTGGGGGGAGTCGTCTTACTACAGAGTGGAAGCCCCCTTACCTTTTCTCCAGGGAGAGGATCAGAAATTCTCCCCTCTCTCTCTTCCCAACTGGGGCTGGGCCAGAGGAGGAAGGACACAGATGGAGGGTGGAGAAGACTGACAGGTCCATACTGGGACCCAGCAAGAGCTGAGGGTAGCCAGACAGGGCCAAATGGGGAAGCCATTAAAATTCAGACTGAGGACTTTCCCCATGATTCATCATGAGAGGGAGTTCTTGAGTGCTCTAGTCTTAGTTTAAGTGACACAACTTGTTCATCTTATTTAACAATCCTTTAGGTCATTTTTCAAGTGACTGTTTTTGGCAACAATGAAGTTGGCAGGAAGTAAGGAGACATGGGTGTGGAGGGAGAGAGAAGAGGAAAGAGGTAGTTGAGAGAGTGTGGTGGTTTGGTAGACAATATTTCTAAGGCTAAAGAAAAATATCTTGACAAATTTACTCACGTAAGCAAGTTTATCTATTTTGATTCCCCTGGGACAATGTCAGGCCCTCTAAATGCAGGAAAAGTGAAAAGGGGAGGGCAAATGAGTTCTCTTACTTCTCTGGAAACCTTTAGCATGGGTTCCATGGGGAGGTAGATGGCAGCCATTACTGCCGTCGAGCTGAGTGGTTTCCATCCTAAGCTTGGACCTTATTAGCTGGTCATGGCAGCTGACTTTGGTTCACAAGTCAGCTATCCCACCTTGGGGGAGGCGAACCCCTTGAGTGAACGTGTTTCAGAAGAACATTCCGTCAGGGGAGTGGAGACTGATGGATGGTATTAAGGGCCTCTGTGCCAGACGTTTTTATATATGTTATGCCATTTGGTTCCCCCAATAACCCCATGAAGTTATTATTTCTCAGTTAGAGCTGCAGCCATAGGCTGAGAGCACCGCGGGTCACCAGCCAGAAAGCAGAGAAGGAAGGATTTGAGCCTGCTTCTCTCTCATGCAAGCCCAGTGCTCCATCCCCCCCATTACTGTGGGCTGGAGGTTAAAAATGAACAAACCGCACAGAGGAGCTAGGGAGGAGGGGGAGGAAACACCAGGATGGGGGATTCTAAGGGGAGTAAAAAAAGAGATCTCAGAGGTTCATCTTGTTTAGATGCAAAATTAGATCTGGACCTCCCATTCATGATCCCACGAGACTAGTCCACATGGAGCGGAGGCTGGTGAATGTGCCGCTCTCCTCCAGAATTCACGTTTTCTAAAAAGAATTTCTCTCTCAGTCCCTCTCTCTCTTTCCCAGCGAGTGACCCTGAAGGAGTCCTCATGATGATATGAGCATGCTGGATGGCTTCGAGAGTCTTAATCCTGGGAGATTTATGACTGTGACTTCACTATGAAAACAACACTATTTTCCTCGACCTGTCAGGGGGCAACAATTAGAAGAAGAATGTGAGGTTTACTTTTGACGAAGCATGTGGCTCATAATAGAGCCTCTATTACTGATGGGGTGAGTTGTGGCTAAAATATGAAGGCCATGGGCTAAAAAGGAAAAGAATAAAGAAAACACAACAGAATTCCTGTTATTCCCCTCCAGAACAAGGAAACAAAGGATAAGCTTTAGGAATAGAATATGATACATTTTTGTATATTTTTTCTGCATCAAGATGCAAGTTACTCTGCACTCACAAGTTGGTTTTGTATCAGTGCTCGTAGGGTGGATCTATTTTTCCCTGTTGTTATAACAACATCTCAAGAAATGTGTGACAGGTCTTCAGAGAATGCCACCGATTGCTGAGTCACTGCAGATAACTGCACACTAATACGGATTGCACAAGGACTAGCTTTGATCACAATCTGTGCCCATCAGGATAATGGGAGGTCCAGTACACCAGCCAGGTAGGTGTAATGGCTTCAGGCGGTATTAAGGCCCCCACAGTGTGAAGTCAGTGCAAAATAGCAATAGAAAAACTATAGACTGAAAGGTTAATCTGGTTGGAGGCTGTGAAGCTCAGGGTAGTAGCCTCAGCCCAGGAAAGAGATAGACTCAGATAGTCCAAGGTCATGTGATCAGAGCTAGCAGAGAATCCCAGAAAGGGTCCTACAGGAAATGAGAAAAGCTCCATAGGAATTGGTGGGTTTTTTAGGACCTGGTACTATGTGTCCCTTAAGAGCAGAAGCCATGTGTTATACCCCATTCCATTCCCCCAATATCTACTATAGAGCCTCACTCTGGAAAAATGCACATCAAGGGTTGATTGAACATGTGAACTCTTTGGTCAATATTTATACCCCTATGTGACCAAAAGGAAAAGAAATCCCAATGAGAAAAAGTGGTCTCATGGCCTTTTCAGGTGGCAAAATTGTCCCCAATCCCATGACCTTTCTATTTCCATGGCTGAAATCAGCATGGCTTTCTCCACCTGGGTTAAGGTCAAGTCTGGTTGGGATGGGGTAGGTGCTCCAGTTTCTAAAACTGAACTGGTATGGTCTAAATTTAGTAACTGAAACCTTGACCTCTTTTTCAAGATAGAACTTTCTGCTCTAGAGATGGTTAACACTCGCCTAATCTATTCCAATCCATTTTGGAAGCACATCTAAGCAGCACACGTGATATAGAGTAGAATGGCAGGATCCCTATCTGAGGGTAAAAAAAAAAAAAGCTTAAATTATTGTGCAATTTTGCCCTTCTATTCCCCAAGCTTCTTCAATAATTTACATGCATTTCCATCAGTTCTTATCATGAGTTGTTTTAATTATTTGATTCTATTCATGTCAACTCTTGGTGGATACAAGCAAAGTGTAGTGCTTGGTACATAATAGGATATCCATAAACAGTTGCTGATGATGAATCAAAAAATAATAAATCAATGAGATTATCATATGACCTTGGATAGAAAGCCAGATCATTCCAATTTCAATCAGCTCAGTATATACTCTTCTAGATAAACAGGGTTTTGCAATACTCTTTCCACATTTGTTAAATCTTGGCCTAATGCGTAAATTCAGAATGTCTTGGCATTTTATTATTTTATGGTCATCCCTACTGTGACAGCCAAGCTCCTGACAACTTCCTTCGAGAAAGAAGTTGACATTCAGCTGTGTGAAGTGCAGTTAGCAGGCAGCCTCCATCCCAGTTCCTTTGGATTCAACCCACAGCGTTAGAGCTGATTTCATGCTCTGCTGCAGCCCCTGGGGCTATGAGTGAGCCTTTGGGGGGGGCACTACGGCATGGCCATTTCTGTCCAATGTGGGACTCCTCTAATGGACAATCTTTGTTCTGGAGTTTCTATTGAGTTTGCCTGAGGTTTTCCTTACCCAATTTTACTCCGCCCCCCCTTTCATTTCAGATAATCACCAGCTGAAGACCTTCCCTGCCCAATGCCCCCTTTACCTTTCACAGGCTTATCTCCCAGTAAACGCCTTACCTGCCATCTCTTAGCTCGGAGTCCGCTTCCCAGAGGATCTAAACTGACCCCCCTATGCAATACTTCATTAGATTTGTTTTCGTCCTTAAATATGATGGGGAGATTTTATTAACTTGCATGTTTAGTGTCTCCCCACCACAACTGCAGCCTTGTGGAAATGCGTCCCAAAGAAAACCGCTTATCATGACAACAAAGCCTATTCCAGATTGTGTTTTCGGGCCCCATGTTCATGCAAAAATGTCATCTCATGGGGGTGGCTCAAGGAGAGAATGGGGCATTCTAAGTCAGTGCCCCCCACACTAGCTGTTCTGCAAGCCTTCTCAAGCTTGGGTCATAGCCCAGAGGAAACCTGAGTGCTCCTCTGAGGGCGGGGAAGGGTTCTGAACATGTGGGGAGGTGATAATGAGAGCAATCATGTTTGAGTGAGGTTTATGAGGGCTTTCTGATGGGACCCTTGAGAAGTCTAGTGCTTTTCTTCCACTTGGCATTTTGCATTTTTGGCACAAGATATGTTAAAGCTTGGGATCTCACAAGCTATTTGTTTTGCCAAAGAACCAACTATTGCTTCAAGTCCTATGTTCCCTCATCTCCTATTTGCTTCTGCCTTGCCAGGGAGATTGCTCTCATGTGGCTTCTGGTAGCCCCACTGGTAGCCAACAGAGACAGGTGGAAGTTGAGTGAAAGATATAGTCAAAAAAATCAAAGGACCTGCATCCTATTATTTATGCACTTGCTGCTTGCAATCTGGCATTCTTGCTGACTCTATTGGAACCCCTCTCCTTATCATGAGGTATACCAGCTAGACAGTAGACACATACTTCTCCCATTATATAATGCCTTAATGCTGGGCACTGAAAATATCAATTCCTTCAGCTGTGACTTTGGGTGCTTAATTACATGGAAAAAAGGAAAACATTAAAATGCTCCATTCAGACATGCTTTAATTTAATGCATCAATAAGGTAAGCTGGTGTACCGTTTCAAGGAGCAGAATGCCTCCTCCAGGGAGCCTTCCCTGACCTCTCCTTGCCTCCAGCCCCTTTAGTTGTTCACCAACCCTTAGTCCCTGTGTAACTTTAGTTGGTTTTATATATTTGTATGCCCTGTCTGGGAGTTGAAAAGAACTGGAGAAGTTCTCATAAAGAGTAGACATATTCTAAGCAGGCATTAGGTTCCAAAGTCAGCATGGAGGGTGAAAGGAAGTATTGTTAATATCGCCTTTGAAAGTTCTCATATGACAGGCATTTGGGAAGTGGGGCAATAGGTAGACCCATGTCTCTGGTCTCACTCTTATCCCAAGGCACAACAACCTTATACATGGAATGGCAGAGAGAATCATCTACGCTACTTCATTTTTAATTTTTATTTTTATCAAGTGTAGTATTTTATCGAATCAAACTATTCTACCAGATTGGTTAAAAAAATTATCAGTACCCCACCTTCACTTTCCCTTCCCTGGAGGCAATGATTTTCCACTTGAATGACTGGCTCTCCATTTGCATTGCTACTTCTTGGTTTTTCATTTTTTAGGCCTTACTGGTTGACTTTCTGCCATAGAAGATAGAGAATTTAGTTCTCTTTCATCCCCTTACCCCTCAACACATATCCTTCCAGTTCCCCCATTCTCCCACTGCAGTTCTATTATAGTTTTGGTGAGATCAATATTCAGTGTTTACATTTTTATGACTATGTAAATAATAGTCACAGCTGAGCTATTTGGTAAACTTAGTTTCCTTTCATGAACAACTTTTTATTTTCCATGGAGCTAATAATTATCATATATATGTGTGTGTTTGTGTGTGTGTGTGTATAGATAGATAGATCTATAAATATATATAAATATAAATAAATAAATAAATATATATATTTGCCTTTTGTTTGCTTGGTTTTCTATGCACTTATGCTAATGCAACTTCAAATTCTCTACCAGTTGTCCAAATCTCCTGCCAGTCTGCTCAAACACATTACGTGGTCAGTGTTAGCTTTGAGAAATATCCTGGAGCCCTCTAACTCATTTATGGGGTCTGGTTACCCTTCATAACTGAATCACAGCAGTTGTCCTGGGTCATGCTTCCACATCATCCTGGGAATATCATGGCCTCTTTCTTGAGTTGGATCTCCTCTTTCCTGTACCCCATGTCTTCCTCTTCTTTGTCTCAGTCCCCCATTGGGGTAGAATATATCCTACAAAAACTCTCTGAGAAAGGGTGAGGAGGAAATTCATTTTTTTAAATCTTAGATGTCTGAAAACGTCCTCCTTCTATCCTCACCTTTATTGATGGTTTGTCTGCCTGTAGAATTTTCTGGTTGCAAATCTGCTTTCAGAATTATGAAGGAGTGGCTCCACAGTTCTAACTTTCAACATGGCCACTGAAAAGGATGATGTCATTCTGATAACTGTTTCTTTCTGTGTTTTCTCTCTGAAAGCTTGTGGGATCTTAACTTTGTCCCATGTGCTCTGAAATTTCACAATGATTTGCATTGATACAGGTCTATTTTTATTCATTGGGCAGGGCACTTGTTGTGTCCTTTCAATATGGACACTCATATCTTTCAGTTCTGGAAAGCTTGTATATATGTGGGTATGTATTTGTCTGTCTTTCAGTTCTGGAAAAAAATATTTTTTTTCCTTGATTTCCTCCCCTCATTTTGTCTCTTCTTCTCTTCTTTTTTTCTGGGACTCTTACAATTTGCATATTGGACTTCTTCGAGTCATTTTCTACTTTTCTTAAATCTTCTCTCCTATTTCCTATTTTTTTGCTCTATTTGTTGGAAGATTCTTCAACTTTATCTTTTAACACCTCTGCTGAGTTTTGCATTTTTGCTCTCATATTTGTAACTTCTAAGAGCTCCTTTTTTCCTCTGTGAATGTTTCATTTTAATAATGTTTCTTTTTAATCTGTTTCAGGATTGAAATGTCTTATCTCCCTAAAGATATAAAGACAGAGTTAGGAGATACACACACACACACACACACACACACACACCCATTCTCTTCTTTACAAAGTCTCCACTTCCTTGAAATTGCTTTATTTTTTTAAACTTGTTTTGCTTTCTCTTTCATATGAGGCTTTCCTCATCTATGTGATGGTCCTTGGTTATCTTTACATGTTTAAGGCTCTAAAAAGCTGGTTGGAAGCTTTAAAACATGAGTGGCCTTGATTGAATGTTAACTTCCTCATAGGGTGATCTGGCTGGAACCCCAATGTCAGTTTCTTGGGGTGTTTCCTCTTGAATTGGTCAGGTTTTTCAGATTAAACATGTCTATTCTTTCGCCTGGAGAGTGAAGATCTGGCTGCCAGTGAAGTGAAGTCCTGGCAGCTGATTGCTTGAGATTTGGTGGGATAAATTGGGCTCCCTTTCCACTTTCTCACAGCTGCCCGAGGATTCAGCTTGCTCAGGCTTACCGTCATTCCTTCCACCATGTTGCTAACATGGTCTATTTTCCTATTTTTCTACTCTTGTTGGCTTATGCCTTTAAAAAAATTTTAAGATTTTGAGAGGTAGTGAAAATAGATGTATGGATTCAACTGATCATCTTAATCAATTGGAATCTACTATTGTCTTCTCTCATTTTTGGCTAGCCACAACAACAAAAAATTGGATTTGTTTAAGTTATAGGCTCATATGCTTTGTCTCCCCAGGGATTATAGTAATATTTGTTGAGTATCCTCTAGTTGACAGTTATTTTTCTCACTCTCGAACTTATTTGGTTTTCACTATGACCTAGTACGGTAGCTATTAGTCCTCATTTTTAAGTACGAGAAAACTGAAAGGTTTTCTTATCCAGGTTGAGAAAGGTTGAGTCTTATCCAGGCTCCATAGTTGGTAAGGAGCTGAGACAAGACTCAAAACCAGATTTCCTGGTCCTAATCTGACTCTTCTTTTATCACCTACATCAGGCTTTTTTGGCAAACACTTTCTGTAGTCAAGAGGCAAAGCACCCTCTCTCAGCAGGGGACAGCTATGGTAAGAAGTTCCTCCTGATTAACAGCTGAAACCTGTCTCTTTAACATCTTCCATGGATCCTGGTTCTGCCACCTTTGGTGACATAGTGGCTTTGGTTTTTCTTCCGCATGGGAGGCCTTTCACTATTTGTATTCAGCTGTCATGGGATATAGATGAAGGGCAGTGGGGTTGTAAAAGTTAAGGAACTCTGAAGATAAGATGAGTGCTGAAGTTGTCCTTGGTCATGGCCGGGAGGTGTGAGTGAGCTCCCAGAATCCTCCAAGAAAGACGGTAGTAACTGATGAGAGGTGGGCAGATCCCAGCAGTGAGGAGGGCAGAGAGGTCGTGGTGCATCTGAGTGGCAGGAAGCTCAAAGGAGGAGCTCTTGCCTATGGGTGGAGAAGCTGCCCCTGCCTCCTGGCCTCAGCATTAGGTCATAAAAAATTCATGTGTCAGATAAGACACAGATGTGGAGGAAACAGTGGGTATATAGGCTGAAGATGGGGAAGAGTTCATTATAAGGGAATAAGGTTCAAATAAGGTGAAGTGAAAAAGAATTGAGAAGAGAGCTGGTGAAAGGCAGAGTTGGGGATAAGTAAGCTCAGGACAATTCCAGGGTGTATGTGTGACTTTGAGTCAATGAAAAAACATGTAATTCCTCCACCCCTGGCCCCAGGCAGTTGAAGACAACACCAAGGCAGCCAGAGCCTTGCTACTGTCTCTCCCTTCTTCCAGTGGAAGCGTAGACTGTGGGGGAAGCCTGTGTCCTCACCTGTGGCATGCCCAGGCTTGCCACCTGGCCCACAGGGTTCTTTCTTGTCCATCACTACCGAAGGCACTGGATAGAGCATTTGGTCTGAAGCCAAAGCAAATAGCAGCTGAGAGACACACAACAGTTGGCGTCTGGCTCAGATGGCTCTGGCGCCTTCCTAGACCACCCCCCTTCCTCTGAAGATGTCTGCCCAGCTCGATGAAAACTACAACTGACATGTGTGCAGTGCTTTGGGATTTCACAGGCACCTCCACATACGGGGTCTCATTTTATCCTCCCAAATGTGCTGGTGGTAAGTTTCATGATTCCCATTGTACAGATGAAGGAACATCCAGCTCCCTCCCTTATAACCAAGTGACACTGAGTAAGTCATTAACTCTCTCTGAACCCCAGCTTTCTTAGTAATAAAATGTGAATAAAACTTATGCAAAAGTTGTTTTGTTAGATAGGATGACGTATGTACAGGGCTCACACAGAGCCGGGATCCCATAAATGATCATTCTATATTCCCACTTAAATGATTTACCCCAGTTCACTCAGCCAGAGAAAGGCAGAGTTGGGGTCCCCATCTGTCCTTGCCACTAAGGGGCAGGCCATTCCTAAAGGGTGAGAGGAATCATTTATAAAGACAGCTTTAGTGACTGTGGTAGATTCTAAGGATGGCCTCCATCCCTAGGTGCATGCTTCTTTGCAATGTGAACTTCTCCCTTAAAATAAAAGGTGGACCCTATTTCCCCTCCCCCTTGAAGCTGGGCTGGCTGTGTGACTTGTTTTGATCAACAGTATGTGGCAGAAGTGACCTTAGACCTTGAGTGCCTGTTCTCCCCTTCTTGGTGCTCTGTGATTCCCATGTAAGGAAGCCCAGGCTGGTCTCCTTGAAGATGAGCAACCACATGGAGAGAGAACTCCAATCATTCCGGTGACTCAAGCCATCACCACAGAAGCACCAGATGTGGGACTGGACCAGCTGGACCAGGCAGCCCCCGAGTTGTCATTTCTTTGCTCCCCAACCCCTCACTTGCAGCTCACTACAGCACACATGACCCCAGTGAGACCAGGAGAAGAACTGCCTGATTGAGCCTGGCCCAATTACAGACTTTTTTTTATTTTAAAGATTTTATTTATTTATTTGACAGAGAGAGACACAGAGAGAGAGGGAACACAAGCAGGGGGAATGGTAGAGGGAGAAGCAGGCTTCCTGCTGAGCAGGGAGCCCGATGCAGGGCTTTATCCCAGGACCCCGGGATCACAATCTGGGCTGAAGGCAGACACTTAACCAACTGAGCCACCCAGGTGCCCCCAATTACAGACTTCTAAACAAATATATGATCTTTGTTTTAAGCTACTAAATTTGGAGGTAGATTGTTGTGCAGCAATAGATGACTGAGTCCTTAAATAAGACACTAGGAAAGTGTCTGTAAAATTGCATAGATACTGAAATCAGGTACAAAAGGTACTCTTAACATCATCTTTCTCCTTTAAATTATCTTTGATCCTCCACCATTTTGTAGTCCTTTTGACTAAAGTTGGAACTATGAACCTGATGAATTCACGAAGACCTATTCTGATACATGTAATTCTTTGGATAAATGGACATGGTGTGATCTTATATCTGGGGCTCAGGCTCAGAGTCTCACTGGTTCCCACCTCATCTTTCTAACCAATCAAGGACCAAACCATATATGCCTAATAGAGGGTCTTGGGAATATTCCCAATGTCAAGTTGGGAGTCTGCAGTAAAGCTTGGGACCAAAACTCTGGATCTTGACCCCCTCCAGTCCGTTTGACCACATGGTGAGAGCATGCTTGCCTCTTCATCATCCAATCAGCATCTCAGAGACCTCTTAATTGTTCTGGAGCAAATATTGCTTAGAAAAGGGCATGCAGACACAGGGAGGATGAAAACAAGGTATTTCAGGATAGGCTTAACTGAGGACTCCAGCCCTGACCCTGCCTGGATCAACTTGAACGTTTCAAAGGAACTTTGTTCTGAAGGGTTTGAGATGATTCCAGAACAACTTCACAACTAACGCAAAACATCCAAAGCAAGCTGTTCTCTGAGCAAGAAGAGCCATGGTGTTCTTTTCAGGTCATGTGGCAGCTCCTGGCCTGAATTTGCCCAAAACAAGTGGGAAGACTGAAGTGACTTCATGCAGTGGAGAGCAGACCACATTCTCCCTGCAAGCCAAAAAAGAGGCTGGCTTCAGAGAAATTAATCTGCGGGCCAATGGGAACAATGCTAGTAAAACATTCACCTGCTCATCAGCTCATCAGCTCATCTTTAAGTAAAGTGAGATGGATAATGTGAGTCACAAGCCACCTGCGAGGCCTACTTTGCAATCTGGGCAGGTGGCTGTGTAGATTCTAAGGTCCCTCCCTCCCCTTCCTTAGGCTGAGTCCTGGTGGCCCTGTCCCTGATGTACTCAGATCTATTTCCCTCCATCTCTCTCATACTCCTTCTTGTTCTCTTGGCCAACAGCAGCAGTAAGGCAGAGGAGTCAGGAACAGCTGAAATGAGTTTGGTTTCTGAGCTCTGCTTTCTCTGCACACTCCCACTGTCCGTGGAGAGCAGGCAGCAGACAGGCAGGGGTGGCAGGCTGGGCACCTCTGCTGCTTAATGCTGGGTGCCCAGAGCTGTGGTATGCAGCCCGCTTGTCCAGCCCACAGGTGGTCAGTAGCATTTATGGAGGCCCCGAGGGGGCTCTGGAGGAAAGCACAGACCGCTCGAAAGGACACTAGGGATGAAGAAATGCGGCTCCAGCGCTGACCTGCTGCCTGAATTTAGGTGGATTACTAAACGAACTTTTTGGGCACACTTTACAATATGCTTTCAAAAGTACTTTTGATTAATGATGTGACATGTGTGATATACGATGTATTATTCCTATTTAAGAGATGGAGAAGCTGAGGATCAGAGAAGCAAAGCCATTTGCCCAAGGACACATGGCAAATGGAACCAGAATCCAGTGCCTCCAACCCCTCTGCTTCTCCCACCATGCTTTGCCGCTCCTTGGATATTAACTTCTCTGAGCCCAAGCTCCATCATTATTGAAATAATGACAATTTTACCGGGCATTTTCTCTGCGTGAGGTAAGCATGTTACCCATGTTAGCTCATTTAATCCTTAAAATAACCTATGGGCAGAAACTATTTTTATCCCTGTTTTAGAGATGAGAGAGTTGGGGCTTACAGAGATCAGCAACGTGCCCAGCCAAAGCCCAAGTTCTTAGCCACCTTGCCATATACATTCCCATTGGTGCTTGGAATGATTTTCCCCACCCACTTACCTCACCAGGCAATACTGATGACAAAATTAGATGATGGATGTGAAAACACTTTTTGAAAGATAAACATACGAGGCACAAATATAAGGAAAAGGAAGAAATCTCTACTTCTGTGGATCTTATACCATAACAAAGCCCAAACTCACTTCCAACAACCTGACATAACAAGTCCTCACTGACATAAAGCAGCAGACGCAGTTCCAGAAAGGAGTTGCAAGGGGAGGGTGATGGAGGTCAGAAGCCCCAGTCCTGGAGGTGACTTCAAAGAGCGGAGTTTTGCTTAGGTTCCTGGCAATAAGGCAGGGCACCGAACATAAGAGAGAAGAAGGATTCCAAGCAGAAACTTTGGCCACCAGGCTGCCCTGTCCAGGGGAAGGTAGGCAGGAGTCCAGGCAGGGGCGGAGATTCTAACAGAAGTGAGTGGCAGCATGCTTGAGGCCATAGTGATGAGTATGTGTGCGTGTGTGTGTGAGCCTGTGAGCATGCGTATGTGAGAACATGCATTCCTGTGTGTGTGAGTGCGTGTGTGTGTGTGTGTGCGCGCGCGTAGGCAGGGCCACTCACCCCTACCCTCTGCAGTGTTATGCACAATAGCTTTCCCCATTATCTCAAACACAGACCAAAACTCATCCTCCACTGAGCCCTTCTTGCTGCCACAATCCTTGATCCCCCACAGAATCAAAATACACTCTCTGATCTTGGCACAGACTCTTGCTCTCACTTGTGGGCCTTTGCTATGGACTTTTATGTCTCTGTTTATTTTGTGTGTTTCTTGAGTGGCTCATGCCTTTAAAGGAAATGCACCAGCCTTGGCCTGTCATTATGGCCCTTTGCTGGCCGCGGGCTCTGCTCTCCCTGTTCCTGGGATGGCTGGGCCTGGGCTTTTAATTTGCTGTGACAGGAGATAATTGTTGCTTGAGTTTCCACCTCTGAAAATAAACCAGGGTGGTACTTCCCGGCTGGGAATCCACAGAGGCAAGCTCATCCCTGGGGCCTACGCCAGGAGAGGCTTAGCCAGGGCTAGAGTGGCTGGTCTCAGTGTCCTTCACCCCCTTTCCTTTTCTGGATTTCCAAACATACAATTAGTGTTTTCTTTAAGATCTCAGGATGGCAAAGTTAAGAAAGTGCAGGGAGATTTTCTGATAATGTGTGCAAGAATTCTAGAGGTGGGATTCTGCGAGATTTCAGACTCTGAGGATACTAAACCCTCCACTCTGGCCTAATCCCCAGTTACAGCTGCATTCAAGTTCAAGCACATCATAGCCTGCCCACCAGGGCTACACTCCATGCCTTTTTCTTCTTTTTAAAATATGACATCATGCATAGACATAGCTGGGCCAAGTTCCACCAATCAAAGTAGTCTGAATTATAAGTCAGGTCATGGGCTTTGGATAAAAGGCAAGACCGTTCTTATCTATAACGTGAGGTATCTGGAGATGACCTGCTAAGGTTACCTCTGGCACAAGGAACCATTTCTCTTGGACTCTACTCACGGGCTTGTCTCACCAGGGCTGAACTGAGCACAAGGTATTACGAGGCCTGCATGGGTCATACAAGTTCGGATGATATAAAGATGTCTGAGAGTCGTACATTTTAGCTATGTCTTAGGACAAAGATAACACAGAAGGAGAACTCAGAGGTAGGGAAGCTCATGGTGGTAGAGAAAAATGTATCCATGAGGATACTGGCCCCTATGTTCTGGAGCCCTGCAGAAGCTTCCTCCAGGGCTTCAGGTCTCTCTGTTCAAATCCTGTCCCTCTACTCATTAGCTGTCTGACCTTGGCAAAGTTCCTTAACCTCTCTTAGTTTCCCTGTCCATCACATGGAGAAGATAAGAGACCTGCCTCCCTGAGCTGTCATGAGGTTTAAGATAGATAGTATAAGTATGGTGGTTTTTGTGCAGCTCACTAAAAAGTCTTACCTTCCTCCTTTTAGGCACATGGTGAGACTGCATTTCCCTAGCCCCTTGAAGTTGGACTTACCCGTGTGACTTGCTTTGGCCGACGAAATGAGAGTAGAAGGACTCTGTGTTGCTCTGTGTAGAAGCATTTAATAGCCAGTATAAGACACTGTCGTGAGCCCCCTGCCACGGCAACTAGCAAGGCAATAGATGGAGTAGGTAGAAGTTCTTTTATTCCAGGTTGACATGTGAAGAAATGTGGAGTGGAGCCCCCTAGCCAAACTGCAGTAGACATTTAATGAGTACAAGAAGTAAACTTATTATTAGCTACTAAGACTTTGGTGGTCTTTGTTATTACAGCATAAACTGGCCTACCCTGACTTTAATAATATACATGAAGTGCCTCGCATAGCCCCGAGAACATAGGAATCTAATAACAAATGATAGTTTCTATGTTGATTCTATGACGAAGGTCAGGACCACTATCGTTTGAAGCAACCACACAGAATCCAGCATTGTTCTGAGCAAACATTTGTACACTCTTTTATGGTGACGCTGGAGGAATTCAAAGTCATTGAAAGTTACCAGAACCCAGGAAAACACGGTGCCAAGGAAAAATGAAACTCTTTCTGGCAACTGGAAAGGGAAGACCACTATCTGCCCAAAGTGTAGAGTTGTCGTGATGTACTTCAGTTTCACCAACCAGAAAGTAAGTAGTGAATGACTGGTTCCTGTCCCCACTCTCAGGAAAGTTATTTCTGGGGCATAAGCCTAATGTACTCTTTGCTCAGAGTAACAGGTAACAGATGCTAGGTACTTGATTCCAATATTTGGCATTGATTACTTAATGTAGACATCAAGATCTTTGTTCATGCCAATACATGTCATAGAAATATTTTCCTCTTAAACTCAGTAAATTATAAAAGTATGAGAATCTCAGTTACATTAGAGTAAAGGAAGCCACAGTTAAAGAACCTCGTCATTCTATCCCAGGGAGTCTCTAGTGACAAAAGAGTTTATTACAAGTGTGGAAGAGGCCATGCGGGCAGGAGTTAAAACCATGACCTTGGATGCCCACGAGATGTAGGTTCACATCCCCGTCCCTTCACTTACCCTAAGATAGTGTGTGCTCAAGAACCTAGAACTGTTTCTCGGATACATAAACAGTAGTCATATACGATGGGTTGGTTGATAATTTTTTATAGTTCTATTATTGCTTTAGTCACTTATTCATTCAAAAAATATTTGCTTCAATCTTTTTCCCGTGCCACAACCCCATTTGATTTTCCCAGCAACATTAGGGGATCAGTAATATTGTTCTCATTTTATAAGTAATTAAATTGAGGCACAGAGACAGTAAGAATCTCAAGACCACATAGCTAGTTAAGTGGTAGAGTTAGGCTCTAAACCCAGATGTGAAACAGAGAAGTCCCACGAAGTCACAGTCTACAGAAAGGGACACTTGGGGGTAAATTCCAAAAGCCACACACCTCCTAGAGAGAAAGAAGAGGATCTTTTAATACCGCCCAGCCCACTCTGAAGCCCAGTGAGCATGAACTTGATGGGGTATTTAATATAGAAAGGTATGCTGACAAAGAGTGTGAGTCATCTCCTGAGCATAAATACCATCTGTGTAGGGAATGTGTGGTTAAATAGGGGAAATATGTCTCATTAAAAAGTATCCAACTCCCCTGGAAGCCATGCAGACCCAACATGGCAGCTGAGGACCGGCGCTCCTTGCTCTGTGGCCCAGTGGGTCCCCAGAAGGAGCATGTCAACTTGGGGCTCTAAACCAATCTTGCAACATGAGTCTAAAGCTTTTCCAGTAAGGTAAACACTCCCTTGGGCCTCTTACCTTCTCACACCTTCATTACATAATAAAGTGACTCTAGGGGCACCTGGGTGGCTCATTCGGTCAAGCGTCTGCCTTTGGCTTGGGTTGTGATCCCAGGGGCCTGGGACCGAGCCCCACATTGGGTTCTCCCCGCTCGGCGGAGAGCCTGCTTCTCCCTCTCCCTCTGCCTGCAGCTCCCCCTGCTTGTGCTCTCTCTCTCTGTCAAATAAATAAATAAAATCTTAAAAATAAAATAAAATAAAATAAAATAAAGTGGTTCTACCTCAGAAAAATCGTGGTTAGGAGGGGATTTTTAAGAAACCGGTCAATTAACAATGCACATAAAGAGCACATAAAGATCACCAGCATTCCCTGGACCCGTAAAGGGCCAGGGTGTTTCATGAATTCGTTTTATGAATTTCCTTGATAAGTTCAGGCTTCAAGTTTTGCTAGCTGCTGCCAAGCTGGAGAATTAGGTGCATGCATTTCATGGCCTTTCATTCACTGGTCCAACCAGTATTGCTTGAGCACCCCCGAAACAAGAGTATGGTTAGGTTCTGTGAGGGAGGCAAAGATGAATCTCCTGCCCTGGGAGAGCTTGCCGTCTGGGAGGGGAGAGAAGGACCCCCAAGGGAGGTTCTAGAAAGGGAGGGCCTATCACAAAGTACTAGCTGTCCAGAAGTGAAAGGGACTCTGGGGTGGAAGAAGACCACAGCCTTTGCGACGGGTCTTAACAAAGTATCCATTTCACGGGTGAGCCAGTGTTCTCAGGCATCCCCAGTTGGATGTTATCAGTGAGGCATGTTAACATGAACACCTACATTGCAGCACCTCTTGGCCCTTGCCTGCACGCCTACAGGACCCTGCACTGCGGTCAGAGCCTCCCCTGGGCACTGCCCTAGGAGCCCTGTGCTCATCCCCCTGGGAGGGAGGGAGCTGGAGCCCTGTGACACAACCACTTCCCCACCCCTGGGCTGTGGGACCTCCCAGGTCCTGTCAGATGCTGCCTCTGTTTCAGCACGAAAGTGTGAAGATTGCCCTGCTCCCCCAAATTTCACAAGATGCCTCACCAGTGGAGCCCCTCAGCCTGACTCACCCAGTCTCGGGCTCAGCCTGTGGGGCCTGAGGGGAGAGAAGACCCAAGACTAGGCCCCTGACTCTGCCCGGGTCCTGACTCAACCCCACCCACCTGAGCCCAGACGCTTCCTTCACCCAAAGCCAAGGGCCGGTGCACATCAATTCCTTCACATAAAGCCTGGGACTGGGGAAGTGACCTCCCCTCCAGTGGCTCTGTAATTCATCGCCAAACCAGGGGAGGTTGGAGAGAAGCAAATGTAAACTGGATGGGACAGTCGGCGTGGCCCAGGACTGTCTCAGGGGAACTGGGACTGTCGTTGGGAACTGTGGCCACTCTTGCTCCCCATCGCAAGGCAGCTGTACCCGCTACCCGCCCCCCAACTCTGCGGACTCAGTGTTTTCCTGGTACTGCATTTACATTTGCTGGCCCAAAGTGGCAAAATAACACCATGACCAAATTTCAACTGTCTGCCTAGAAATATAAGACAATTTCCCAGGGATATGAAGGGAGGATTGGTGTAGAGGTTTGAATTTCCACCACATGGACTCAACCACCACGGAAGCCAGAGGCCCCAGTTTAGGAGCGAGCTGTCTGCAGCCCGGCTGGTGGCATTTTGGGGGGCCGAAGAAGGAACTCCTCTCAGACCAGGGCGCGGTTATCCTCATTTATACTGAGAGGCTGCGGCCCACTGAAGGCTCTTACTTAAGACCAGAGTCATCGGCTGCCCGCTGACACCTTGACAAGCCCTCCCCCTGGACTGAAGAGCACAGGGTGTGTAGACGTTTGCCTTGAGGCCGGTCCAGCAATCTTCCCCTACAGCTGGGTTTTCTCTGAGGAGACAGCTGGTTAAAGCTCAGCCCAACACTTACTGACTTTTCTGTGCTTCTGTCTCCGGGGAAATTGCAGTCACCAGCTTGAATGGACGAATCAAGACCTATGGCTCGCTGTCTGCACTAATCGCCACTTCACCAGAGATCAAAGCCGTGAGGCCGTGGAGACAGGCTTTCGGCGGCTTTTCCTGCATCCTGTCCTGATCAGAAGGCTATAGCACCTGAATGTCATGATCAGCTCAGGGACTCTTCACTTCAGCTATCTGGTACCGCCTGTGGTGTATTCGATGATTTCACGGTTTGAGTCTAGGCTTAATCTGCCTTGCAAACAACCTTGTGATTAAAAAAAAAAAAAAAAGCCTTCTCCATGTGAATCTATGAAATGGAAGGAGGGGATACTTGGGAAATCCAAAAGGCCCCCATCTAGTCCCGGGGATAGACAAGCACATGGTGAGGAGGAAGCGCTGGGCCCGCCGGGTGAAATGCAGCCCTGCACAGTGGGAATGACTGGGATCCTTTGGCACCAGCTCTCAGGAGAGGTGTCTCTGGGCCATGCACCCCTGTCCCTGGCCTCACCCTCCTAGCTGTGAGAAGGGCACCCATGGGATGCCCCCAGACAGAGGAACCTGTAGGGCAAGGCCCAAATATCAGGGCTCCCGTGATCTCCGGCTGACATCCTCAGAGAATGAACTACAACCACTGTCGAAGCATTTGGATCTTTCTATGCTGCCCCTGTGGGGGAGAAATGTCTATTTTGCACCTGTACCTGCCCTTCATGTTCAGGTGAACTGGGCACAAGGGCAGGGCTGAGCTGCGGGTGGGGGGGTGGAGGGGGTGGGCAGGGGGGAGGCAGAAGCTCAGCAGAGGACGGTTGCAGACCAGCTTTTCTGGACACTATGACCATAGCCCCCTAGGAGCCCCACGGTATCAGCTTTCTCTCCATACACTACCACTTGCCTGAGGGCTTCCTGGATACCACCCAAACTCTGGTGCCGGGCACTGCCTGCCTCACTCTTGCTCTGCCACATGATCTCCCAGGGCCTGACCTGGCCTGCCTGGTCTCCTCTTGCTAGTACCTTCCCCATAGTGTGTACGTGGCACTTGGACCAGCAGGTCACCAGGTGGGTTCCAGAGGCCCCTAGTAGCAGCTCAATAAATATTGGGTGGATAGAGGGATGGATGAGTAAGTGAGTGGTAGAATTCCAGCTCCACTTCCTCCCAAGTCAGACTGGGAGGGTGAGGGGAGTGGTTTGAGCTGCCCACCACCCACTCCAGTCTGAAGACTGGGAAGAGAGACTTAGAACCAAGGGAGCAAGAGGAGGCTCCTTGCTCGGAATGCTTTCCCCAGTGCTGCTGCCATAGGGTCAGGGCAAGGCTCTCTTGTCAGGATGCGGGAGGAAGAGGCATCTTCTCTGAAGCCCTGGCTAAGTGCAGACAATCTCAGCATTTCTCCTTTTGGAGCCTGGATAGTGTCAAGGACACAAAGAACACAAGTGATGAGTGCTTCCCTGACTCTCAGAGCTCCCTCATTGGTTGTCTGTGCTGGGATGATGCCCCTGACTACATGATCCCTACAACTGTCACTCGGTTCTGAAGAAGAGGAGTTTCCACACACCCAGACTCCACCTAGGGCACTAACCTGTTGCACTCATGACATCACAAGATAAGGTTACTAGTGCTCCAGCCTCCTGACAGTAAGCCTGCTCAGTCCGCCTTAAAGATAGAACTTCTTGGAAGCTGGGTGTGGAGAGGGATGTGTTAAACCAGGTGTCTTCTGAATCCTCCAGAAAATGTGATAGCCAGACTCACCATGCGGAGTCTGGTAAGTGCCAGAGATGGAAAGGGGGGTTGATTGGGTGGTGTTACAGTCCGTTACAAAACTGCAATACAGGGGCGCCTGGGTGGCTCAGTCGGTAAAGCGTCCAACTCTTGGTTTCCGCTCAGCTCATGACCTCAGGGTTGTGGGATCAAGCCCGGTGTCGGCATGCTCCTCGCTCAGGAGGGAGTCTGCTGCTTCTCTGTCTCTCTCCCTCGCTCTCTTTTTCTCTCTCCCTCTCCCTCTGCCCCTCCCCCACTAGCTCTCTCTCTCTCTCTCTAAAATAAATAAATCTTAAAAAAAAATCTTCCAATACAGCCCGTGTGTCCCTGACTTTTCTAAAAGTTAATTCATAAGACCCACAGTCCAGAAGAATGTCTGACAATGGCAGGGGCTCAGTAAATAGTTGTTGAGGGACTGGGACTGCATTGTCCCCAGCTTCCCGGGTGCCTAGCGGTGCAGAACCTTCTCCCCAGAGGCCGAGGCGGATCCCAGCCACGGCTCTGACCCACCCCAGGCGTGAGGCGCAGGGGGCCTCTCCACTTCAGACATCCATACCCCACTCTGGCCGGAAGAGAAGCTCTGAATGGTCACTTACCTGTGTTTTACCATTAAAAAGAGCAAACTCTGGATATGAGCTCAGAAGGTACTTCCTTCCCTGTGGAAAAATGGGCTCTGCATCAGGAAGCAAGCTCCTTCTTTGCCCAGAAGATTCGTAGTCAAATGCTTCTAGGGGGGATTATACCACTCCCGATGGTCAGAGACGCCTCCGGCCTCCCTCTGGGCTTCATTGCAATCGGAAGGGACGGCTCAGGGCAGGCGGGTCGGCACCCCGAGCAGCCCGAGGGGCCCTGGGCAGCCGGCGCATGCGCGCCGGGCACAGGCCGCCATGACAGGTGAGGCGGGTCCGCTTCACGGGTGGGAGCACCGTACTGGTTGCGTGAAGGTCACCAAGGGAGTTTGTTACAAATCCAGATTCCTAGGTCCCACCCAAGGCGTTTCCTGGGGTGGAGGTGGGGCAAGGGGAACAGCAACTCATATTCAGGCTCAATCTCAGGGGCTTCTAGGACGCTAGGGCTGGGAATCACTAACGATTAGAGCACAACAACTTTAAAAGTGTGTTCAAACATCCCTGCCTCTGTTAGGACCCGTGGAAAAGTCAATTTGACCCCCCCCCCCCGAGACTGTTTTGCTCCCTGACAGCTTTAGAAGAAGCGGTTCTCTCTTTTCCTAAAACAAGGCTGTTCCCTGGCTTCTTTATACGTCCTGGACCAGCCGGAATCTGTGCGGGGCTCCAATGCAATGTGGCCAACAAACCGCCTTCCTAAGCATTCCGCACTCCCACGGGTGCAGCTCCCAGCACGTTCCCAAACCACTGGAAATGAGTGAGGAGTGTTCCTTCAGGGCTCACCGGATCCCAGAAGCTTCTAGAAGGGGTTTTCCTGGGCTAGCAAGCACTGATGGCTCAGGAAGAGGTCAGACTTGATGCATATTGCAGAATAAACTGCTGGAAATGGCTAAATTCTCCAGATCATGTGAGGGACAGACGTGTGTCTTAAAAAGAAAAAATCAGAGTGAAGCCAGAGCGTATGTTGCTAACAACAAGACTGAATTAAGTTCTTAGATTCTGCTTGTTGCCAGTGCTGAGGCAGGAAATAATTCATTTTCCTTTAACTAATCTTCTGTTTACATTATTTCGTTTGCGCCACAGGACTGGCTCAGAGAAGGCCTGTTTCTTTGTTTTGTTTTGCTTTGTTTTTTAGTCCTTGGTCAGTAGGATTTGGTCCCATTGCTCCTCCGCCCAGGGAGCCCTCTGGTGAAAGCCATCGCTGGTACAACACAGCACCTGGAATGAAGGAGGAAGACAGCAAGGCCAGCCGCAGACCTGGTCCTGCAGTTGGGATAGCACCTGCCCTTTCACCAACACTGTCCCTGCCCACTGCCAGCTGGACCCCGTAGGGCTGACCTGGGGGTTGGGGGTGGAGGGAAGGAGAGGAGGAGCCCTGTCTGCCCTTGTCACATTTGTACGCCCTGTTCTTGGCAAGGGGTTAATGAATATTGACTACAAGAACGATAGGGTGAGGAAACAACAGATGATTGCCAAAGGGGGCTGGGCACACTTCTCTATCTCAGTCTCTTCACACACTTATACATACAGTGCAGTGGGGTGGGGGGACGAGGGAGGGAAGGAGACTGAGAGAGGGAGAAGAGGAGGAGACGGGGAGCAGGAGAGACACTGAGAAAAGCTCAAATCATAGATGTTGCCAGGGGGTAAAGGGAGGGTCCTGTCACCATGGCTTGGAGATGCCAAGCCCATCAGCTGCTCACTTCACTTTATCCGCTTCTAGGCTGGAAAGGCAATGTCTGCCCACCTTGCTCCTCACCCATGGGCTCTGGCCCCCAGCATGCCCCTGGGGAAGCAATATGAAATCCTGCTTCTTTCCTGGGTTTGTTCTTTTTCTCTTTAAACTCAAGAAGCCACTGGTTTGGTCTCTGGTTTGCCCACTTCGTGACATCTGGGGGCATGAGGGGGCCCCACTTCTTCTCAGTCTTGCCAGTCAAGGGTGGGGAGAGAGGGTCCGGGAGCCAATGTTCACAGGGCAACGAGGGTGGTATCCAACACATGTGACCCCTCCCTTCCCGAGCTGCACTCTTCCTGGCAGAGGCATGTCAGGACGACGTCCCCTTCGTCCTCTACGTGCTCATGGCCCTATGGCGCGGCGGACGCCCTCAGTGAAGAAAGCTGCCTTTCTCATGTGCAGTGGAGAGATCCTACTTTATATACATTTTTCTACTTTCAAATAAGAGGAGAAAATTGCTGTTCTTTTGGCTCAAACAAAAATAAAACAGGGTTTTTGGTTTTTTTTTTTTGAAAATCCTATTTAAAGGGTTCATTATCTTACAGGCTGCTAACTATATACTCTGAGCCACACTCAATAAAAGCTTCATATAACTGTCTTTGAAATTAACAGCCACCTCTTGTGCTTTTCAAGTTATTAAAGACGTTGGCATGGTGGAGAGACTGTAAACTTTCTATACTGGTGATTAGTCAGCGGGACCACATCCCACCAAATCCCCCAGGGCGCTCCTAACAAAAAGTTCCTTGTGACCCAAGCACCAATTTTTCTTTCTTGTCTGCTCATTCTAATTCCACTCAATTACTCCTGAGCAAGCTGTTTTATTCCTGTCAACTCATGTTATTTACTGGAGCCTGTCAGGAGGACTGAAGTGGAGGCCGATATTATGTAGGATGTTTTGAGACTCATTAAAACACTTTAAAAACAATCACCTATTGTGATAGTCACAGCCCTGTATAGGGTGGCCTTGCCTGGGCCATTTGGAGCCTGGATCACTTTATTTATATGCTATTAAAAGTTTCAGATTAAAATGGCTTTTCTTGCTACAAAAATTTTGGACCTGGGAACCCAGGACCTTGTCTGGGTTTCTGGAGGCTTCTGGGCAAAGATCCGAAAGTAAACAGATTAAGTGTGCATGTGTGTGTAAGGGTGTTATCCAGGAACAGCTCTGTCTCTGACTAATGGGCTGAAGAGGAATGGGGGTCAACAGGCAGCCCCAAATACCCAGAGAGGCTTGCCTTCTGGAAGAGAGGGCAGTTTCCCTGGGAGAGTGTGTGTAAGAGCAGTCTTCCTCTGAAGATGGAAAGGTTCCCTGCTGTGTCACTCTTGGTACATCACTATCCCATCATTATTTATATATTCACCGAACAATTTGTAGGAACAAGGCACCATGCTTAGACTTCCTGCTGGTGTAAAGCAGATAACTTCATAAGTTCATGGTCCTTGCATCATCCGATGAAGGATCCACTTTACTGGTGGCGGGCAGAGTGTCAGGTGCCAGGTGAGCACGTGCAGCCCGCGATCTGAGCCGGTGAGGGATCAGAACAGCCTCATTCTGTCCTGCCACCCCCCCAGCTTCCTCTTGCCTCCCACTGTGGCCTCCCGTTCTCCCACTGCTCATCCTCCTCTCTTCTACACCTTCCACCCCTAGTGACCACGGCAGCCTAGACAGCCGCTGGGGATGGAGGTTGACTCCTGTGCTCCAGGCACTCAGAATCCACCACGGAAGCTGCGCTCAAGGTGGGGTGCACGTAGAGAATTTTTGCTTACTGAGTACCCAAATCTGGAATTCAGATTTGGGGACTCAGGAGACAAAAAGGTCTCCTTTCCTCAATGATTCTAAGATGCTCTGTGATTTCAGTGGTGGCTGTAGTCTCGAAGCAAGGCTCAGAAAAAGCCCAAGTCAAAACAGAGTGCATCACCTCACACACTTCTAGGACATGGTTTTCCCACAAGTGCCTCATCTGTTCGCACCTGCCATCCTCACCCCGAGCCAGGGGACGGAGGGGGTCAGCCCACAGCAGCACGGGCAGGGGACGTGAGCCTACAGGTCTAAGAGCTCTGGGCCACTGGGCGCGTCAGCACTCTTTCTTCAAATGCATGAAGAGAAGGTTGAGCTAGACCAGCATTCTGGGCTCCAAGAGATGCCAATCTGGGCTCCAAGAGAAGTTGCTTTCCAGTCAGACCCACTGAGGAGACACCGCCCGCTATGTCCCCAGTTCCAAGACTCGCATCCGCTCCCATGAATTTAGAAAGAGCTGTGCTCGCTGACATCCAGAACTCTTCCCAGCTGGAAATTCTAGGATGCAACGACGAGGTAATGTGAATACCAAAAGTTACAAGACATTTGCCGGAGGCAGTGGTTTCCACCCTGGCTGTGCGCAATAATCACTTGGGGAAGATACGTGAAAAATAAAACCCGCAGACCTCTCTCTCTCTCAGCCCCCGGGTTGTGATTCATCAGGTCTGGGATGAGCCCAGCATCTGCGTTTCCAACAACTCCCCAGTCAGCTGTGATGGGTAGCAGACATCACACTGAGCATTTGGGGGCCCAATTTAGAGCCAGACGCCTTCGCAGGGCAAGGAAATGAGGGAAGAGCTAAAGCAAGTTTTTAAATTGCTCACTTCTGTTCACAGGAAGGCTAATGGTGCCGGCGTTGTTGTGAGAAGATACTTCACCCGAAGTCAACGGTCTCAGATGCAGTGAGGCAGAATTTGTTTTGTTTTGTTTTAAACCTCAGACTGACACTCAGACTCTATCCTATGGGCAAACATCTTCTGGCTTAACTGGTAGGGAAAGGGGGGTGTTGGCTGCCCACCCCAGGAATTTTGGGGACCTGAGAGGAGAAGAGCCCCTGTGAGACATGGCCTTCTCAGTGTCCCCTGGCTACAAGACCCAGCCTTCTGTCCAGGGGCTCAGAGTTCAGGACAGAGAAAGCAGGAGGTCAGGAACAGGGCCAGATCAGCTTCCGAGGCCAGCGAGGCTAGTTCTTCCAGGCCAGGCCGAGTTCCTCAGTGAGGAAACACTGCTGCTCGTGCATCCCTGGTCCTCATATGCACACACACAGGAGGCAGCTCAGCCTCCTGCCCATGGGGCAAGTGCCGCCTGCTGACTGAGAGAGTCTGGTGTCCTCAGGAGGACAAGCCAGAAGTGATGACTCTTTCATAGACTGAAGTTCAAGGTGAAGAGCAAGCCCAGAAAATAAGTCTTATTACTACTCCCTCACATATGTTCTACAATCCAGACACGCTGGATGACTCACTGCTGTTTATATAGATTGTATTCTCCTCCTTGAGCCTTAGCTTCTATTTTTCCTTCCCCACCCCTGTCTGTTGGACTCCCACACATACTTCAAGGCCTATGTCCAATGCCTCCTCCCCTGATCTCTCCAGAAGATGCAGTGATATCACTCCCTTCTGGGACTGGCAGAGTGTATTGTTTGTACCAATCAGATGGCATTTTTCTTACACAGTTGAGTTTTCTATCTCCCTCTACTGTAAGCCCCTAGCCCTAGCATGTTTCAACATTGTGCTTTCTATGTAGCAGGGACCCAGTGAACGTTTATGGAACAGAAAGTATTTTCCTTGCTGACAGTGCTTCCAAAGCATCACGGCCCTTGCTACCTGCTGGCGGGCTACCCTTGGACCTGCCTCCATTTCTGCAGCACTGTGCCATCATCAAGCGTGTGGCGCGACATTGACAGAGCCAGGGTGGGGGTGGGGGGGTGCCTCCTGAGCAGAGCCAGCACCTTGACTGGAGGGTCTGGATTCCTTTGAGTTCCAGGCCCCACATGGGGTTGAAGGACACTCCAGTCTCCCTTGAATTTGGAATCTTCCTCGAGAAATTATGAAAAAATGGAAATTTATTCCACTGAGAATAAAACCTGGCTGCATACATGGATCACATTTTGCAACAGATGGGTAACTTATCTGATCAATAGGACTGACCACTTGTCATAATGTAACACATTATTTTCCATCTTTATTATCTAGAGTTTTCATGTTTATAAATCTTAGCTCCTTAAGAATGCCTAAGTTTCCTGAGAACAGAATAAGTGACTTGCACAGTGGTAGAAAAGCCACGGGTGTTAGAGTCCGACAGATCTGGATTCGAAGCTTGGTTTCATAGCCAAGCACCTCGGGTGGGCTGCTGTACTTCTCTGAGCTCGTTTCCTCACTTCTAAAATCAGAGCAATATGGGTGCCTGGGTGGCTCAGATGGTTAAGCGTCTGCCTTCGGCTCAGGTCATGATCCCGGGGTCCTGGGATCAAGTCCCGCATCGGGCTCCCTGCTTCTTGGGAGCCTGCTTCTCTCTCTCTCTCTCTCTCTCATGAATAAATAAATAAGATCTTTAAGAAAAAAATAAAAAATAAAATCAGAGCAATAAGGCCCAGCCCTCTGGGAGCTAAACATCCCAACTGTGCAGATTCCTGGTGCGTCACCTGTCATGAACTCGGTGCTCCACATCTGCCCCTCCCTTCTCTCCTCCTCTGCTCTTCCTGTAAAATGCACAGATGCTCCAGGATTTCTGCAACCATGTTTTCTGAACCTGAAATTGAGGGAAGGTGATTCTAGCATACTTATATAGGATGAGCATACAAAAACAGCAGAAATTAGGACGGTCTCGGGAAATGCAAGACGTGAGGCCACTGTATGAGGACTCCTTGTTCATGAGAATGGAACAAAAAGAAAAATGCTCCAAAACAACTCATGCCACATATCAAGGTCTTAATGTGATTTCCAAGTCACCACTTCACTTTGGGCCATGAGACAGAGCATACGAGGAGACAAGAAGGCCAACCTCCTGCCCTGGGCCCCACGATGGGAGGCACCTTCTCAGATTTGTCACCTGGACACTTCGTTTCTATGACTCCCAGGAGAAGGGTTACATGCAGTCTGTCCACATGCTGACCCTGGGTCGCAGTGTCCCATTTCCCGTGCATACTTCCATCCCTATCCTGTCCTGTGATGTTTGTCTCAGAAGCACTTGAGGACATTAGTCACCTGTTATGTAGTCTATCACTTGAGACTCAAACTAAGAAAAACAAATGAGCTTACACTGGCCTTGGGTATTTCCAGTAGCTGGAAATTCCCGCTCCTGGGGACCTAGTGAAGTCATCTCAATCTAGCATTCTATAGATCTGGCTGCAGGACCAAAGCCCCCTGACCAGAGAGGTGGGCAGAAAGAAAGCCTGTTGATGACCAAATCTCTTTTCAACTCAACGGCTGTTTTTGTCTTGATGTACGTGCGGTTATGTTGTTATTGATGATGGGGTTTTTTTTCTTCCCCCAAGTTTCAGAGAAAAGAGAGGCACGTCTTTAATTCACTACCCAGGAAACAGCGAGTGTGGCTCCTCTTCCCAAATCCCCATCCCAGAAGCTGATAGCAGGGCTCTGACACAGCCCGCCTGTAGGCACAGCCCAAGAAAGTGGACTCTGTGCCGACCAGGGCCTGCGGAAGGGCACTCCCAGTGCTCCGTCCCTTAAAAGCACGGACAGTTGTTCGTCAAAGTGGATTTAACTTACAGCCTCCAAGCCAGCAGCTGTCTTGGCCACAGACATTGACCCTGTGCTGCAGATAGACAGGCATCGTGTGTAATTACCCGGAGCATTTGCCACACTGTGGAGCAAACTCGGGGTCTTCCCACTGGGGACGTTTCTGTGATACGGTGGACTGGATTTGGCCTGAGAAAGAATAGTTGTGGTGTACACTCCATCCCAACTGCTTGTTCCCTCCCCTTGACCTACCCTTTGTGGGAAGCCAGGAATGCCAAATATTTCTTGTAGCTCTGCTCAGGCCTTTACTTTATTTACACTCCTCCCCGCTCCGCGGCCCCAGACCTGGCCCTCTTCCTAGCCAGCTCCCGGTCCTCTGTCTCTCTCCTTGTTGAACGACTGCGGTTTTTGTCGGGGAGATGGTACCCCAAACGTATTTCAAATAAAGAAAGACAAAAGCTTTTACGCTTTCATAAAATGATGCCCACTGGACCGTGCGCCGTGGTCTGGCAGGGATCATGAGCCCTCCCCATGTGAACGACTTCCTTGATAGTGACAAAGTGTTTCAAAGTTTCTAGGCTGTAGATATAATAACTTTTCTCAAAACGTGAAATGAGAGTCATTCAAATGCAGACCAAATGAGCACAAGATGGAAGATAGATGGGGAACATTTTTACAGAACCCACTGGCCACTCTGTATGTTTGTTTCCTGAAGGGCAAAATTAAGCCCTCAGATCAGGTCTTTCATTTTTTGGTTTTGTTTCTAATTCTAGAATCTCCTCCAACCACAGTGGGAAGGCAAAGTGGGAAAAGGACTTCTGTAGTCATTGCTACACATTTATGAAGACATTTTCTTCAACAAATCTGTTTTGCCCCAAAATACATTCTCAAAATTACTTCCAGGCCATATAACTCTGGAGGTGGAGCCTTGAGGAAGCTATAAATGTCTTCAGTGCAAACCTACTAACGAGAAAATTCAGGCATCCTGAATATAGGTCTCCTTTGGGTAGCATAGCCATGTGTCCCCATTTGCCTGGGACAGCCTCCATTCATGACCTGGTGAGATTATTAATAGTGCCCTCTCTCCAAAGTGTCTAGTTCAGATGCTAAATTATATGGACATCCTGCCTGTCACCGAAGGTACCATGTCTTATGTCCATGTCAAGTATTGCATACAAATAATGAGTTCTGCAGCTGGTCTGGCAGTTGGCCAGGCTCTCCAGAGAGAAGGGGTGACATCTGAACGCACAGGTGGCACAGTGGTCTCAGAGGCAAGAGACTTGTCCCTCGGGGCAAGTCCTGAGCTTTGCACCCAGCTGCTGGCTACACAACGTCAATGAGATTGTTTAAGAACCCCGGGCTTGAAAATAAGACACTTGGCTTTAGATTAGAAGGTAAAGGAGACCGCTAGGTCTCTTCCCTGTCTCGAGTCCTCATGCTCCTCAAGACTCCACCAATATCTGCAGAGTGGACGGCGACGTTGTTGGCTGCAGCAGGGCCCCCTCAGCCCCGTTTTCCTTCTTTGCCAGGATAGGTGGAACATCCCCACGTAGAGAGCAAAAAACACAAAACAAAACAACACCCAATACATCTTTATCAGCAGATGCCTAAAATACATTAGGGACTTTGGCCTGGACATTATTGCTTGCCCGGGTGAGCTATTGGGACCACTTGGTATCCAATATGAATCTTCAGGTGGTGGGAGAAAGTCTGGAGACAAGGCGGAAAGTTGCAGAGAAGGGACTGACTTGTGGTTACATGCCAGACTCTGGGCTCGAGGCATGACTATTTGCTTAATGAATATGTGAATAATTGTATCCTTGCGGGGCCGGGGGGGGCAGGTTTTTGTCCTCTCTTAATTATTTTGAATACATTAGAGGGTGAACAAAAATTCATAGTAACATATGTAGTCATTTGTGGACATTTTTCCAAAAAATAAAGCATTTTGGTATGTTTCATTTTCCTCCTTAGACAAAGCTCACTTATAATTCCGACAATGTGTTTATGAAATTAATATTCAAAAAAACCTGTTCAGTCTGTGTAATTTTTTATTTGAACCGGGGTTAATTTTAAATGGATTGAGAAGCAACTTGTAAAGCTGTAAAATGCTTTGCCAGCTTCTGAGCTAGCCATGACACTGACGGACAAGAGACAGATGCAGGCTCTGTTACAACACTCGCCTGCCAGGTCCCACTCGGTTGCCTTCAGAGTGATGTTGCACAAAAGAAATGCCTTTGATTAGATTCTAGGGCTAAAAGAAGTTTAACAAAAAATGAATTGTCACACCAATCCACAGCCATTTGCATGCGCCATGATATCTCAATAGGGTAAGACACAGGAGCGTTGAGAAAGGAAACATGTTGGTTTTAATGTGGGAATCTCTTTCTTCCCTGTTTTACACCTGGGCTATTGGCTGAGGGCTAACTAGTAGAATATCCAGAATTGGAAAATTATCAATGGACTTTAAAGATATCTCTGAATTCTGTAATCTACTTTGGAGAGACCTTCTGACAGATGGCATGCGCCAATCAAATAAGGAATGAACACAGCGCAAAGAGCTGAAATAAAACTCAAGAGAGCCAATACCCACACACTGGTGAGCTGAACAACCTGAAACCGGTTTTTGGTCATTTACAATAAGAGTACCCGTGTTTGGTAAACGGCTTTTGAACAACTTTTCCTGTGTTCTTTACATGCTTTATCACATACTGTCTCCTGCATTCAAAGAACGCTCCGTGTAGCTACCACGGGACTCAAGTCACAGCAAGGGCTCTGTCGACAGACTTCACTGACTGCCTCCCCTTCCTTTCACTAATTAACGTTCTTGACATCTGACTTGACAGTAGCATTAGAGAGGCCGAACACACAACTTTGTAAGCATGTATAATCTTCTTGGTGTGAGTTATTGCCGAGTCAGTACTGTTTCCAAAATACAGTTTAATTGGTCAGTTACAAGTTTCTAAGATTCCTGTTGTTTCCTATTTGCTTCAGAACCCACCAGGGAATTCCTCTGCAATGAACCTGGTATGGAATCATTCAGCTCTTTTTAAAAATAGCTGTCTTTGTGAAACAATTGGAGCATATTGGAGTTGCTTATTTATACATTTGAGAAGTGTTTGGGCACATGGTGTGTGATATGGATATCATTTTGTCATGGCACCAAAATGGATGTAAAGAGTAGTATAAATATATACTATCTACACATATACAAACATACTTCTATGCATATGTATATATAATATATATGTATAAGTATATATGTATATGTGTGTGTATATACGTATACATACAATTCTCCTCTTCTAAAGAAAGTGCTGTTTCAACCTGGACCAAATGGTGTTCCCTCGATGCATCACAAATAGCAGGCAGCATCCTTTCTGGTATCTCTTTTGTATTTGCCATGTTTCACTACCTCAAAGATGTAAACTTGTGTTTGATTTCTTTTATTATTCTTCTGATTAAAGTCAATGTAATCTTTAAAATTAAGCTGGAAGTATATTAATAATTACTGTAGAAGTATAATAAATATACAAACGTCTGCTTGTACAGAATGTAGAATTGATTTGATCCCAGACAGACCAAATATTGTCAATATATTACTAACAACTGAGATAATAGGTTGCAGACAATAAACATTTACAACAACAGATTTCTTTCTATGAATATCTTGGAGATCTAAAACTATGAATTAGGAAGAGCATACACCTAATAGCAAGTTTTATTTACTAGATGCATTAGTTATTAGTCATTTTTAACTGTTCCCCCATTTATTTCACAGAGGAAAAGTTTTACATTTCAAAAGTAAGATCAAAATGCAACTTCCTCTTGACATGATTTAATAGATCTTTGTGCTCCTTTCTGGCTACACTTTGAAATAATTTTAGACTTCAGTGCAGAAATAGTACAGAAAGTTCCCTTGACCCTTCACCCAACTTCCCTTATTGTAGTATCTTACACAACCACGGCACAATGAACCCACCAAAGGATTAACATTGATACAACACGAATAACTACTCTATAAACCTTACTCACATTTAAGCAGTGTTCCCACTAATGTCCATTTTCTGGTCTAGGAGCCAGTCCAGGATCCCACATTGCCCTTACAACCTTCCAACATGTCCCTGTCCTTCTGTGAGCACTTCCTTATTACCTGCCAAGCTCTTTTTAAAAGAATGGGTCAACTGGTTTTTATAAAGTTGATATTCATGAATCACAACAAACTCAAACAATACAGAAAACTACCAAAAACAATGTAAAAATTGTAGAAAATTTTATTACAGAAGCACACGACCAGAAAGAACAACTATGAACGTTTGGTAAGCACCGTTCCTGACATCTCTTTCTGCATGGATATGGTTAAAAGGATAGATAAATTGACAGAATTTTGATGGAATGAATCATTTTTAATAGACGTATTAATAACAACTACTAAAGCTATTTTTAATAAAAAGCATTAAATATAATTCCACTTGAATTTAACAGAAGAAGAAGAAACCAAAATAGAATTAGATATGCTGAATTTCAGGCGAACATTTCCTCATAAAAGACATGTCCTAAATTATCTTTCCAAAGGCAAGAGAAAGATTATGAAAAACATTTAGATATTTATCAGTTAAGTTTTGTTGCCTAATGAAACTCTCTAAAGCTTTGTGGCTGAAAACAAACACCACTCATCATAGCACACAGGTCTATGGGTCCTGGTCTGTGGGGGCAGTTCTGCTGCTCTGGGTTGGCTGATCTTGGGTGAATTACCTACACATCTATGGTCAGGACGTGGGTCTGGAGCCTGGCTGCCCTGGAATCACTTCATCACATGTGTGGGGAGACTTGGTCATCTCTCAGCAGGGGCCAAGGGGGTGGCCTGGTTGTGTGATCTCTCATCCTCCAGCACAATAGCCCTGGCCTGTTCACATAATGGTAGCAGAGTTGCAAGAGAGACTAGAAGTACATAAGGCTTCTTGGAACAGGTCAGAGCTGATACAATATGTTATTGGTCAAAGCAAGTCATAGGACCAGCCCAGATTCAGGGCTGCTTATCCATATTACTCTTACATACTGATGTTGATCATTCAAATATCAAGTATTCATAACAGCATTATTCTTTCAGATTTAAGCCTTTGGCAGATTTAAACATTTATTTTGGGATTGTTTTTCCGATTATATTTTTTGAACATATTTTCTGTTTTATTTGTTCATTTCTTCTTTGCAAACACCAATTATGTATTTTTGGATACTCTTTAATTGCCACTCATATCTGTCCTGTTCCTTATCATCTTTTTTTACTATTATTATATGCACCTAGAATATCCCCCCAGATATTTGCAGACTTGAATCAGTCATGTTATTAATCCAGGTTTCAGATAAAATGTCACATGGTTAGAGAGACCTCTTCTTCCTGGTCACCCAAACTAAAGATCTTACCCTCTCAAAAAAGAAAAAAAAAAAAACCCTACCTTTTCATCTTCTGTCATATAGTTCTGTTTTACTTTTTTTTTAATTTCAATTTTAATTTTTTTAAGTAGGTTCCACGTCAAATGTGGGCTTGAACTCAGGACTCTGAGATCAAGACCTGAGCTGAGATCAAGAGTTGGACACTTAACTGACTGAGCCACCCAGACACCCCTCTTTTACTTTTTTAATAGGACTACATACATTTATTCTATGTATTTTATTTTCTCTACTCCCCCCTCCCTGCCATCCGAGATTATAAGCTCCATGAAGGTAGAGATGCTTCCCATCTTAAACCATGCTAAAACCCCAGCGTTTGGCAGCCCTCCTAGCATGCATGGGGTATTCAGTAATTACTTGTTGAATGAATGAAAGAAAGTCCTGTCTGTTTTAAGGTAAGTTCATTCTAATTTTGGTTGCTTATAGTGCAACTTTCTTCTCTGTATTATTTTTCATTTACATTTATCTCCTGTAATTTCCTTGAGAATATAGACAACTCTTTGTCTGAACTCTTTCTCTATTTCCTTGGAAAATTTCTCTTCGTCTTCCTTTTTCTTTTTTTCCCCAAGTAAGTGCTACGCCCAACACGTGGGGCTCAAACTCATGACCCTGAGATCAAGAGTCGCCCGCTCCACAGACTGAGCCAGCCAGGTGCCCCCTGTCTTACACTCTTTTCTTCTTATATTCTCTCTCATGTCAAAGCAGGTCCGTGTGGGGGATACTTTCTGATCATTGTTCATCTCATATACTTGCTGAAAGGTAATCTGTAGGGGAAGGGAACCAGTGCTGGGAAGCTCAACCAGTATATTGCGTCCTATAGCCTCTCGCCAAATCTATTCTTTTTCTTAACCTGTGAATATACATCATCGCTCAATTTTCAGCATTTAAAGGGTCAGTAATTTGAAAAATGCTGTCTTCCTGCAATTTCTTCATCTCACCTCACCTCTGGTTGTCTGTGGATAAAAATTGCGTGTTGCCTTGGTTTCTCCTTCATTCTCATCTGCCATGCGCCGTGGTGTCAAACGGAGCCTCTACGGGGAGAGGCTTCTCCTACAGTGGCCCTCTGTGCCCTTGGAGCTTACATCACTTAGAGAGTCCTTGCATAGCATTTCAGGGTAACCTCACTTGCTTTGGGGGAGATGTCCATCTTGCCCAACGTCTGAGGATATGTTGTTAATTCTCAGTGTTCTTCCTCATTTTGGTCCAGATTTCACAGCATTTGGCAGGTTTGCTACATCGTTTGCGGTTCAAGAATGTAGTCATAGCCTCATTTTATTGGCGACTAAACTGTATCTCCATTTTCTGTTCTTTTTGAGATTTGGGGGGAAGGAGAGGGGGAGATTTATATGTCTGTACACCACAATCTTTAACCAACACTCATTTTGTACTCTTTCAATTGCATTCAGTAAATTTACGTGACCTAGTCCAGGAGAGGCTGTAAGTGCCATTCACCTACCAGGCTTAGGACTGAAATTGGAATTCTCACCAAGTTTATCTAAATTTTCATGACATAACTTTGCTCCCACCACCTTTCTTCTCCATTCTTTTTGTTTTGCTTTTCTGTACCTCCAAATCTCTAGAGGTTTTTGGTGTTTTTTGTTTGTTTGTTTTTTGTTTTTGCTTCCTGGTACAGCTCAATATTCTCTCTCCCTCTTTTGATGGTGATTTTCTTTGTCATATTTGTAGCAAGACCTTCCCCAGTCCTTCATCTTCCTACTTTCTCTAATGTGAGCCCCAGAGCTGCCTGACCTCAAACAAGTAGTGAGTTGATAACAACCACCACCCCCACTAATTACTGTCTCTGCTTACCTGCATTTACTTTATGCCAGTAACGTGGCCACAGCTGGTGCATGGATTATCCCAGGTAATCCTTCCAATAACCCCACAAAGTTAATATGATAACCTGTAATTTATTTAACTAATGGGTGACTGTTGTGTGTCACTCAATTTTTTTTTTTTAAGATTTTTATTTATTTGAGAGAGAGAGAATGAGAGAGAGCATGAGAGAGAGGAGGGTCAGAGAGAGAAGCAGACTCCTTGCTGAGCAGGGAGCCCGATGCGGGACTCGATCCCGGGACTCCAGGATCATGACCTGAGCCGAAGGCAGTCACTTAACCAACTGAGCCACCCAGGCGCCCCGATAACCTGTAATTTAAACATAAGGATATGAACAGGATTTTTTTCCCTAAAACTGGCTCCAGAATTATACTCAGAGATGCCACTGTGTTTGTTCAAGAAAATACTTTGAAAGATATTCTTGGGGTGGTTGAGCTCTTATGATGTCAGAAGAGGAGCTGCGGGCAGAGGTTGGAAAGAATAAATTGTTGCTTTATTACTGGAAGGAAAAGGGGAAAGAAAGGAAAGGAGAGGGGAGAGAGCCAGGAAGTTAGAGGCCAGCCCTGAGAAAGAGCCAGTAAACTCCCAGGACTATTCCCTTTGAGGTGTTAGAATGCCACCCCTATACAAGTTGGCTCTGCTCTGCTTGGGTCTCTCCCCATCTGCAAATCTTCCATCCATCTGCTGTGCACACAATTGCTAGGACCAGATGGTTTTTCTACAGCTCTTCCAGGAAGGCCTCCTTGGTCAATGCCTCAAGGGTCAAAACTACACATACTGGATCAGGGGCTGGGATGCAGAAGGTGCATGAGGACAGAACCCCTCAGGAAAGGGAAAATCTTTGAGCAGGAGTGTTTAGACTTTTTTTTTTAGCCACAGGATTGTGGTGGTTGTGGTGGTAGAGGTAGGAGGATGCATCAGGCCAGTTTTTCCTCTGTCTTAAAAGAGAGGCTACAGGATTTTAGGACATCTGGGTTTTATGTCCATAAGAAAAAATGAGGCTCAGAGAAAGCAAACAACTCCCTTAAGGACACTCGAAATATGGAGGGCCTTCTTGCTATTTAACAAACATGCCCAGTTCTTTCTGCTCAGGATATTTCAGAGGGATGTTTTTTCCCACATCTGTGTATTGCCAGATCTTTCTTATCCTTTAGAATTCTACTCAAATCACTTCCTCAGAGATGTTTTCCTCTACTTCCTATCAGGTACCCTCACCCACAATCCATCTCTAGCTCCTTACCTTGCTTGATTTTTCTGAAGAATGGCAGATAGTACTACCAGAGAGAATATTACAAATGTAATTTTTAGTCAAACTTCTCTAATAGGATATAAGCTTCAGGAGGACAGAGATTTTTTTTTTTTTTTTTTACCACTGTGTCCACAGTGCCTCATATATAGAGTTTAGCATTTAGATGATGCTCAATAAAGATACCATGAACACACTCGATAAATGTTCCTAGGGTCCTTCTATATGTAGGGATGGTCTCTTGTCTTCCTCATTTCCAACTGACCAAATGCAACCTAGTCCACTAGTTGCTAAACTGGTCACACAGACCACCTCTTTTCTTCACAACTGAACCAAATGATGCATTCTGCTCTCACAAATAGCTGCCCCTACCTATTGACTTACTTTGAAGAGAACCTAAAGGAGCTTTGGTGAGGAACCACCATGACTTCAGTCAGATGCTGAATCTGCTGTTGCATTGTTTCATCCACATGTGAAGCCCTAAGTCTACAGGGCTGGACAAACTCTAGTCCCATGGCTTAAACTTTATGCAACTTTCTCTGGAGCAATCATATGCCTATTTCTAAACTCCTCAGGCTTGGCATCTGGGCTACAGGTCAGCCACCAGTGGGTGGAAGTTACCAGGCAGTCCTTACAAAAGACTTCTCCATCTTTTGGCCAAGGAAGAAAGATGTCAAAAGGGAAAGGACACTTCATTTCATTCCAAGTTTTCCCTCAGATATTTCTCACTTGTGTAAAATCTCAGCAGGGATGCTAGATACACAAATGAAGTGGGCTACACACCCTTTGGCCACAAGTTCAATTCATACCATCTTTGAGGAACTAAAATAACAACATTTGGGTCTTTGTTCACCTTGAAACCACACAACAGTCTTTAAACTCTCATTTCATTGTCTTATTGACATCATCTACCTGTCAGTGGGATGAATCATTAAATTGGTAAGATTTGGGGATGTCACATGCCCAGAAAATTCCTAGGAAGAATATGGTCATAAAAATAAAATCACACTATTGGGGGAAAAAACAACAAGCAACAACAACAGAGACAAAAGCATAAATTAATGCAATAAAACACATCTATTGGGAATGACTGGGGCAAGGCAGAGGGCTCTTTCTACATGCCAAACTGAAATGTTCTATTAAGGTTTAAGAAATCATGTTTACAGCAGATATAAATTAAATTAACTGTGAGACCATAAAATAGAGCAGCTGTTCTCCATCTCCAGTGATGACAGAACGAGAGGAAAGCCTGGTCAGAGGTAAGGAAGACTCTCTTCCTGGCAGTGGGACCTATAATAACATTAAGGGGATAATGAGGAGAGGCAAGACTGATATGAACCTGTTTCCTCTGCCACACATTTAGAGGGCACAGATTCTATGAATTTTACACGCACCTTGATGTCCTTTGCCCTTGACGGAGATTTCATAATAACCCCCCATTTCAAATAGCTCTAAGAATGCAAATGCACACCTGAGACAATGTGAAAACGAATCATCAACTATTAATCCAAGGTGAAAATGAGCTTCTAGTCCTGCGTCACCGTAACACGGCTCAGGGTCGAGCAACCGAACGATTGGAGGGTCTCTGATCCTGCAACCTGCAAGCCCATGCTCACCGGCTAATGAACCAGACACACACAATGCCTGGGTCATTCCTGTCTCTACTTGCTGGCCTGGTGCCGTCCCTAACATGCTGCATTTGTGAGGGTAATTCCAAGGGTCTGCCTTGCCTCCCAAGCTTGCACCATCACCTCTCGCCCCCACTCCACGGGGCTCTGGAAGCAGCAAAGGGAAGTGCAGATAAGGAGGAAGCAAAGTATGTGATATTAACATAACAATAAAAAATTTTAAAAAAATAAATAAAAAAAAAAAAAGCAAAGTATGTGATATTTGGGAAATGTGGCAGGAATCCAGAAGTGTCCTATGGACCATATTGAATTCTGCTTTTCTAATGAGGTTTGAGTCACGCAAATAAACTGTTTCGGGTTTTGGTCAACTCCAAGGCCTTATACTGGATGATGTTCCAGAGATAATAATCCCTTAAAGTTACAAAAGTACCTTCAACTTACAAAGTTGTCTGGTGGGATTTTATTTTTGCTTTCTTTTTGGTTTGGTTGGTTGTTCTATTTATTTTATTTTGCTTTCTCATTGAATACTTTTAATATAGTGGTTTTTAGATTGAGTATGTCTGTGTGTGTGTGTGTGTGTGTGTGTGTAGCAATATAGAAAAAGGATTATATACCATGACCAAGTGGAATCTATCCCAGGAATATGAGGGTGATTCAGCATACAAAAATTAATTTATGTTATATGCTGTATCAATATAATAAAGGACAAAAACCACATGTTTATCTCAACAGATGCAGAAAATGTATTTGACAAAATCTAATGTCCTTTCATGATTTAAAAAAAAAAACTAAACAAATTAGGAATAGAATGGAAATTCCTCAAACTGATAAAGGGAATCTACAAAACAAACAAACAAACCCATAGCTCATATCACAGTAATGGTGAAAGATCAAAAGCTTTCCCCTAAGATCAAACACAAGACAAGTATGTCTACTCTTGCCACTAATATTCAATCTTGTGTTGGAAGTTCTAGCCAGGGCAATTAGGCAATAACTAACTAACTAAATAAATAAATAAATGGCATCCAAATTGGAAAAGATGAAGTAAAATTCTCTCTATTCACAGATAGCATGATCTTGTATATGGACAGTCCTAAGGCATCCATACACACAAAAAACCTAGGAGAAGTAATAAACGAGTTTAGCAAAACTTCAGGATACAAAATCAATAACAAAAGTCAATTGTATTTCTCTATACTAGCAATGAATAATTCATAAATTAAATTAACAAACATTCCATTTAAAATAGCATAAAAAGAATAAAATACTTAGGCATGCATTTAATAAAAGTAGTGCAAGACTAGTACACTGAAAACTGCAAAATATTGCCAAAAGAAATTAAAGAAGACCTAAATGAATGGAGAGACATTCCATGCTCATGAATTGGAAGATTTAATATTGTTAAAACAGAAATAATTCCAAAATTGGTCTACATAGGGTCTTCAATCCCTATCAAAATCTCAGCTGCCTTTTTTTCTTTCTGCAGAAATTGATAAACTCCTCCTAATATACATGTAGAAATGCAGAGGACCCAGAATAAACAAAACAATCTTGATGAAAGGCGAATAAAGTCGGTGGAATAACACTTCTTGCTTTCAAAATTACTTTATATAGTGACAGTAACCAAGACAGTGCAGTGTTGGCATAAGGGTATATATATAGATCAATGGAATAGAACAGAGATCCCAGAAATAAATCCTTATATTTATGGTCAGTTGGATTTCGACAAGTGTATCTGTCAGATATCTTCAGAAAAACAGAACCAATAGGATATATGTACATGTGATTTAAGAGATTTATTTTTGAGGAATTGGCTCATGCAGCATGGGAGTTGGCAAGTCTGAAATCCGTAGGGCAGGCCAGAAGGCTGAAAACGTAGGCAAGATTTCTGTGTTATAGTCTTGAGGCAGAATTCTTTCTTCTCCGGGAAACTCCCTGGAGTTTTTTTTTTTTTTTTTTCTCTTAAGGTCTTCAATTGATTGGATGAGTCCCACCCACATTATTAAAGGTAATATCTTGTCAACTTAAAATCAACTGACTGTAGGGGCACCTGGGTGGCTCCGTCAGTTACGTGTCTGAATCTTGATCTCAGCTCAGGTCTTGATATCAGGGTGCTCCAAAGGACACCACCAAGAAAATGGAAAAGACAACCCATGGAATGGGAGAAAATATTTGCAAGTGTAGATGTCCCATATATCTGACAAAGGACTTATATCTAGAATATATAAAGAACATTTACAACTCAATAATGCAAAGACAACCCAATATAAAAATAGGCAAAGGATTTGAATTGGTGTTTCTCCAAAGAAGATATACAATTGTCCTAGAGCACTGCCTCTCAAATCTACAAGTTATCCTGCTTATATCCATTTACCAGTCACAATTCCCAAAACTTCTTCATCTCTAAACCTCAGGCGGAGCAAGGTGAGGGCTCTATATTATTCTGGTGAATTAATCACTCATCCATTTTCTCAACAGATACTTCTTGAACACCTACTATGCCAGTCATTCTACTGCATGTCAAGGTCCTCAGGGGGATCCACGTGCATAGTTTAAAAGCACAGGTAGAGAAGACTAAGGCACAGCCCCTACCCTGAATGAATCCACAGCGTTGCACTTCAGACAAAATCAATCACCAGAAGATGCGGTAAATTTGCCAGCTCCTGAAAAAAATCCCTACAACTGTGTTCTGTCCCTGTTGGGTTTTCTGACCTCTGTAAACTATAACATTTCTGAAGGTTATTTCCTTGTGCTACCTGCTGTATCTTTTTGTTTCTTTTCCTTCCTGAAACTAGATTCTTCCTGGGTTCTGGATTCTCAAATGGCTTGCAGATGGCTGTATATATGTCACTGATTTCATTTTAGGAGCATTTGTATTGCTTTATGCCATTTCTAGTCATTTTGTTTTTAACATTAATAAAACAACTCCACCTGCTTATTTCATAAGAGGAGTGTGGAAGCTTTAGAGGATGATACTGGTGCTGAACAGAAATGGTGGACTGCTAACCAAGGGTTCACAATTCTTTCTGCAAGGCCAGCCAAGAGTCCCGACAGACATTCAGGTGACCTTGTAGTTCACTTAGTTACAGTGCATCTTCTGTTGATAGAGAACAAATTACCTGGATATTGCTGGAGGGCTGTGTTATTGAATATTTTTAGACTTATGTCATTGTAAATCAATTAAATATCAACTTAGGTCTGGAATTGATCTGTTTGTTAATTTGTTCATTCGTGCTTCCTTTCATTCTTCCAATAAATGCTGTAGTAAGTCCACTCTGTACAATACTTTGTGCTGGAACTAGAGAAGCAAACATATAAATAAAACACAAAATAAAACACAATCTCTGTCTTACTGGAAGAAGAAAAAGAGGAAGAAAAAAGGATGTTCTATGAATTTCATATGAATTAACTCAATTAATCCTCACAGCAACCCAAGGAGATAGGTAAATTTTTATCCCCATTTTATGGGTGAAATAACCAAGATGAAGTTCTTTGCCCAAGATCATGCCATTGGTAAGTACACCTCATGGCTCTAGAGTCCATGAGCTGTATCACTATATCAGGTTTCCTCTCTTAAAATATAGTGTTCCATATTATAAATTCTAAAAATCATATAAAATGAGCTCCTTCATTCATTTCTTCCACAAATATTTACTGAGCTCTAACCATGTTCCAGGCAGTAGACCAACCTAGGAGGGATAAAAGATAACAACAAAGACATGGGTCCTGTCCTTGTGGAGCTTATGGGTCTCAAAACAAATAAATCCAAGTACACCAACTAATTCAATCGCTATAAATTGTGGAAGTGCTAAGCTGGGATGGAGAGCAACAGCAGGAGAATTTTCTCTAGATGTGGTAGATAGGAAAATCTTCCTGACACGTAAGCTAAGCCCTGAAGGAAGAGATAGAGCTGCGTTGAAGTCAAGAGCATCTGAGATGGGGAAGGAGTGATTTTGAGCAACTGAAGGAGGTGGGAAGAATGGTGAGAGGTGAGGGTGGAGTGGGGTGTATGTCCGGCCCATGTGGGGCCTCAGAGGTAGTGTGAGTAGTTCTGATTTCATGCTCCATGCAGTGGGGAGCCATGAAGGGCTTTAAGTGGGAGCATAACGAATGGGGTGACCTGATCTCTTTTCAGAAAGTACTTCTGCTGTGTGGAGCTGGATTACAAGAAGCAGAGCATTAAGAAACTCTTGTAATATTCCAGGTGGTAATGAGTTCACTGCAGATGTGGCAGCGTCAATGAAAAGTAGATGAATTTGAGATGTGCTCTGCTGGTAGGATCAACAGACATGATCATAAATTGGATCTGGAAGAGTGGAGGGGGCTGTAAGGGAACAGGAAGAGTCAAGGATGACTCCTAAAGCTTTTGGGAGGACGGTGGTTCCTTTTCCTGAGATGAGGAAGTGTGTGTGTGTGTGTGTGTGTGTGTGTGTGTGTGTGTGTGTGCATTGGTGAGGAGGGAGAGTTACAGAAGGATGCAGTACAGTCTTGTGCTGCAGATCCAGGATGTCATCACATCTCAGCTCCTTCCATCTTCCTGCTTTGCCATCTAGTGCTTGGCTTGCATTCTCATGGTCCCCAGATGGTTGCTATACTTCCAGTCCCATATCCATGTTTAAGACAGGAAGGTGAAAAAGGAAGCAACATGGAAGAAAGTAGTGACCCTTATCTGAAAAAAGAAAACTTGAAATCCCCATAGCCTTTACTTAGACCTCCCTGGCCAGAATTCTGTCCCAAAGCCAGCCCTTGTTGCAAGGGATGCTGGTAAATGTAGCTTTACCATGGAGTTGGTCGAGCCCCTAACAAAATCAGGGTTCTCTGATTAGGGCGACAGCAAGAAATAGATAATGGGTAGATGACCAACAGCATCTGATAGGCCATCCTCTGTTTGAGTTAGCCTATAAATCTGAGTAGGCTGAAGGACAAATATTTTTTAATTTACTTGGCTCTCCATTCTTCATGAGTGAGCAAAATGCATATGAGTGCTGGTGAAGCTGGGGCTGTCCTATTTCTGAATCTTGCATTTGTGAAAAGGAAAAACCAACCTTCCAGCCCCCTCCCAAGAGCATCCCTCAGTCCCAGAACTTTTCTCTTTTCAAGCGACTGTGTCACGCAGAAGCTTTGCCACCAGACTTGGTTTTCTGCCACCAGTATGCTCACACCAAATGTCCTGAGAGGATGACTTAGCCAAATTGAATGTTGGCTCTTTTATCTTACAAACTGCCTTGTGATTCTTGAAGGTAAGCAATACCAGATTTAGCTGTGGGACGGTCTTCTCGTCAGAGTCCCCAGGGCAGTCTAGGTGACCCAGGTGTGTGAGCCAGCTGTCCCCAGCATGTGTCTCTGGGATGCGGAAGCCTTTATTCTCTGTGCACTGTAGGGCCCCTCCACCTGAACTGAGAAGAGAATTCCCTGGCAGAAAGCAAGAGGCCTGTCTAGAGGCTGGAGCCCATTAGCTCAGCACAAGCATGGACTGTACTCTGCTGGAATCTAATCTGGAAGCGTTTAATACATTTGCAGCACGCGTGCCAGCTATTTAAGAGGAGGGATGGTCATTTTTTTTCTTAAAGAGAAACTTCAAACTGAATATAAATCAGTCATCTCAATATGCCCATCATTCCTGATACTGAAAAGAGTCTTCAGTGAGAGGAATCATCGTCTCTGGGGAAGAACTTTGGCCAACAATGTAGAGAAAGAGAAGGAAGAGACCAAAAAAAAACAAAAAACAGAAAACAAAAAACAAAAACAGGGAGAGGCTCTCATTGTGTTGAATCAGAAACCACTTTCTCTGGAGGAAATTCAGCAAGTGAGTGTCTTGTCAACTTACTCTTGTGAAAACAAGGACAATTAAGGCAGCAAAAACCATCCCCAAATGCTCAAGTTGGGGATGTGCTGAACATCTCAAGCTATTTTCCAAATGTTTGGGGTTTGGCACAGTCCAGGCTCATGGTTGGGAAATTTTCCTGAAGATCTATCTACATGGTCCTATTTTTATTCCATCTCCTTGCAGTTAACATCCGGCTAACTCATTTGCTCCAAGTTCTGCATCGGATACATGTTAGATATCTTCAGACTCTCCCTGCACCCATTCCCCTTCATGTGGTTGACAGAAATTTCAGAACATTGTCTTCATGCCTGCTTTTCAGAGCAGGCACCCATTCTTTTCTCTTTGTCCACCATTGTCAGGGATCGGGAGACTGTGACAAGGATGGAGAGGGGACCACGTTACGTGTGGTGCTGCAGGATTTGAGAAACGTTTCTCAAATCCTCAGGAGATGTGATAGCTGACTTCACAGTTTTGAATAGATTGCATAGGGAGAGGGATTACACTTATTTTCTATGGCCCCAGAGGGGTGCAACTAGGACCAGAGACATATGTGGGCTCAATACAAGAAAGACCTTCTCACTCAGAGCAGCCAGGAGAAGAAAGACCTGCCTTGTCTTCAACAGAAGAGATGGGTCTTCATCAGAGGTTCATAATGGTCCTCCAATAAGTTTTGGAGACTGAAAAATGTATTAATAAAGATTTTCAAATATAGACACCAGTTGGATTGAAAGACCTTGAAGTGCTTTTCTTTAAGTGTTGGGCACTGTATACTCCGTAATTACTTGTCGAAAGAACAACAGCTTCTTCTGAGTCCCTTGTAGTGTTCTATATGGTATGGCCACATTCGGACTGGAGGGGAGTGAGGAGAAGGAGGAGACAGTGTCCACTCTTCAGTGTTCATCATCAATGATGATGGTGAGGAGCACAAACTGGGACTTCTTCTGTATATTTCATTCTTGCAGAGTACCCAACTGCTGACCATCAGCACCACCACCACCATCATCATCATCATCATCACCATCACAATCATCATCACCGTCATCACCACCATTCAATGAGTAATTGAATGAAAACTGACATAGCTTTGACAGTACCAAGCATTGCAACACCCTTGAAAAATCGGGGTAGGTAGTAAGGAAGCCGTGGAAGGAACTGTGGCCATCCTTGTGTCTTAGCAGGGCCATTCTTTCCTGCCTCTGAGAAGCAATACTTAGAGTTTAAAGACGACAACCTTCTTTTTTTTTTTTTTTTTTTAAAGATTTTATTTATTTATTTGAGAGAGAGAGAATGAGAGACAGAGAGCATGAGAGGGAGGAGGGTCAGAGGGAGAAGCAGACTCCCCGCCAAGCAGGGAGCCCGATGCGGGACTCGATCCCGGGACTCCAGGATCATGACCTGAGCCGAAGGCAGTTGCTTAACCAACTGAGCCACCCAGGCGCCCAAGACGACAACCTTCTTGACTCTACTTCTTTCTTTAGCATTTCCCCAAGCCTCACGGTGACATTGTTCCTGTGCTGCCGCATAAAGGGGCCTCTGAACCTGTGACTGAGAATGCGTGGGGAATGGGGCATCTTTAATGTGATTATTAGACTATGACATAGGTATTCTTCATGTTTGCCCTAGTGGGATTAGCGAGATGATGAAGTAAAACCATGCTATCTTACAGAGCCCTCTTGAGAGGGTGCTGGGATGTGAATTAACACTGAGGTCAACCCCGTTCAGGTACAAAATCCCCATCTCTGAAGGCCTGCTAATGGCCTGCTCCATGCGCCCCGGCAGAGGAGGTGATGGCCTTGGGTACGGATGGCACTGCTGGTGAGGCAGCCTGTCCCTCAGCTCAGGTAGTCAAAACACAACGGGCCTCAACATTCCAGGAGGTAACAACTACATAATCAGCTTTTGTAGCTCAAATCATCCTGGTTTTATTGTCAAATCTGAGGCAAACAGAGAAATTCAAGAGGCAAATGTGCAAAATGCAGGCAGAGGCATTTGCCTTGATAAAGCATCTGTGTATCGTATTAATTAGCATTAAAATCTCATTTAGTAGTCCCTAAAATTCAATAGAGTGGGAATTCATATACCCATTTTACAGGTGAGGAAACTGAGGATCGGCAAAGCAAACTGAGTTGCCCAAGATCACACTGCAAATAGTAGCAGAGCCAGGATGTAAGTTATTTGTCATTATTGTTTGCCTGGCAAAGAGCCGAGCCCAGCCTTCTGCCTGAAGCACCTTTTGCTCCCTGAGATTGTCACACATAGATAAGAAAAGTATAGGAGTGAGGGTGAGTCAGCCATTTCCCAATGCATACCCTCGGGAGCAGGAGAGGAAAGACTGTCAGTGAAGGGAGCATTGTCCATCTGCGTTTGTGAACTATTCCTTATTTTCGGAGGTCTGAGCTATTTCCACCCACTTCCAGAAGGTGGGTTCCCACTTCTTTGTTTAGATTTCTGCGACTTGACTAACTTTGTATGTGAAGCCAGGCTGTCATTACTGCAAATAATGACTTCACAAATTAAGCGTAATTCTTCACGGTCAGAAGATGAGCTCCAGCCCAGATCCACTGCTTAAAAGCCACATGACATTGGCCAGTGTACTTCACCTCTGAAGGTCAGTTTCTTCGAGTATCAAATGAGGATGGGAGCGACTTCAAAGAACGGGTGCACGACCAAACAAGGAAACGTTACACGAAAACATCTTGTCACATGTAAAAGGCTAGTCATATGAATGTAGTTGTCATTATTTTAGCTCTTTTCTATGGGAATTAAAACACCTTTGGTTTGAAATGAGAGAGAGAAAAAAAAAAACCCAAGCTGAATAGATTTAATAACCTTGCATGAGTTAGTTTTAAAAAAACAGACAATTTTTTTATATTATGTTATGTGCAAATGGGAGTTTCAAACTGTGTCTCATGATTTCTACTTGAGCTTGAAGGCAGCTTCCTAAAATAAGAACTGGCTCCTTCATCAAGTGGCTCCTACTACATTATGCATCTCAAAACAATCAGCCCGTGGTTCCAGAAAGTAGAGAAAGAAAAGAATGTCTATAAGCAGCTTCCTGTTTTTCTTGGATTATTTCTGCAGGAGTTCAATATTTTTCTTATGAATATAGCTTCAGAATTGCGCAAAGCTTTAGTCCAATTAGGGCTGCCACCACCCAGAAGGTGGGGCAGGGAGAGGAAAAAGAAAGCCGATGGTGAGGCCAATCCCACATCCTCCTTTCTTTTTAATAAAATATATGAGTGAGGGCATCCAGGAGATGAACTGGGATCTGCCAAGCCTGGGGAAAACACCAAAGATTGGCCAGGGTAGAGCGATGCCTCCACCCCATGAGCAGCCCTGGAGAGGAGGAAGGGGGCACCATGGCAGCATCCAGGGAGGAAGGCTGGAAGGAAATGACGTTTTCTATTTCTTGATGCTTCACGTAGATGGGGGCTGAGAAGTTAATCATGTCAACTCTTGTCTGACAACAATGACCTCAAAAAGTGGTTTGAGAGTAACGTCAACAAATTCAAGATGCTCTACCTATTGATAAAGAAAACAGTAAATATAGTAGATATAATCTGTCTAATAGACTTACACTAAATAATTTGTTTAAAAAATAAGCCAGTTGAGGGGCACCTAGGTGGCTCAGTCGGTTAAGCATCTGCCTTAGGCTCAGGTCATGATCTCAGGGTCTTGGGATCAAGCCCTGCATCAGGCTCCCTGCTCAGCAGAGAGTCTGCTTCTCTCTCTGCTTTTGCCCCTTCCCTTCCACCCCCCTCATGCTCATTTTCTCTCTCTCTCTCAAATAAATAAATAAAAATCTTTTTTTTTTTTAAAGCCAGCTGGTATACAAAATTTGAATCAATAATAATTATAAATTTGGGCCATCAGACTCAAAATATGTCTATTTGCTCTATAGTCATAAAACTACCAGTTATATTTAATTCATCTCTCTTTTACATGAAGGGCCCATTTGCAGGTGTTTTTCAGATAGCATTTTTTACTTCAAGACTCCAAAGCATTTTTGACCATAATACTTTGTTTCATAATTATAAATTGATGCAGTGACATACTGTAGAATTATTCAAGGTTGCTCTTCCAGGGGCCCCTATAATGCCTCTCTCACCTTGAGCCTAATACTTCACCCTGCTAATCCTGCACAAAGAATCATGCCCATCCAGGCTCCTGGTAACCCATGACAGTAGCTACAGAGAAGGATGAGGGTCAGGAAGAGTTGACTGGCTCAACAACAGCTTCTTCTGAGTCCCTTGTAGTGTTCTACAAGGCATGGCCACATTTGGAATGGAGGGGAATGAGAAGCAGGAGGACACAGTGTCTACTTTTCAGTGTTCGTTATCAATGATGATGAGGAGGAGCACAAATTGGGACCTCTTCTGATTTTTAATTCTTGCAGAGTACCCAAATGCTGACCATCACCACCACCACCACCACCATCATCACCTCCATCACCATCATCACCACCACCACCATCATCATCATTATCATCACCTCCACCACCATCACCACCATCACCACCACCACCATCACCACAAACACCATCATCATCACCCCACCACCATCACCACCATCATCATCGCCTCACCACCATCGTCACCATCACCACCATCACCACCACCATCACTATCATCAGCATAGTTCACATTTGCTGAATACTTACTATGTGCTATGCAATATTTTAAGATCTTGTACATTTAAATCCTCATAACAAGTTGATATGGGAGATACTGTCATCCCTGTTTTACAGATGAGGAGAGGTACACACTGAGTTTAGGTCACCGGCCCCGCTGGAATGTAGGGCAGCCAGGACCCCAAATCCCAGGAAGTCTGACTCAGGAGTTCACAGGTTCCACTGCTACATTCTCCTTTCTTTCACAAAATACAAGTCAATTTTGATAACTGATTCTATTTTTGCATAAGGTTTTAAAAAATGTTCTTTATTGTATGTAACACCCAGTAGAGCTAAGACTTTATTATTATTATTATTATTATTGTCATTATTTTAGCAATTTTAGATATGATGTCATTCCACCTTTGGAACAAACTCTCTATATTTGGAGCGAAATAACCAGAAAGGGCTCTCTGGTTACACAGATATAAAACACGTGCTCATATTTTTCTTGGAGAAAAGTGAAGTTAGCATAAACCCGGATATAGATGCTATAGCCCATCCTATTAAGTTCTGTTTTGTAATATAAATGGAATGTATTTTTAGGACGACTGTATCCTTACAGACTTAGAGAAATTTGTTTGGTTTCTTAATATGGACAGGCACTGCATGGTCGGACCAACCCACACAGTGCTGTTAAAGACTGGATAACCCAGAATTTGGAAGGCAGTGCTCAATCTCTGGGCAGTGGTAGGATTTTCCTCTGAAGGAAATGGATGTTTTCACAGTCAGTCATTCAGGGCTAAGAAGGGAGCTGGAGACCAGGGGAAAGGCCTGGAGATGCTTGGTGGGGTCTGAGCTGCTGGGGACAAGGGAGGGAGTTGGGAAAGCGGGAGGTTGGGAGTTGGGGACTGGCCTATGAGCTCTCTGTGCAATGCTTGGTGGTATTCACGATGCTACTCTGTTATTCTTGGATTATCCCTGGGCTTTCAGTTCAACTCCAGGGCCTGGTCTTCACTGTGCTTTGGGCATTTGAAAAACAGACCAACGCTCACAATAGGAGCCAGATTTGGCGCCAGTGCTCTGGAAAACCATGTGGCTGCGTGGGGAGGGCTTGGGGGCAATGCATGGACATGTCAGCAGGCTGCCTGGAGTTCCAGAACTTACAGCAGGAGAGGCACCCGGGAGGAGAAAGGATAACCCCTTTGAGAGAGAAAGAGCCTTGGGCTTTGGGAGTTTGGATATTATAGGACATTTAATCATAGCTGAAAGAAGTCTGAGATTAAATTCAGGTTATATTGAAACAGTTTGCACTCTGAACATTTGCAGGGAAACCAGCTTGATACATAGTAGAAGATGTGATGCTTCATTTGGCTAATCAAGTGTTTGTGAAACTTAAGAAACCCATTTATAAAGAAAGAAAATTCTTGTGGATTCTCAGTGCTCTTTTTTAAATAATATTACTTAAAGATAAAAAATATAAAACTAGGTGAAAAGTCCCCATCCTCATAGTTCTTAGTCAACCATAAGACCAAAACAAATCTCAAAGTTAATACAAACAAAGCTACAAAAGCACACTTTTATTAACAATAGAAAGTTAATGTAACTGATGACGTTGTTTAGGTGAAACTGACCAAAATGGCTTAAGAGTAGAAAGAAGGGGCTTTGGTTCCACCCACATTTTGTCTGTAGCAAACTAATGCAGAGAGAGTACTTATTAGGGTAAGTAAACTATAAAAAAAAAAAAAAAAAAATCCAAAGCTTTATTTTCTAGTTCAGGGTAAGTAGACTCAAATTTAATAATCAAAAAATTCTGCTTGTGTGCAGTCCTCAAATGCCAATTTCGATGACCTACCACTTGATAGCCATGTAAAACTGCCTTATATGCTCAAGATGAGGCTACATTTGTGGCATTTTTGAAACCTGCGTTTCATGGGAATGTAATACAACTATGGTGTGAATCAGAAACAGAACATTTTCCATTGTGCTTTTCCTCCTCCCTGACTACAAGCTGGTATGAACAAAGGCTGGCTGGTGACAGATCTGCTCACTACCTATGTGAATGCGCTGCTCTTGGATCAGCTCTGGTTCAGCATGCCTCTAACCCCATGGGCATGTGCCCGTGCAATTCCCCCACCCCCCCCTTTTTTTCCCGTTGCAAAACTTCATTCAAACAGCATGTTATTGTCCTCTGTGTGATGCAAATACAAACAGAAAACAAAAATCCCAATGTGAGCACTGAATGTACTAGTATTTCATTATTATGTGATGGTTATGGACTAAATGTTTGTGTCCTCCCCCAGATTCATAACTTTAACCTCTAACCTCCAGTGTGACGGTATACGGTATTGACAGGTGAGGACTTTGGGGGCTAATTAGGTTTAGATGAGGTCATGAGAATGAGGCCTCCATGATAGGATTAGTGGCCTTACAAGAAGAGGAGAGGCTGCAGCTTGCTCGCTTGTTCACCCTCCAAATGAAGACACAGTGAGAAGTGGCCGTCTGCAAGCCAGAAGGAGAGCCCTCACCAGTAAGTGAATTGGCTAACACCTTGACCTTGGACTTCCCAGCCTCCAGAACTGTGAGAAGTAAATCCTGCTGTTTAGGACACCCAGTCTACAGTATTTGGGTATGGTAGCCCAGGTGGACTAAGACAGTGGTGTCCAGATGATTCAGTAGAGATTTAATTTTTTTTTAAAAGATTATCATCAAAATGATAACCCCCCAGGATAAACTCCTGGGCAGAACACAGAAATCCTCAGGAATACATCCACGGACTCCAGTCTGAGAACCAGCAGGGTGCTTCTGCTTCCTGGGCTGCTCCAGCAAGGATGTAAGAACAGGACAGTGATAACCAGCAGGGAACAGCAGCAGCCCAGCCACTGGGAGAATTCTAACCCCCCTCAAATTCCTTGAAAATAATTCTGGGTGTTCCTGGATGTCTCTCATGAGCTCTGAAGACTGGTTCTCACAGTCACCATGTGGGGTCAGCCATTCCCCCCCACTACCCCCTTCGCTGCGACAACACCTCTGGTCATTGCTGAGGAAGAAAAGCATCAGTTCTATCCCTTGATGCCCAATAAGGCCACCACCGCAGCTGTTTCTGCTCAGCAAGGGTCTCACTGTCCTTGTCTGTCATCACTGCAACGTCAGTGCCAAACTCAGAGCCAGAGTGCAGGTGGCAGAACCAAGGGCACCAAGATGGTGGGACGTGAAGGACGTGCAGCTGCTGTTACTGTAGCTGCTGACGCTTTGGCTTCTCTCTACCCCATGGAAGTTCATACAGGAACCACAGTTCCTGGTCACTCCAGGGCTCAGGCTGGAGGCCATGTTGGGTTAAAGCTGTATTTCAAATCACTGCTCCCTTCTTACATACCCCTGCTGTTCTTGAACCAAACTGGGACACCACAGCTCTATGACCTTTACACCTTTTTCTTCTCAGCCCTGGGACGCTGTCACCTCCAACCCACCTGATGTGCCCATGCAGGCCCCAGTTCACACATCATCCCACCGAGGCTCACACTGGTGTATTAGCTATATTTAAGTATATTCTTTTATTTTCTGTATTCATGCACTGATGTGTAGGGCTTTACTGACCACGGAGAGACTGCCCCCTCAGGATTAGCTAATTCCTAGAGATAGTAAAAAATTTGCCTGGGAGCATGCCTTTGACATGCAAACCAACCAATCCTGAGTCCATACTCTCAGCTGCCCCCTTCCTCTGCCTCTTACACTTCAGGGGGCCATATTCCTGTACTCCCATTCATATAAATTCTTTATCCATTCATCCAGTCAATACCCCCATTCCTATACCTTAATCATCCCAGAACCATCCATTCATGGACACTTGGGCTGTTTCCATAATTTGGCTCTTGCATATAATTCTGCTATAAACATTGGGGTGCATGTATCCCTTTGAATTATTTTTGTACTCTGTGGGTAAATACCGAGTAGTGCAATTGCTGGATCATAGGGTAGTTCTATTTTTAACTTTCTGAGGAACCTCCATGCTGTTTTCCAGAATGACTGCACCAGTTTACATTCCCAACCAAAAGCATAAGAGGGTTCCCCTTTCTCCACATGCTCATCAACACCTGTTGTTTCTTGTGTTGTTGATTTTAGCCATTCTGACAGGTGTGAGGTTGTATCTCACTGTAGTTTTGATTTGCATTTTCCTGATGATGAGTGAGGTTGAGCATCTTTTCATCTAAACCATCTGTATGTCTTCTTTGGAAAAATGTCTGCTCATGTCTTCTGCCCATTTTTAAATTGGATTATTTATTTGGGGGGTGTTGAATTTTATAAGTGCTTTATAGATTTTGGATACTAACCTTTTATCAGATATGCCATTTGTAAATATCTTCTCCCATTTCATAGGCTACCCTTTAGTTTTGTTAATTATTTCCTTCTCTGTGCAGGAGCTATTTATTTTGATGAAGTCCCAAAAGTTTATTTTTGCTTTTGTTTCCCTTGCCTCAGGAGACATATCTAGAAAGAAGTTGCTAGAGCCGATGTCAAAGAAGTTACTGCCTGTGTTCTCTTCTGGGATTTTTACGGTTTCAGGTCCCACATTTAGATCTTTAATCCATTTTTATTTTATTTTTGTGTATGGCACAAGAAAGTGGTCCAGCTTCATTCTTCTGCATGTGGCTGCCCAATTTTTCCCAACACCATTTGTTGAAGAGACTGTCTTTTTCCCATTGGATATTCTTTCCTGCTTTGTCAAAGATTAATGACCTTATAATTGTGGGTTCATTTCTGGGTTTTCTATTCTGTTCTATTGATCTATGTGTCTAGTTTTGTGCCAGCGCCATACTGTTTTGGTTACTGCAGCTTTGTAATAAAACTTGAAGTCTAGAATAGGATGCCTCCAGCTTTGTTTTTCTTTTTCAAGGTTGCTTTGGTTATTCGAGGTCTTTTTTGGTTCCATACAAATTTTAGGATGGTTTGTTCTAACTGTGGAAAATGTTGGTAAACAAAATACCTTTTTAATGGCAATCATCTTCTGATCTGTTGCCTCACTATACCTGAATAAACTTAAGTCCCAGGTACATTTTAAAACAACTGGGAACCTGCTGTGCTTGGAGAGAAGGATGGTGAACTCCTGAGAATAGGGGCCTGACTGTAGTTGTCTTTAAATACCTTAAGAGGTGGTGTCTATGTCCCCACTCTTTTATGTTCCTGCTTCTCGGCATCGCTGGTAAATTTTGCTTGGATGCCAGACATTGTGAGCTTATCTCATTGGGCGCTGGATATTTTTGTATTCCTATAAGTATTCTTGGACTTTGTTCTGGGATGGTTGAGTTGTCTGAAAACACTTTGATCCTTTCATTTCTTGCTTTGAAAATTTTTTAGGCAGGACCAGAGCAACATTTGGTATAGAGATAATTATTCCCCACTATTGAGGTAGGACCCTTCTGAGTACTCTACCCAATACCCTATGAATTATTAAGTTTCTCAACCTGGCTAGTAGAAATGGGCACTACTTCTGGCCCTTGTGAGTGTGTGTACGGTTCCTTCTAATATTTCAGATGGTTCTTTCCCCAGCTTTGGGTACTATCTCCACCACACATACTAAACCATACCCTGCTTAGTTGAGAGGGACCCTCTGTGGTTATCTATGGTTCTCTCTGTAGGCAGCTTTCTTCTCTCCACCCTGTGACCTTGAGTCTCCCAGCCTCTCAACTCTGTCTCCTCTACTCAGCATTGGGTTCCTTCCAGGGTCCCCTCCCTGGGATATGGCCCAGAAATGCCCTCAAGGTGATCGAATAGTGTCGAATGTAAGGCTCACCTTCTTTGTTTTCCATCTCTTACGGGTCACTGCCCTTCACTGTCTGATGCTCAGCATCTTGAAAAACATTCTTTCTTTGAACTTATCAGATATACTTTAGGGGCTTTTTTTTTTTTTTTAGGCAGGCCAGTAATTTCAGTCCTGATTGCTCCATCTTGCCAGAATTAAATTCCCAGAGTGTTTTAGAAAGTAGTTCTAGCAATCCACACTCATAACCACATTGTGTAGGAGTTGCTGTTCTACGTTCTCACAAACTCTTGGTCTTTTCAGACTTTCTAATTGCTTTTAAGGATTCAACTAGTTCACATAGGGATTTAATGCGATTCTCCTCACAAAGAGATCTAAAATTTAAAGGAGGGAGGACGATATTTAAGCTAAAGGAATGAATCTCTAGTCATGAAATTTCAGGCAGTGGGTACTAGATGGATATGCCAGCACCAGGGGAGTTGAGTCCAATACTCTTTACCATTTAATGTTTCTATTTGTTTATTTAAGGAAAGCAAAGTTGTTAATTCATTAAAACTAATAGTTCTGTGAAATGGAGGTAACATTAATGCCTGCTAGAAATCATAGAATCTTACAAGCGTTTAATTCCACGGATGGAAAGAACCCTAGAAATTCTTGATAAAAATGTTCTACTGAAAGTCCAGAAGAAGCCGCAAAGATGAAGTGTACATATCCACACGCAGGATAGCCTGGCTCAGAGAGTAGCATCAGCTGCCCACTTCGGTCCCTTTGTGAAACCCCTTGCCTCTCTGGGGACTGCGTTACTACCGTAAAAAGCCCTTATAATTGTTTCTTTGAAAATGGCCATATTCTCCAGAGAAGCTCTCAAGGGAGGAATCTAATTATTGCGAAATGATTGAATTCTATAGGTAACGTCTTCTGGGTAGACAGAATCTTTATTTATTTTAAGAACGAGTGTTTGGAATTACTCAACATGGGCTGTTTTGTCCCTCCCACATGGTTTGGAGGCAGAAGCAGGGGAATTCTTCAATTCCTCCTCTACACCTGGCCCTCATCAAACACAGCAAACACCCAACGCTGTGTGGAAGCTTTGGTTTAAAAAAAAAAAAAGAAAAAAAAAGCAAAGCTTGAGTAGTGAGCCTACTAAATAAACTGTAAAAATGTCTCTATAATCTTCATTTTATTTAATTTTTCGTATTTCTGCATCCATAGTCCTTATTCTGAAATAACATTTGTTTTGTGGTTGCTGACGAATGTGATGAAACTGTCCAAAATCTGCATTCCACAGTTCTTTACAACAGACCAAAATAGCATTCTTGTTCACGCTAGGATACTCCGATGTTGGCAAGCATCCTGGCCAACTAGCAGAGGGCGAACAGAAACTGGTTGATTCCTTTGCGCTAGCGTATCCTCTGTAGAGTTACAAAATTGCTTCCTCAAAGCAAGAGACAAAGCTGTTTCTTTCAAAGCTCGATGCTACCTTTTTCCTTAGCCTGACAACAAGGGCGCCTCTCGCAGGAAATGGGAGACGAGCATTCGCTTCTGGAAATAAAATGGTCTTACTTCCTCGTCAATGCGAGTTCCAGGAGTTCACTGGTGAAAATTAAATGTTTTCCGTCAAAGAACTTTATTTTGGAGGCTTTCAAATTCAAACTGCCAAGTCTTCCACATAATAAGCCATATTTTAAGTCTCCCAGATTTTTTTTTTCTTTAGAGAATGGTAACTCTATCTTCTATGTCCTCCTCGAGGAACATTTGTAGCAGAAGGAGGCAGTTCACACTCTGCTGGCAGGGTCCGAGTTTTGCTGCCCATTTCATACTGATTAGACTCGAGGGGAAAAGAGAGGGCGGGGGAGGGGGGTTGTTTAAACAACTATTAGTTCCGATTCAGGATCTTCCCAAATCCAAAAACAAGAAAAGATGGTAAAGATGAATCCTCTCATTAAGGCATTTCCTTTCTTCAGGAGAAGCCAGCGCACTTCAAACTTGACCTCAGAGCCCTCTTTAAGGATGAAACCGTTCTTTCCAGAATCTAAAAGAAACTCTTATCACATGGATCTGGAAGTTCCACTGTTACTGCCCGACTCACAGCGCCTGGAAGGAAACTTCAAGATCACTCTCAAGGTGCCCTCCCTTCCTCCCACATCCAACAGCCAACAATCTGACCTTAGAAATCCTTAGAAATGGCTCTGGCCATTCCTACCGAGAGCTGTCCTTCTGGCCCTGGCATCACAGGTCTGAATGTAGGCCCCACCGGCCTCCTGTCTCCATTCAGACACGCGAACAGCACGGGGTCACTTCTGTGTGTTGGTGTCTCCCCCTTTGTCCTGCAGCTTGGTTTCTAGGTGGCTGTTAGTAGGGAGCCCTAGGCACTGAGCAGAGTGAGCCCCCAAGCTCCCTCCCTCCACTTCAAAAAGCTGCCCCTCATCTATCTCTTGATTTTGGGAGCTCAGACGAAATATTTCATTGAAAAGGGAGCATGTTCCTTAAACCAAACAAACAGAAACACCTACAAACCTTTGGCCACAGAATAAAACCTAATTTCCTTATCATGGCGTCGGAGGCCCTCCACAGACATCCCCACCCTGTCCAGGAGCCTCATCTCCTGCCATTTCTCCCATTCACAGCAGCTCCAAGCCCTCATCAGGGGCACAACCTCAGACGCATCCAGGCCCTCGCATCCCTTGTTGGAACTACCTTTCTGACTTCACCCACCCCGCTGAAGAGCTCCTTGGCCCATTTATTACTTCCTCACTGAGCTGCTCCGGCTTCCCTCTCTTTTCCTAACTAGCCCCATCCTCCCGCTCCCACAGCATGATAGCCCTTTATCATTGTGACCTTCTTCCCTGCATGGGCGCTTCATTTGTCTTTCTTCCTGGAACCCCGGCTCATTGATCTTCGACCCACTGGCACAGAACACAGCTTTCTCAGCACATGGAAGGCATTCTCAAGTTCATGAACGCCCTCGTGTTGTGTAAGCCCAACACTTTCCCCCATCATTTTCACTAATGCCTGTATATGAGAGCTTCTAAATTCAACCCCTAAGAACAGATGATCAAATAAGCAAAAAATACACTTACAATATACTCAGAATAGAAAAGAACCTTTGAAGAGGGGGAAAATGTGGGAGTGACTGAACAAAACAGAAGCACAGCTGATTAACCAAATCTACACAACCAGTTTGGAGTTTGGCAAAGATCTGTAATTTGTGCACCTTTGGAAACTCCCAGGAGGTTGTAAGCACCCAAGTAAGCTGGTTTTGGAGGACAAGACTGACATTTTCCTCTTTATTTTATATACAGTAGAACCCCACTAATTCAGGCTAAGGAGTGGGACAACTGTTTGAACTAATGAAATCCTGTTTTGCAGGATTTTTACCTGCCAAAAAAAAAGTTTTTAATGTAACTACTTTTTTTCACACTTTACACTTAGTTTAATAAAAAGTACCAGAGCATTTAAAATGTACACGTTCATCATATGCAAATCAAATTGTTAATCACTTAAGAAAAGTTTAGCCTGCCATTTGTTTGGATCATAGACTCCATTACAAACATCTTTTTTCAAAGATAGATCCAAGGGAAACTTCATGACACTTGTTGGGATGACCACAATTCTGAACTAGGTTCATATGAATTAAAGAGATTTCAACAGGATTGTCATTCTTCAGCAAATATGCATTAACACATAGTATTCCCAAGGCTCGGACGAAGCTGCTCTGTACTTACTTCATGTTTCCAAATTATTTTCATGGTGAATTTAGCCAGTTTTCCATGGCTCACGGAACTCCAGGCTGGCTTGAGTTTTCTGCTTCCTTCTTTGGCAAGACTGCACCAAACCTTTTCAAGAGATGTGTTCTTACTTAGAGGAAAGGAAATATCAGCTCCAAGCCATTTCACATGCACCAAATGCCAAGCACCAAACAAAGCAGCTCAACTTTTCAAAGATTTGATATCGTAACTATAGCCACTTGAGTGAAAGCTCATTCCAGAATGGCCAAGTTAAATAAGGCAGAAGTAGGGCTAAATTGATCTCCATGTCTAGTGTTCATAAATCTGCATGAAGGAGTTCTGAATCAAAGAAAATAAATTACAAATGTGTAATACTGGCTCACACCCAGGGGATCTGCATGTTTTAGAGGAGAAACACGTGGCTTGGTGTTGCTGTGAGGACCGTCTCTTCTCAGTGCAGACTGAGTGCGGAGCTGATTATGGAAGTAGAGCCGAGAAAACCCTGGAATTCTAGAAGGCAACACTTCAAGAGATTACCCACTTGGAATCCTTGCCTCCAAGGAGGTGGAGGAGGGAACCGGTCTCATCGATGTCTTGAGAGCCATTGCGACATTAGAGTGGTTTTCAGTGGCTTTCCCAGGAGACCCACTGCTTCATTGACCACCAGATGATCGTCCCAGGCGCAAGAGTACAGAACTGCAAAGAAGAGACCTGTATCGGAGGTTGGGCAGATTGGTGGGATTTCTGGCCCTGAGCCGAGGAAACTTTTTGAGGTCAGGTAGGTGGGAGGGAGTCGTACTGGGAAGGAGGTTGACTTTCTAACAATGGAACTTATTTGCTTAACAGTAAATGCCTTTTGGTGATGGTGACAACTGTCTCCTTCTTGGAGAACTATCTCCAGGCAACGGTAGGATCTCCCTTTGCTCCACTCCACCCGGCAGCACACACATGCAACACAATGTGAGAAGTGCCCCTGGAGTCCTACAAGGCAGAATCCCTGCTATACGGGGATGTCCATCTGTAACCTCTGACCCCGCCCCCTCGGCTGCACTTGACTGGACCGGGGATGAATGTATGACCATGCTGAGCCAATCAGAGCAATCAGATGCCCTCTTTTAAGAATTTGGAAGTTGGGTTGAGAAACTTCCAGTTAATCTAGGTTGTTCTCCTATGAAAGGACAAAGTATACTTCAGTCTTCCTGAACAGATTGTGTACATGTGTCGGGTGCTGGCTGGGAAGCGGGGAATCTCCTACCTGAGGTTACATATTCTGGAAAAGGGAAAGAATGTAGGTGATAATTGAAGAGAAGTAGCTGCAAGGGATGGAGGCCCTACCGAGGCACCTGACACCTTCTGTTTCTGGCTGCAGATCTCTTCCGAGGTCCTACTGCTTTTCTGATCTTGGGTTCCATGAGATCTCTACATCTTTAAAATGAAAAGTGTTACCAAAAGTTACTTAAGTTGGTGGTGGTTACTGATAACCTAAGAATCTTAACAAAGGTACTAAATTATGTAATCACTTATGATAAATTTGGCCCTTATTTCTAGAGTTGCCCCCCCCCCCCACCTTTGTAACTGATGCTAGTAGACTCAGGGAGAGCCATATGTAAACCAAATCAGGCTTTCTATTAGCGATTCATTCTTAAGGACCTCTAATAGCGGCCACATTAACTATATAATCCCGCCTCACAGTTAGTATTTCTTTCTATGTAAAGTTCTTTAAATTCAACCTGTGTGTTACTTTACTGCAATTTTGGCCTCCTTCTTATGGTTCTCATCTAAGTGGATTTGGAGAATAAATGACAACCAACCACTCTTGGAATAATAACTTTAAGTGCTAGACATAGAAATAGGCAGAAATTTCGAGCTAACTTGATTCAAGCCTCTAATTTGACAAATGAGGAGCCTGAGACCACAGAGGCTTATGTGATTTGCCCAAGGTCACATGTCTAATTGCGGCAGAGCAGGAACTAGAACCCAGATTACAAGCTGCCCCAAAGCCAAATTTCATCCAAAAGAAATGCTAAAAGCAAAGCCAGTCATTTTTCTGCTTGTTAATTTTAACTTCCCAGTTATATGATCTGGAGAGCTTCTAACTCTGGGACACTTTCAGGGGAAAATTCCTTGGCAAAGAGCTGAATGGTTTCTCTGTTTAATTACTGACTCAAGAGTATATAGTTAAGTCATTGGGCTTTTAAGATCATCTTTACAATTTTGTACTTACTAGAATAAAAAGAACCTTCTGAATTTTGAGTTTATAGATCTCATTAAAAGACTATGTAACTAAGTCAGTCAAATTTTAGAAAAGTGTATGCCACATGAAGTTAAAATTGTTCGAGAGCCCTTACCCCCCTCCCCCCCCCACCCAAGAAAGAAGGAAAAAGCATATATACTTAACTACGTGTTAATGGTGTGCTTGTGGTCATGACTCAGTCAATTTTCAGTATGAGTGATGGGTGGAAATGGCTCTTATTATCACCATTTACCATGATACCGATTTCAGACAGAGTATAGAAACACATATGTAAGGTGATCTAACCCTGTTAAGTCTATAATGTTTCTCTTATTCAAAGAAAATGCCAAATCCTGGGCAGAAAAATGCATTATTCTTCTTTAAAAAAAGTAGATTAGGTCATTTGAACCCAGTTATAATCCCCTTTCTTTCAAATCAGCATGGGCTATTGTAATGAAGGATCTTTTTATCAATGGAAAATAAGACAAAATATTCAATAGCGTTTAGAATACTAGGTTCAGTATAATATATAGAGAGAAGAGAGTTACTGCTCTGGTGTGTGTGTGTGTGTGTGTGTGTGTGTGTGTGTGTGTGTGTTAAGCTGTGCCTAAGTGTGTGTATGATGTCTTCCCATAAGAGATAGGGATTTGGGCTGACCTGGTCATGGCTCTGATCCAGTAGAAAAAAAAAAATGGGTTTCTAGCATGAAGAGAAACAAAAGAAAAATATTCCAGATAAGGCCCACTGTTGTGGAAAAGGAAGGAAGGGAGGGAGGAAGGAGAGAGTGGACAACAGACTAAAGTGAAAACCCTTGCCTGATCCAGCCCTGCCAAAAATTTGCTGTGTGATCTCTAGCTGCTCACTTCCCCTCTCTGGTACCTCCAGGAAAGTTACATTAGAAAACCTAAAGTGTTTACCAATTCTAAAATTCTATGATTCTGGAATATAGCCTGAAAACCAAAATGATTCTTCAAGGTCTTCAGGAAAAGCCGTCTGATAAATAGAAGGTGTTATCCAAAAATCCAGTCAGAATACTATGCACGACACAGAAGGCACGTTCACCATATACCAGGATTATACACAGCACACACTGAACTTGAGTCTTCAATCAGATTCCTCATCAACTTGACCCTTACCTTCAAAATGGATAATAGGAAATGGATACAGTTTAAAATGACAAGAAACTTTCCTTTGAGTAGCTTTTCTCTACAGGAAACTCGTGGCAAAGAAATCCTCAGTGACGGCACAGTTGTCAGCGTCCCATGGAAGCACCTGCAAGTAGGCTGCTGAATTCGGGCTCTTCTCCCGTTAGGAGAACCCTAGGCAGGGTTATGGGCTCTGTCACCCACCCTGGCCAAGATAACCCACCTGTAACCCAGAGAACCAGCCATGTTCTCTTATACCTCCATTCCTCTGTCCACCCTTCTTTCTACCTCCCACCATCAATCCTCTTCACCTTCCTCCTCCCACACAATGTATCCCCCAGGTCTCAATTGGGTCATCACCAACTCTCAGGAGCCTCCTCAGGATCTTCAAGGCTGGATTTGGAGCCTCTTGTAGATTTGCCTACACTAGACCTGGTGTATCAGTCAACTTTTGCTCTGGACATAAACAGTCACAAAATATCAGTGGAATACAACAAAATTATTTCCCCCTCCCCCATCTGCAGGATGGCTGCCAGAGCCCTTGCTCCATGTCTCATTCTGAGGGGCTGTGGTCCACCACAGCATGTGTCTCTCATGGCAATGCATAAACTCAAAAACTCAAGCCCCACTGAGCAAGCCCACTTCAAGCTCCTGCCTGTGTCCCCTTGGCCAAAGCAAGGTGCATGGCTAAGCCCAGAACCAAGGCCCAGGAAAGTACACTCCACCTATGAAACACCGGAAAGGGTGAATGTATAATACTAATGCTACAAGAAAGTGAGAAATTGGAAACAACAATTCAATCTGCCCCACCTATATTAAGAGCATCTATCACAGCATATTGTCATGTGTATGAAGTCTCCTTCTAGAATGAATAAGTAGAGATAGGTAGTATCATACCAGGCTCTGTCCCTGGTCCTTCGTCATGCTCCTCCTGTGTGCCTACTGAATGTCCTCACCATGGTCGCCAAAAGGAAAGCAAAATCAGTATAGATGAGATCTGATTCCTGTTGAGGTAGACAGCGAGGAGAAAAAGGACTTGCATCCTAAGTCACTTGACCTAGTTTGGCCCACGTCCTTGAATGCCATTGGCAGCCTCCTTAAAATGAGTTCTCATTATGTCTAACACAGTTGAGTTATGAGGTCCTTCAGGATTGCAGCCTGAAGTGGTGGGGCTCTAGAACACATTTTTTAAAAATATTTCAGAATCGGATCTGCTGCTCAGTAATTTGATTTAGAGTGAACAGAGGAAATGGAATACACTTCTAAGCAAATACTTCCCTGATTACTTGCACATGCAAATTCATGGACTAAATTTAGATGTGTAATTAAGCATCTAGTTATTTTTGAGTCTACTCTTAATAGGCCAAATCAGATGCCCAAAAGAGGCACATGGTTGGTTTATTTCTGTGTATTATGCTTTTATCCTCAATTCTGGACTCTCACCTGAAAAAAAAAAAAAATGCATTGGCCCAGAGATCTTGGTGACACAGTTGTGGGCCTAAAAGAATAAGATGGCTCAAGGGCATGCCAAATTTTGTGATTCTGAAATATACATCTGATCAGAATAATGCTTCTCTGGGCAGAGAAATGCATGGTGATGGTCCTCTCTTAGAGAGTGGAAAACAAGGGCAAAGTAGGTGCCATTGTCAGCTGTCGCTCTTGTAACGCAGAATTAATGGTCAGCTAGCCAAAGCCAATAGTGGTTTCCCATGTTGAAATTAGTTTTTGAATGTACTTTCAAGATCCATATGAAAACGTTAATGCCATGCAATGTTGTGCCAAATGATGTGCTCAGATGCCAGTTTTATAAATCCAAAACAGATGAGTGGTTTGGAAAGTTTGTGTTCATTCTTACTTTGTGAGCACATGGCCTTACCCCTTACCTCCCCGTCACGGTGACCAGCTGTTCGACTTGCTTTTTGCCTTCAGAGTGACTTCAGAGTTTCTTCACAGAGCATCCACTCAGTGACACTTCCATGGCAAACAGGGATTTGTGACCGGGAGCTTGTCAGTGGTGGTCACGCACCTGCCTCTCTGTGGTCCCACTGATGGCCAACTTTGCCCTGACTTCCTGCATCAACATTATGGAGAATGACTTCCTCTGACAGACACCCGGAGAATTCCCTGTGTTATCTACTCTGTTTCCAACTCTCTACCCTACTTCTCCCACTCCTTCCTCACTGTAAGCTCTACATGGAGGATGATTCTATAGCCTGTTACCTGTTGACTAGGAACAGAGGTCTTCTGTCTCTGAGGGAGCCCATGTTGCAGGTGTGGGGAATTTTAAAAATATTCTTCCTTGAGAACATACTACGTGCCAGGTACTATGCTTACAAACATTAACATACTCGCTCCTTGGGAACAAATCTAACAACACTTCAAGCTAGACATTATCATTGCCATTCTACAGATGAAGAGAAGCAACTTTTCCAAGTCCCAAATAAACAGAAGAGCTGGGATTCAAGCCCAGGCCTATCTGAATGCAAATTCCAGGCTTTTAACCAATTATGGCAAGTCTCTTCTACTATCCCCAAAGAAACCTAGAGAAGCCTTGTAAGTAAGGCCCCCAGTCCAATTTCAAATCAAAGTAATACTTGTTAATAATGCCTTCCTTATAAGACATTCGATTTCTTCATCGTGAAATATCATTGCCACAGTGATTAAAAAAAAAAAAAGCAATGCACTCAATTTGGCTGGGATATTTTATGAACATATACTTTTCCATGAATATCCAAAACTAAGATGGCAGACCCCTGTTTGCCTCTGTTTCCCCCAAGGTAACAATAGTATGCCCAAGTTGAAATCTTATGGTGTCTTACCCACTGCATTTTAGCAGGGCAGAAGCAAGCAATGTGAGGGCATCTGACTGTAATCTCTGTGTGGTATGGTGCCTATAGCTCAAAAACATATTCTTAGTGAGTTGAGAATGACACCACAAGCAGAGAAACATAGAATCTGTGACTTTTCAAAGCATGATTTAGTTTCAGACAAGAAGCCTTGTGTTCGGTTCGCCCCCATACCTCTTCGGGTCCCTGGTGACTCTGTTATCTAACATAAGGATTCCTTAGAGTTCCCCCCATGTTGGAATAGTGAGTAGGAGAGGTTGGCCCTATCCCACTGGTGTGTCAGGAGGATTTGCCGAGAGACACATGATGGCGACTGTGCTTCCAAAAGCCTCCAGCATCCCTGGGAGCCTACCATTTTGAATCTTCTGCCTGTTGGGGAAAGAATACATCACATGTGTCTATTGCACTGGCAAAAGAAATGAGAGATGGAGAATCAGAGGCTAATGTTCAACTGAAATGGAAAACAGGAAGTGCTTGTGGCCCAAGGAAACATTCCTTTTGTCGCAAAAACTCAGGAGCTGGAAACAGGTCCGTGTGTGGGACTTTTCTTGGAACCCCTGGGAACAGCTCTATCTCCGGCCATCTTTTGCAGTTCTCACACTAACAACCCTCTTTCTGTTGAAGAGAAGTGGCTAAAACACTTCTTGGGTGAGAATTTGTGTGGTTTAGGGCTATTTGCCATCCCTAATGAGTGCAAAGACTGTCCCTCTCCCACATAAAGGTGTGAGTAGTGCAAAAGTGATACATAGCACTCTGCTGCTGAAAACAGTGGAAGGCATTAAATTAATTTATGGGATGCACAATAGCCCAAGTTGGCCATCACCCTGCTGCTGGGGTTAAAAAAAAATTAGTTTCCCGTTATCCTTGTTACTTTAAACTTGTCTCTTCAGCACAAACATTTTGTCCTTCTAAAGTTTATGTGTCCAGAAAATTGGTGCAACGTAAGTGAGCTTAGCTCAAGACCCTCCGTGACAATGAAATCTTGTTACCACTGTTTCGTTTCTTGGTTTCTTGGTTCTCTCACTTTGTGCTTCTATAAAAACTATTTGCTCTGGGGCCTTGTCCACTTATTGACATCATTTCTATCATGGGTATTACAGGCTGGTAAAAGGAAGTGCTCAGGCTTGCCTTTTCCGCCGGCACTCACTGGAATTTCTGTCGGCACCAGGGCGCTGGTGGTGAACATGTCTCCAGAGAGTCCAGAGAGAGGATTGGCAGGATCATCATCACACATGTTTCTTCATCATATGCCCTTCTAATTAATTTGTGACTTTTTCAAGAATATGCATAAGAGGTAGGGTACTGGGAAGAAAAAAACCTTCTGTGGAACATTACTCTTCATTTACTTCCATTCTGAAATATAAAATCCTGCACCTCCTTCAAGGCCCAGTTTCAAAGCCACCTCCATCCTAAAAGCCTCACCAATATTTGGCCTGCTTTGAGACTATAAACTCTGGTTGGCAATAGTCCTGTTCAAATCTGTATCCGTATCGTGTATCCAGACTGATGCCTTGCATGTAATAGGTTTTCAGGAAGTGTTTGCTGAATGAATGAATCTACAAAAGCTTTTTGAAATATCGTATGGCAGAGATGCTAAGATGCACTATTCTGATGATTCTGAAACTTACTCATGCATCAGAATAACTTCGAGGGTTGGTTAAACCCAGATTGTATGCATCCCAGATCTGAGGTAAAGCTGAATAATTTGCATTCCTAACAATTTCCCAGGTGATGCTGGTGACTTTTATCCAGAGACCGCTTTTTGGGGAGGACTGAACTATCTTGTTCACATTTCAGTATCTCTGATAGCAGGTTATGCCTTAAATTTGTTGACATGTCAGTTTAATTGACAAAGTTTTACTTTCATAGTAATATATAAAATAATGGTTTTGCAATTGACAGTATTTTAGATTAAATGAAATATGGTAAGTTTCCTGTTACAGATTTGAATTCACGTTATAAAGCATAGCAATGAAATGTTTAAAAATTTAGACCAATACTAATTTTAGAGAACACATGCATTCGATTGTGGCCCTTAATTTTTATAATGGCAACAGAGTAAATCATCTTTAGGCCTTCATATGGGATCCACAGAATATCAGATTAGTTCAGTCTGGCCAGGACATGAAGAAACGAAAGAAGACATTTTCAAATTCATTTTTGGTGACTGCTAAGGCCAGTCTCCCTCTCTGGAGTAAAAGTTCCACAAGGTCAGAGTTTATATCTGGTTTTGGTCAACACTGTAGCCCTAGCTCTAGAAAAGTTTCCGAATAGCACTCAACAAATATTTATTAAATTAAAAAAAATATTTAAAAAAGCTAGAGTTTCTTACTTGCAATAAAAGATGAAGGATGAGACATATCATGATTTATTGGTAGAACAGTCATAAACCAATGCCAGTACTTCTGACCTTCTCGCTTCTCCCATGCTAACAATAAAACAAATCCAAAGCAATAATGGCCAAGGACCACATGAAATTGAAAATATCCCAGTTGAACAAGTACCCCAAGGTCACAGGCCCAGAGAGTTTTTCCACTGCCGTCCTGTAAGAGTGGGCGAGGTTTGCCATCGCCAGGAAATGCTGTTTGCCAGACAGTGGTGGGAATACTGAACCAAAGCTAGGCATATCATAGTCAAATTGCTGAAAAGCAAATTCTAAAAGCGGCCAGAGAAAGAAAGACACGTAGACATGTAGGGGGAAAACAATATAAATGAAGGCTGACTTGGACCTCAGGGAGCATGGAATGGCATTTTAGCTTTGAAAGGAGAAAACTGTAAGTCTTGAATTCTATAAAAATATCTTTCACAAATTAAAGTAAGATAAAAGACATTTTCAGAGGGGCGCCTGGGTGGCTCAGTCGTTACGCATCTGCCTTCGGCTCAGGTCATGATCCCAGGGTCCTGGGATTGAGCCCCGCATCAGGCTCCCTGCTCTGCGGGAAGCCTGCTTTTCCCTCTCCCACTCCCCCTTCTTGTGTTCCCTCTCTTGCTGTGTCTCTCTGTCAAATAAATAAAATCTTTAAAAAAAAAAAAGACATTTTCAGAAAGGCATAAGCTGAGAGGATTCATCTCTAGCAGACCCACACTACAAGAAATGATTAAGAAGAAGAAGAAAGAAGAAAGAACAATAGACAGGGTAAATACCCGGGTAAACATACACACAAAAAAACCTTTTCCTTTTCTAAGTGATATATATTTATATAGCTATTTGATGGAGTTGTTTTAAATCCTTTAAAAGATTATTGACCTAAGCAAGACTAACAATAGATTATGAAGTTGATCACATAAGTAGATGTAAAATATAAGAAAACAATATCACAGAAGATAGGAGGAGTCTAAATGAAATTATGCAGCTGAAAGTTTCTTACACTGATTATGAAGATATTACTGAGGATAGACTATGATATTTTAAAGATGTATATTGTAATATCTAAAATAACTTTAAAAAGATCACTAAGGTATTACAAAGAGGCAGAATTTAAAAGTCAATACAGAAGTTTAAGTGGAGTATTTAAAAATAAGTAAAATCACCCAAAAGATGGCAGAAAAAAAGAAAGAAAAAAGATGGGACAGAGAGAAAAAAAATAGCTTCAAAATATATGAAGAAAAACCAGATAGAAGATGGGGGAAATGGGAGGAAAAGACAAGTCTAAAATCATGGTTAAATATTTTAGCATCACTTTCTCAGTAATGGATTGAAAAAGTAGGAAAAAAAGACAGTGAAGTTTTTAAAGATTTGAACAACACTATCAGCCAACTCGACCTAATTGACATTTATAGAACACTGCTCCCAACAACAGCAGAATACACATTCTTTTGAACTGTACATGAGCCATTGAGAAGACAGAAAAAATATGCTGAGCCATAAAACAAGATTCATTAAAATTAAAAGGATTGAAATCACACAGAGTACATTTTACAACAATAGGGGTATTAATATAAAAATCAATAACAATAAGATATTTGAAAAAATTTCAAATATTTGGAAGTTAGATAATACATGTTTAAATAACCTATGGTCAAAGGAGAAATCACAGAGAAAATTAGAAAATTTTTTTTTTTTTTTAAAGATTTTATTTATTTATTTGAGAGAGAGAATGAGATAGAGAGAGAGAGCATGAGGGGGGAGGGTCAGAGGGAGAAGCAGACTCCCTGCTGACAGCAGGGAGCCCGATGCGGGACTCGATCCCGGGACTCCAGGATCATGACCTGAGCCGAAGGCAGTCGCTTAACCAACTGAGCCACCCAGGCGCCCAATTAGAAAATATTTTGAACCGAATGATAATGAACACACAACATATCAAAATTCATGCAATATAGCTAAAGAAGTGTTTAGAGGGAAATTATGCTTTTAAATTTCTCAGAAAAAAGGGAGGATATAGAATAAATGATCTAAGCCTCCATATTAAGAAACTGGAAAAGAAGAACAAATAAAACCCAAAGTAGAAAAAAAATATTGAAGAGGAGAATGGCAATCAATGAAATAGAAAATTGACAAATAATAAAGTCAATGAATTTTTTTCAGAAGATTAGTAAAACTCCAGGCAAGATTGATCAAATAAAACAGATAAAATATTATTCTCAGCATTAGGAATGAAAAAAGGGGGGCATGTCTACAGATCTTACAATTATGCAAAAGAAAGTAAGAGACCATTATAAACAACTTTAAGTCAATATTAGTTAAAATAGAAGATTAATTTGAGTAACACAATTTACCAAAATAGATATCAGAATATATAACAAAATAAATAAATAAATATTTTTATGTTGATTGAAGTAACTGAATTCATTTTTTAAAAAAATCTGTATCGCTTCTCAGCCTTTTGGCTAAGATCAAGTGTAAAAACAATCTTTGTACAAAAAAACACTTGAGATCTAGTGATTTTACTGACGAAAATCTACCATTATTTAAGGAAGAAATAATGTTCAACACAAGCTTTTTCAAAAATAGAGGAGGGAATTATTCCCAACTCATTTTATGAAGCTAACATAATCCCAATACCAAATACTGACAAAGACATAATAATAGAAAACTACAGACAATATTCCTTATGAACATAGATTAAAAACTCCTAACAAAATATTAGAAAAATAATCCAGCTATACATTTAAAAGGAAAATACATTATGACCGAGTAAGGTTTTCAAGGAATGCAAGGTTGGTTTGACATTAGAAAATTAGTCAATGAAATTAAAGAATGAAGGGGGAAAGTTTATGATCATCTCAGTAGATGAATAAAAAATTTTTGACAAAAATCAACACCTATTCATCATAATGCTGAGAAAATTAGAAATAGAAGAAACCTCCTCAAACTGCTAAAAAGGCATCTCTAAAAATCTATAGCTGACATTATACTTGCTGATATTTCCTCCTAGATCAGGAACAAGTTAAGGATATCCACTTTACCGTTTCTATTCAATATTTTACTGAAGGTTCCAGCCAATGCAATAAGGCAAGAAAAAGAAATAAAAGGTGTACAGATAAAAGGCATAAATAAAAAGGTAAAACTGTCATTCTTTGAAGATGATATGAATATATATGTAGAAAATTCTATGGAATATACAAAATAACTATGAAAACCAATGAGTGAATTTAGCAAGGTCAATATACAAAATGCAAATCTATTTCAATATACCAGCAATAAACAATTTAAAAAAATAAATTTAACAAAATTTAAATGAAATAAAAAATACCATTTGCAATAGTATCAAAAATATGGAATACTTAAGAAAAATACATAAAAGATATACAATTCCTCTACAATAGAAACTATAAAACATTGTTGCTATGAAATTAAAGAAGATTAGAAAAAAATGGAGAGCTATAATATGTTTATGAATTGGAAGACTTAATGTTGTTAAGACATTGATTCTCCAAGATTTATTTATGGATTTAATACAATCTTTATCAAAATTACAACAGGTTTTTTTTAGAGAAATTGACAAGTTGGGTCTAAAACTGTTATGGAAATCCCAAAATAATTTTGAAATAGAATAAAGTTGAAAGACTTTTAATACCTGGCTTCAATACTGAACAAAATGCTATATGAATCAAGACATTGTGGTATTGACATGAGGATAGGCAAATACCAATAGAACAGAATCCAGAAATAAACCACACATATAGAGTCAATTGATTTTTGAGTAAAAATGACTAGATAATTCAATAAAGAAAGGAAGACTTGTTAACAAATGGTGCTGGAACCGGATAACCATATGAAAAACAAAAATAAACTTCAATGTCACCCTATGCAATGAGATTAGTTTGAAACGAATCATAGAACAAAATATAACCTACAGCAATAAAGTTTCTAGTAGAAAACACAAAATAGGGGCGTCTGGGTGGCTCAGTTGGTTAAGCACTGGACTCTTGATTTCACCTCTGGTCATGATCTCAGGGTCGTGAGATCAAGTCCTGCATCAAGCCCTGCATCAGGCTCCCCACTCAGAGGGGAGACTGCTTGAGATTCTCTCTCCCTCTCTCTGCCCCTCCCCCTGCTCACAATGCACTCGTGCTCGCTCTCTCTTTAATAAATAAATAAATATTTAAAAAACCATAAAATAATATATTTGCAATGTTGGTCTAGGCAAAGAATACTTAGAAAGTACACAAAAAGCATTAAGTAATAAAAATGAGAATTGGCTTTCATCAAGATAAAAATTTTTGCATATCAAAACATCACTAAGAAAATGAATAGGAAGGCCAGTCCATATACCTGACAAAAGGTTTATATTCAGTGTATATGAAGAACTCCTCTAATTGAGTAACAAGACAATTGTAGTTATTTAATATGGGCAAAAGATTTGAGCAGCCATTTCACAAAAGAAGATAGAAGTATGACCAATAAGCACATGAAATGTTTTCAACATCATTAATCATCACTAATATGCAAATTAAAACCACAATGAGCTATCATTTTACACTCATTAAAATGGATAAAATACAAAGTATGACAATACCAAAAGTTGATGGGAGAAACTGGAACCCTCAAACATTGCTAGTAGGAATGGAGAATGGTACAACTTAGGAAAAGAGTTTGTCAGGTTCCTATAAAATTAACTATGATAAATTTAGATAAACAAAAAAAAAATTACCTTCTACATCTATACTATGATTCAGAAATTCCATACTCAATATTACTCAAAGGAAACGAAAACATATGTCCACAAAGAGATATGTACAAGGAACAAGGATATTCAGAGAAACTTTATTCACAATAGCCCTAAAGTAGAAATAGACCAAATGTTCATCAATAGGAAAACAGATAGACATAATGTGATATTTTCATAAATTGGAATTGTATTTCAGAAATAAAACAACAACAAACACTGATGATACAACACATTGATGGATCTTAAGACTTCCAGTTATGTTAAGCAAAAGAAGCTAACCAAAAAGGCATATACCGTATGATTCCATTTATATGAAGTCCCAAATAAGCAAAATGCGTCCATGGTGAAAAAAAAATACATAAACAGTAATTATCTTTTGTTTGGTGAATTCAATCATCGTGATGTATTCAATTGTCAAAATCATTGAACAGAGTATTTAATACATTTTGGAGGATTATATATAAAAACTATGCCTCAATTTTTTAAAAAAAAGTAACTACATCTGGTGGGTATCAAGTACATAAATAACTACAGAGGGTAAAGTTCATTCATCCAGCAAACATTATCAATAACTTATTATGTGCCAAGCACCAGCTAATCTCTAGGAATACCAAGTACTATTAGGCATGATCCCAACACTGAAGAACACATGTATTTGGAAAAGGGGAATCAAATGATTCCAGAATGTTGGAACAAGTGCTTTAATATGGCAACTGACTAAAGCTATGTATAGGGGTGAGCAAGACATTACAGAACAGGGTAATGGCCTCTTGTCTGACCCTGGTGGCTAAATCATTGCTTTAGCATCACAGGAGGAAAAGTGATGTTGCCTTTTACTTTTGGTCTTTGGGACTTGGGGTGATATTTAGCAGGTGTAAGGACTCAAAATAACAATTCCTAAAACTTAAGGACAAACTCCTTTTCATAGTGGAAAATTGGAGAGACTTGCTCATCTCAAGGATAAACAGAAAAGGGCCAAACATTTCCTGAGTAATAAGTTTAGGGGGAAGCAGGTCTGTCAAGCCAGGGTCCCTATGCCACGCGGCAAAGCAGCCCACAAAACACCCAAGGGGATGTGGCTTGCTGGCCACACCCCGTGGGTCATGACAGCCCTGCCAAAGAATGTAGGGGCACAACAAAGAATTCTCTGAAAGCCATTTAAGAGCCTTGCAGGAAAACCACAGCCAAACGTTCACCACTTGCAATGTGTGTGGGCGGGCTCCTGCCTCCCGCTCTCTTCTTTGGCTCCCCTGAGCTCCTACCAAAGCCCAGGTCTGCTGCAAAGGGGGTTCAGGGCCAGGTATAGTTTGCTTGCAGGTGATGCAGAGGACAAGGCACTGTCTGAAAGTCTCTGAGGACAGCGTTGCGGAGCCTGCCTCTGATTGCCTTCAGGTGTGCCCTCAAAGCTCCAGCTCCTGTAGGATTGGGGCAGTGACTCACCACAGATAGGCCGCCCACCGGGAGGTGACTGAGGGGGAAGCTCCAATAGGTCCTTTCTAACCACAACTGCATTCGTTTTCTATTGCTGACATAACAAATTATCACAAACTTAGTGGCTTAAAACAACACGTATTATCTTACAGTTCTGGAGGTCACAAGTCTAATATGGGTGCACAGGGCTGCGTTCCTTCTGAAGGCTCCGGGAGAGAATCCGTTTCCTTGCCCTTTCCAGTTTCCAAAGGCAGCCTACAAATCCAGTCAAGAAATGGGCAGAAGACATGAACAGACATTTTTCCAAAGAAGACATCCAAATGGCCAACAGACACATGAAAAAGTGCTCAACATCACTCAGCATCAGGGAAATCCAAATCAAAACCTCAATGAGATACCACCTCACACTAGTCAGAATGGCTAAAATTAACAAGTCAGGAAAAGACAGATATTGGTGGGGATGCGGAGAAAGGGGAACCCTCCTACACTGTTGGTGGGAATGCAAGCTGGTGCAGCCACTCTGGAAAACAGTATGGAGGTTCCTCAAAAAGTTGAAAATAGAGCTACCATACGATCCAGCAATTGCACTACTGGGTATTTACCCCAAAGATACAAATGTAGGGACCCGAAAGGGTACGTGCACCCCGATGTTTATAGCAGCAATGTCCACAATAGCCAAACTGTGGAAAGAGCCAAGATGTCCATCGACAGATGAATGGATAAAGAAGATGTGGTATATATATAAAATGGAATATTATGCAGCCATGAAAAGGAATGAGATCTTGCCATTTGCGACGACGTGGATGGAACTGGAGGGTGTTATGCTGAGCAAAATAAGTCAATCAGAGAAAGCCATGTATCATATGACCTCACTGATATGAGGAATTCTTAATCTCAGGAAACAAACTGAGGGTTGCTGGAGTGGGGGTGGGGTGGGAGGGATGGGGTAGCTGGGTGATAGACATTGGGGAGGATGTGTGCTATGGTGAGCGGTGTGAATTGTGCAAGACTGTTGAATCACAGATCTGTACCTCTGAAACAAATAATGCGATATATATTAAGAAAAAAAAGAAGAAGATAGCAGGAGGGGAAGAATGAAGGGGGGGAAATCAGAGGGGGAGACGAACCATGAGAGATGATGGACTCTGAAAAACAAACTGAGGGTTCTAGAGGGGAGGGGGGTAGGAGGATGGGTTAGCCTGGTGATGGGTATTGAGGAGGGCACGTTCTGCATGGAGCACTGGGTGTTATGCACAAACAATGAATCATGGAACACTACATCAAAAACTAATGATGTACTGTATGGTGATTAACATAACAATAAAAAATTTTTAAAAAAACAGCTTTTGGCTCATGGCCCCCTTTCTCCATCGTCGAAGTTAGCATCCTCAAATCTCTCTCTGTCCCTTGGCTTCAGTCACCTCATCACCTTCTCTCTGACACTGACTCATTCTGCAACCCTCTCGTAAAGACCCTTGTGTTTACATCAAACCCCTCGGTAATTCAGGATCCTCTCCTTATCTCAACATCTTTAATTTGATCACATCTGCAAAGCCTCTTTTGCCATAAAACATAACGTGCACAGGCTCCAAGGATTAGGATGTGGGCATCTTTGGGGATCATTATTCAACATTATTCAACATTACTCAACAACTCTAAGACAATCTCACCTCAAGAACCACAATAATAATAAGAGCATCCAGCCATTGAATGTTTACTATGTGATGTAAGTATAGATGTGGAGATAGATAGAAATAATTTTACATACATATATGTGTATACATTTAGATTGATAGATGATTGTATATACATGTGTACATACTCATGTGTATATATATACATAAACTTATCTATAGATATATATATGTATATATGTATTGTATACATATATCATCTATCAATCTAAATCTCCAAAGCCAATGCTCTTTACCCCAGTGTGTCTCATTTCTGTTCCATATTTCAATGAGAAACTCAGACCATGATTTCTTGTGTGTAACAGCTTCAACCTAATTTTTGTCTCCAGTTTGGACTAGCCACGTCAGTGTTTGGGAAGACTAGAAATGGGTTAATTTCCAGTTGGCTGCATCTACAGAAAGCACATAAATTATCCATTTCTTCTTGTAAATGAAACTGTTTGTTGCTTACCCATAGTGTCTTGTTTCCTTTCTTGCTTTACCTTCCTCACTGTTTTTCCTTTCCCTTATCATTTTCCAACCTCAACCGAGAATGCATTTCCAAGCAGAACCATTCACCCACCTAAACTCTACTTCCTTCTTGAAATCTTCTTCAAATAACCCATCACAAATTATTCAAGCATCCTGGAAAGTGAAGCCCAGAAATACCACAGCAAAGTAAAAAAAAAAAAGTGTAGAAATACATGAAGCCATGGTTTAAAACTAGACTAAAATAGAAATCAGTATCCCATGAAACAAAGGCGAGTGAAGATTTATTTTAACGATGTCACCTGGACAGCACCCATTCTCAGTATTCTCGATGGGGTTTATTTTTAAATATTTTAATGTGTGGATTAAATCAGAATCATGAAATTTTTAGAAGGCAGAATCCTGTCCTCAGAGACAATCCTTAAATGGCAAGAGCTGATCTATGTTTGTGAGCGTCTCTGTTTGTCTCCATTATAGTTAATATTGCTCTGTCGAGCCTTTTGTTGAGGACAAGAATGAAATATGTTCCTGATTTTTATATGCCGCTGACATTGTCAAAGCATGTGCTTTAGGGATTCTGGCTCATACTGCATCGATATATTTTTATTACTGCCTCCTCAACAAATGGTTCCTGGGAGTTTATTGATAAGTATGACCATATTAAAATCTGGATCATGAATAAATTATTTCAAACAAAATGGGGAGAAACTAGAGCTGTAGGGGCAGAAGGGTAATGAATGAAGTTTGGGGACTTGAAGACCTAGACTACATCCTGGCCCAGGTACGTACACCAAGGTGAGCCTCGATGAGTGCCTCCTGAAGGTCCTCTGGGGACCCCCTCCTCGCCTGGCCTCACGTTCGCCTTCTTTCCCTGAACCTTCCAGAGTAAGGACCACTGCAGGGTTTATACCCCAAACAGTAGAAATCTTCTGGGTGTCAAATGATTGATTCATCATAATTGAGAAGTAGGTTCTTCGACTTTTTATCTTAAATAACTCTTACATGCTTGAAACGGATGTAATCATCAGAAGATTAGGTGATAAAGGAACATTTTTTAAGATTTTAAAGGGAACATCTGTGTCATTTCAAGATTATCAGAACCTGTTAATCCTCGCAAAACACCATCTATTTTTACCTGAATCTTTTGAAACTGTTGTCCATGCAACATATTTGCATGTCCCTGACTTGTTTTCCCTACTTAAGTCAGAGGCATCGTTTCAAAACGCAAATGTACCCCCCCCACTCCCATCCCCTTCACCTAGTTACCTCCCTAGTTACCTCCCCGTCCTCCTCCTCCTCTCTCAGACCCCAGTTCAGGCCTGTGCTTCCTCAGAGAAGCCACCTATGGTCCCCTAAACCGGGTCAGGCTCCCCGGACACGTGTTCGCACAATCGGGTGGTCCGTGGTATCTGGCACAGTGTAGTCACAGGAGGAGTGTTTTAACACGAGTAAATTGGCGAACACGTGTTTTCATCCCTGTAGAGTGATCACCAGCACAGGCCGAAGGCAGGCCATGTTTTTCAGCCCAGCGAGTGAATCCGGGAGGGGCCGAGAGTAGAGATTTTCCTGAGGTAACTCTGAAAGAAAGCTGGAGGAATGCAAAGGCAGAAGTGGATCTGTGTTTGAGAAAGGGGTTATCTGAGGTAAAAGTCACTCCCTGAACTTGGAATGACCCAGGGAAATACTGGAGGCAGGGAGAGAAGGAAGTGTCTTGTTCGCATCAGCTTGAGGGTTTGTTTAGAAAATCAAAGCGATCAGGGAAAGGGAGGAAGAAGCAGAAGGAACCAACATTTGACAAGCTCTTTCTGTATTTCAAATCTTGTTCCTGAAGGTTTTCAAGAACTCTTACAAAGATGCATAGGATACAGTAAAAGAAAAATGCGTTCCAGGAAGTAATGAAAGTGAGAAAAACAGTAGATATGCATGAGATTTACAAAGAGCCTGTAGTAAGGTGTGAAGCCTTTAGCCAACACTTTAATTTGGAAATATGGAAAATATTTCATTGACTTCTGAAGAAGTTGTCTGCAAATGGTATGGAAGTCCATAATAATTGATACTATTTATGTAAAAACTGCGTGTGTCTGTTTATGGATTTTCTTAAGTATGAAAATGATGTAGAAGATACACATCAAGTAGGACTGTGGTTAGCTCAGAGGAGACAGAGGGGTAGGGTGAGAGCTGGGATTTAAAACAAAGTGTTTTGAGGTTTGGTTTGGTTTGGTTTTGCCTTGTATGTGTCTGAACTTCTTGCAATTAGCCCACGTTCAGGTGTGACTTTTATAATTTAAAGATAATAATAGTAATAAAGCCTCTACATAAAACCCAACGATATTCACCTTAGCTATTGACAGATACTATATCCAGTCCTTCCCTGAGACCGAATAACAACATTCAGAGCACTTGGCAGTTTTCAGACTGTTCACATCTATTATTGCACTGCTGTGGCCCACGCAGGCAGGACCAGGCAAGGCAAACCCCACTTTATCATCCCCACTTGACAAATACAGAAACAGAGGCAGGGAGCAGGTGGGTGAGCGATCCTGGCCCTAAGCTAGTGAAGAACAGAGTTTGCAAAGGAACCCGGGCCTCCTGATTCCCTCCCCGTGTGCTCCGTTTCCTTTTGTCCTTGGTTCACAGTGTGGCTGCAAGTCTTAGCATTTTAAAGCAGGAATAAGGAAAAAAATCTCTTACGGTTGCATTTGATTGCTCATAAAAATGCTTCGCTGTAAACTGTCCTATAACTTCTGAATTATGCTACATAAATGGTTTGAGGCTTTCTCATTATTGCCAAAGAAGAAAATTTACTGCTTTCATTTAAAGCCCTAGCACACTCTGAAGAAAAGTTCCAGTAGCTGAATATCTTTATTAGACTCTTGCCCTCAGAGCTCACGTCTTGAAAAAACCCCGTTGGGTGCAGACAGTAGTGTTCAGGGTAAGGCATTTCTTGAATCAGAGACTTCAGGTGATAAAACAGACATAGCAGTCTGATTGGTAATCTGAGCAAATCATACTTCATTTTATTTGCTGCCTCCTCATAGCCTTGGACAGCGACATTTGCCTTCAACATAGACACTTGCCTGGGTGTCTGCCTTCCACACCTCTCCTGGCACCTTAGCCAGCCAAGGCACTAAGTCTAGACAGCCTTTCCTCCTTTCCTATTGCAGTTTGCTACAACAATTCCATTCCTGTTACATGCACGCCACCACCTCGATTAAGACGCGGACTCTATTTTCCCTCCTATTGAGCTGGGCTGACCTTGTGACCTGCTTTGATCCATAAGACGTAATGGAAGTGACATCTTGCCATTTCCAGGCTCGGGCCTCAAGAGCGGGCAGTTCTCCCCTGGCCCTCCTGGTTCCAGCCACTATTTAAGAGACTCAGACAAGAGTATTGAATGATATGAGGCCCCAACAAGAGAGGCCCTGGAGGATAAGAGGAACTCCCCACTGAGTGCAGCCTTGTGAGTGACCCCAGCCGACGTCTTATGGAGCAGAAGGACCACCCAGCTGAGCCCAATCAACCCACAGCATAATGAGAAATAATACATTATTGTTGTTTGAAGCTACTAAGTTTTATGGTAGTTTGTTACCCAGTAATAGAGAACTAAAACATGAACTATCCCCTTCCTTCACTCCCTGTCTCCCCGCTCACCAATCAGTTATGCCTGATCATCTCTTCTGCTCATTTTCTGAACCATCATTGGTGGAGGAAAAAGGAACATTCTTTCAATCATTGCTCTTTGTCCAGCATGCACTTCTCAAGTTGTTGCTCTGAGCTGGGCACCGTGTGCACCTTGGGCAATGTGGGGAAGACCAGGACAGAGTCCCTGCTTCATGGGATCCTTAGATCAGTGGAGGGGGCACATGCAGGAAATTAACCTTCTCACTCGTAACTGTCGCCTCCCAGCCTGTAATCCCACAATTCTACTATGGGGTAACTCTAAAGTCCACTTTTTCTCAGTCTTGAGACTCACACAGGTAGGCAGTAAAGAGTGTTTGAGATCATTATCTCTATCAGATATGAGGGTATCTTGTCATTAGGAACCTAATACATGCAAACTAAATCTTACAAGGCAGACACATGAAGGGACAATTATTTACTTCATAAAACTGGATCTTGCATTTACCGATAAAATCTTTTCAATTACCTGTTACCTAATTAATAAGACACTGGGTGGCAGAGGGAAGGCATTTTGAGCTGGAAATCAGGAAACTTGAACACAAATGCTAACTATTCCTAAGTAAGTGTCATTTAAGAGAGTCACTTAACTTTTCTCTTTATTTAAAAATACCAGGAAGTCTGACTCAACCATCTGTAAGGTGCTTTCCAGTCTGAGAGTCTATGATTATGAGTGTGTTTAAAGAAATGGCTATGAGAGAGGCAGAAACTATGGCCATAAAGTGTTAATCTCCACGGCCAAATCAAAGCTAAATTGTAATGTCAAGCATCCCTGGAATGAAACTGAATCCGGGGGAAGACACGACTGTATCTTTTGAGGCCATTTCCCCATGATTCCCTCTGAGAAGACGAGAGACAGAAAAGGAGGATTTAAAGAGTAGGGCTGAGGTTGAAAAGGAGGCGCTTGGCTCCTGGGGGGCCGGGGGGCCAGCACCACTGCCGCCATCCAGCATCGTGTCATAATCAGTCATTAAAGGAAATGGGAACGTTTCAGTCCCCAAGCTAGTGAGACCTGAACACGACAGGCACACCGGGTTAAGGAGTTTGGACTTTCTCCATAGACAGTGGACGTGAATGAAGCTGTTTTTGAATAGGGGAGACTGATTGTCAGGCCAGGATGTGGGCCCCAGCCCTGGCCTTCTCCACGCAGCCAGCACCATACCCGAGCACCACGCTGAAAATCCTGTCAAAGCCAGCCGGCCAGCAATGCCTGTCCCAGGTGGTGGCCCACCCTCTGTTCCTGACCCTGGCCTACCAGGCCTTCTGAACCCAGTCTCCACAGTCCAGCTCTCAAGAGATGTTTCTCTTCATTTCATGAAGAACCATTGTTTTGAAGCCTAAGATCAAAGGTGAATATTCGAACGGAGGTGGTGCTGGTCATCAGTTGAGGTTGAGCATGGTCGAGGGTTAGAGAAATCTTGCCACCAGGTATTAGGGAGCCTGCAGTTTAGGGACAGAAAATCCTAGTACTAAAGGAAGGAGGATACAGCAAAAGCAAAGTCATAAAGGAACTACCTTTTAAACACGTACAGCTTTTACATCTTTCAAATCACTTTCACAGGTATTGTTTCCTTTGTTTGGACTAAAAACCTGTAGGATAAGTAGGGTAGCTGTTATTATTCCCACTTGGTGGCTGAGATTAAAACCAGATTATTGCAGGCTCCGAAAGACTGGAAGAAATGCTGAGACTTTGATACAGGGGGCTATGGGAGGTCATTGTGTGAGGTTACCCATGGGACAAAGCCATGAAACATTCCAGAAGATTCACCTCTTAAATTCCCGATGCTGTGGATGCCCCGAACACGGTACTCTGGTGCTAAAATGCCTTTCTATTTTGGAGCATTTATCTGTTGTTGTACCTTTTAATTGGTCAAATACCCACCTGCAATATCCATATTAGAAACACACAGGCAAAAATCAGAAGGCCTGAGAGGTCATTAGAAGTTGGAATGGATGAGGAAAGGCATCTCTTCTAGAAACTCATTTTGCTCTTGCAAATGACCGAAAACATTTCTGAGTAACAAAGCGGGAGTCGAGACAGTTTAACTTATGTGGTTCTTAGCATTTATAGGTTTTTTAACCTCTTTATTTTTCCCCACTTTGTCTCCATTACTGATGTAGAAGAAAATTTGAAATATTCTGACTATTAAATGAGTATCTTCTGGCTAAATTCCTGGTTGATGTAAACTTTTAGATAAAATCGCATATATAGATATGTTGGAGCCATTTTTTGTCAGTCTGGCTTCCACTCACCACAGGGCTGGTAAAGTTCATGAAGGCCGTACCCTGGAGGCCACCGTCACAGGACTCCATTGGCACGACAGTCCCATGAAGCTAAAATCACCACCATTATTCATCACCCCTGACTGGGGCTGCCCAAGGCCAAACCCAAACACTGCCCTGCCTTAAATCCCAAATTCCATGGAGGATTCTCAAGGCCAGCTGACTCTAACAAGCCTAAACGTTATGCCATCCTTAGTCACCAGACAAAATGGCATGGATGTTCCCTTGACCCTCTCACGCACTCATCTCACAGGACTCTGAGCCTCCTGTGTCTGTCCAACCACTCCTCTCTTCCTCCTGCCCCATAGCTTTCAACTGTGCCCTCTGGAATTCCACTTCCTAACCCAGCCACCCTGTGTCTTCAGACTCTTCACAGATGCTCCTCCACTTCCTGACCTTAACCAAAAATGGGCTCCCCCTTGAGGACATGGCTCTCCCAAGTAGCTTGCTCCAGTTGAAGGAGCCCCTATGTCCCCTTGACTATCCCAATGGGTACCTCAAACTCAACAAGGACAAAATTGAACCTGCCATCTTTCCTATATTATCCATTCTCTTCCCCACACCTCCATGACACAATGACAGAGAAGTTACCCAGCCACCCGAGCCAGGCATCTGGGGATCCACCCAGACTCACCTTTCTCTTTTATCTTTCACATTCTGTCACTCACCAAGCCCTGACCATTTTTCCTGCTAAGTAGTTCTCTAACCCATTCCTTCTCTTGTGTTTTTATTAGTAAAGTCTAGTTCAAGGCCTCATCTGCTGCCTACATGGTCATACTCTTTTTCTGCTTTCACTTCACCCTAGACCATCCTCCACCCAGCTGCCAGAGGGATCTCTAACACAGAGCTGACCATTTCGTTCCTTTGCCTCTACTGGTTCAGTGACTCTCCCAAGCCTGGCTGAGCTCTCTTTCAGGGAAAACAGGCCCTCCTTGATCTGTCCCTACCTACCACTTCATTCTTATCTCCCCCAAATTGCTGTCTCCTGCTTTGTGCTCTAAATGACCAGTGCTTTGTTGCACTCATCATGCTAAAATAATCCTGAACTTTTCTTCGTGTGGTCCCCCTTGCTTCAAATGCCCTTCCTTACTCTACCCCATACTTTGCCTTGTTGTCTCTTACACACTAAGCTTTGATTGGTTTCATCTTGCAAAGGAACCATTTCCTGAGAGATCATGCCAGGCTCAGTAACCTCCCCATACTCTCCCAGCATCTTCTGCCTGGTTTGTATTAGCCATGTGAGTGTGTATGCATCTTTCCCCTGTATCTATTTTCTTGGAGGTCAAAGGCTCTGCATTTTTTACATTTTTTAATACATTTTATTTTTACATTTCCATCTGTAGGTCTAGCAAAGTGACAGAAAGTATTAGGTGCTTAATAAATATTTGATGCACCCAAATAATTTCCACTGAAAAAGAATTTGCCAAGTCCCAGTGGCCTTCATGCATGTAGGCATTCACTTACTCATTCAGCAATAAAATACCTACTAAATATTTATATCCTATTTATCCAGCATTCTTGACCTCTGCTGTTTAGATATGCTACAACTTCTTGAAATGCCTCAAATTCACTTTCACGTAGAATCACTCTCTCATGTGAGCACCCTGGCTTATGTAAAATAATTGATCTAGGTGATCTGGGAAGAGGCAAGACTAAGCCCAGGTCCTCGTGAGTTTACAATCTGATATGATGAGACACATCTGCAATATTTGGCAATACATCGTTTGTAGAAAACCTTTCAGCAAATGAAAATTCATAAGACACAAACTGAATACCTACATGTCTGGAGAATTTGGAAAGAAGAAGAAAAGTCAGAACTGGGTGAATTTAATGAGAGCTGGCTGCAGAAGGTAAGGTTTCTCTTTTGTGTAAAGACAATGAATGAATGGCCAAATGTTACTCTATGGAAAACTTATAAACCAACATGACTTCTGCATTATTCTGATCTTATTCTTCCACTTACCAGTCATATATAAGATGATCTGCATTACAGACACATGTTGTTACAAGAGATAATATTTCTTTATTTCCAAGTGACCAGGCTGGCATAAGTAAGTCAACAATATTGGGGGGGAGAGAAAATGGAACGGATGAATGAACTGAAGCCAGAGGTATCTAGAAACTGGAAACTGGAACATGGAGTTTCAAGGTGCAGCTAGCTGCTGATTGTAAAATGTAATACATGAGGTTGAGACAGAAAACATACACAGTATCTCAGGCTTTGTTAAAGTCTAATTAAAGGGGGTAAATCTGTAGGACTTTATGTAAAAAGGAATTAGCAAAATTGATAAGGGATTGGATGTTAGACATCAAAAATCTCCCAAGTTTTTGTTTAGGGAACCAGGAAAAGCCAAGTGGTTCTCTTGACAGTAATGAAGACAAACTATGAAAGGTGAGTATTAGAAGAAAACTATATGAGTTCATTTAATAAATTAAATACATTATATAAAGACTTTAAATGACATTGTCCTGCAGACAAATAGAGATGTGGGATTCTAAAAGGGGCATGAAATAAGAGCCATTTAAACAGTGGCATTTGTGGGTGCTAGAGGTGAGGAAAAGCCCCCCAAAGCAATGAATCAGCATCTCGGCTATGGCATCTGGGTCTGGATTAAGGTCCAGTCCCCCTACCCAACAAGAAGGGGAGATCTTGATGGGCTGAACTCCTGGGTGCAGATAAATTACTGCATTTTCAAAGGCTGGAGGAATAAATGGAGCAACTCCAAACAAATTGAAATCAACGTTTCAAATGTGATACAATGGAGCCAAAATTCCCGGCCTTTCCCCTCCCCCAAGTCTCCTGCCTGATGATAGGATATGGTTGGAAGCATTGCCAGAACCTCGTTCTCATTTTGCAGGGACAACACTACCTCAGGCTCTTCCCACACCCCAAACTTCTTCAGCTATCCTATCTCAAAAATAAATCCTTTGGGACCTCCACACGCCTGAAAATTTCCTCATCTAAGTAAAGCACCCACCACAGAAATTCTCCCACAGGTTCTCCAGATAGCTTCATAGGATACTGCTTTTGCTGGAAAATTCTGCCAACAGCCCCAATTTGCCTCGTAATGAAATAAAGAACAGGTATTTCTTTCCAACACTGTCACCACAAGATTATTTTAATACAAGTTTAATTAGGAAGCAACACAATAAATAGTATCCCTAAATAACAAATAGGAATGGCAATTGCTAGTCCTACCAAAATCCTACATCTTTATGGATGCATTTTTCTACCTCACTACAGTGACCAATGAGGTGGAATGATTTCCTGACTTGGCTTCCCCACTGGCCTCCGTTAGGGTTCCTCTGATGGGTCCCCTCCTGGATCCCAGTTTCTCCATTCATCTTCAACCCTTCCAGAATACACATACAGTATTTCTGGGCAATCCTCAGCTGCATACGTGCTCAGCTATCTGAGATCCTGAGGAATCTGCTCTATCAACATCTTAATGGAAGGGAAGATGGAAAAGCCTCCCTTCTTTGATTTGTGTATCCCAGGGGACACTGTCCCTATTAAAGATCGCTCCAATTCTCACCTGGTCTTGAAGCAGTCCAGCATCATGGCTGCTCGGCCAGCTACACCCTGAGCCTCTGGATACTCACTGCTAGTTCACCACTTAGATCTCTAGGACAACGTCCTCTCCCTAGAACTCTGATGCCATCACACTGACCTCAGCAGAAGGTTACATTTTCCTCTACAATCACATTCCGTAATTCACACCATTCCATTAACAACACAAGGCTGTTGGACTTGATCAAGAGTTTGGAGGTGGAGGTAATTATAATTTTTATATTAAAATGACCATTGGGATGCCTGGGTGGCTCAGTCAGTTGAGCATCTGCCTTCAGCTCAGGTCATGATCTCTGGGTCCTGGGATTGACCCTGTATCAGGCTCCCTCTACTCAGTGGGGACCCTGCTTCTACCCCTCCCGCTCCTCCTGCCTGTGCTCTTTCTCTCTCTCTCTCTTTATCAGATAAATAAAATCTTTAAAAAAATAAATAAAAATAAAAATGACCATAAACATCACTGTTCCCAGGGTCTATGAAAAAAAAATTAAAAATCAAGTTAAAACCTTCACACAGATCCTCTCCTTGGGTTCCCTGATTCCTAGCCTTGGTCCCCTCTCCTTCCCCAGAAACAGAGAAAGAATATTCTTAAATCCATCATGTTGCAAACCTCTACTTTCCTCTATGAAAATTTATCCCTCTACTTTAGAAGGTCGGTCTCCTCCTCCGCTCCAATAAGGGCAATCCATGAGACATCATAGTCACAGCAGTATCTGCTCCCAAAGGTCGAGTTGTTCAATGTGAAACAACACTTTGTACCTCCAGCCAAACAATGTACACACTCGTCTCTGGCAGGACAAATGTCAAAACCCATTTTAAAAGAGAGAAACATTTCCCTAAAGGCAACATGATCTGAACGGCTTTCCCTGGGTCACAAAAGAGATGGCATTTTTACATTATTCACAAAGACATATCAATCCCCTGTTCCTATTCTCCTGTGTCCAGACCTTTTCCAGGCTTTTCCTTTTGTAAACCAACTAACCAACCAACCAACCAACCAACCAACCAACCAACCAACCAAGAAGCCCATTACGGCATCTTTGAGAATAATAGAGCCATCAACTTCACAGCTACACCATAGCTTTTCTTTACCTTGGACCAAATCCTATTCTACTCAAGATTTCCTCCATGCTAGTATTGGAAATAGGGGAAAGACTAACATAGAGACGCACAGTCCACCAAAGCCATCTGCTTTTTCTCTACAGGATTACTTTTTCCTATTTTATTAGTATGGACTAAAATTTAGCTTCTCTGCCAGGCTCTTTCCCATCAGTCTTCCGATCTCCTGTCCTTCCTGGGCTGTACCCTGTCCCCTGTCAGTGACGATCCATGGCTAATCTGGCAGCCCACTAGTGACGCCTCATTAGAGTCGAGTTACACGAGTTGGTCACGATAGCTTCTCCTTTAAAACATTTCTCTAAAAATGAGCTGGCGCTATCCAAAGCCATCCAGAACCATCCTCTGCCCAAGCATCCCGTTTCTCACATTATAAATCCCTCACCTCCTAAATTCACATTCTGAGTCCTTTTATTAGTTCCCATTTCTGTGTCAGATTTTACTTCCCATCCTCACATAACTCTGATTTCTTCCAACTACTCTGCTCACATCTCTTTTTGTTCCTAGAATTCCTCTTTTCCTTTTATCTCTTCCACAGCTGCACTTTATTTTTTTTCAAGCCACCTGACCTCTAGAATACCTTTTCACGTCTCACCTGACACACCAGCTCTCTCAGCTATCAAAATTTGGGAGATTTCCTAACCCCTCCAGAGCCAATGGTGACAGAATCACCACTGCTGTCAGTAGACAGTTCTGCAGGGATCAAAATAAACATGACTTGGGGGGCGCCTGGGTGGCTCAGTCGTTAAGCGCCTGCCTTCGGCTCAGGTCATGATCCCAGGGTCCTGGGATCGAGCCCCACATCGGGCTCCCTGCTCGGCGGGAAGCCTGCTTCTCCCTCTCCCGCTCCCCCTGCTTGTGTTCCCTCTCTCACTGTGTCTCTCTCTGTCAAATAAATAAAATCTTAAAAATAAATAAATAAATAAACATGACTTGGTTAATCAGGGCTTGTCAATCATGTTGCAATGGCATCATATAGATGTTCCTTCAGCTACCTTATGAACTAGAATGGACCCCAGCTGCAGTATGAATGAAACAGCCTTTGTGGGATAACCCAAGATTCTAACCACCATTTATAATGTTATCTGTGTGGGAAAAGGAGGCCTCCATTCTAGATAAACCACAAATGAATTTTTGGAATGTGACTGGCTCACACCTGGCCTCTGAAAATATTGTAGTCATTTTCCTTCCGCTTGCACTGGATCATCTCATCCGGGAAGCAGCACCTTTTCTGTTTTAAAGACCTAGATAGACCCCCCAAAAATGCATTGCGGCAACTGGAGGAAGCTCACTTGCTGATGAGAATAACAATAAAATATGTATTTCTGTGTATTTTCACCTTTTTATCACATCCTAAGATTTTCAGAGCAAATAGCATGGATTTGGGCAAAGAGCAAATTATTTAGAGACAGGAGACCTAGGTTAAGGTCTGGCTTTACGATGTATTAGACATCTACTTGGCCAAGTCGCATAATCCGTGTAAGCCTCAGTTTCCCTAACAGTAAAGCAAGAGTAGTAACAACAGCAATAACCTGCTTATCAAATTTCAGGATTCCTCTGCAGGCAGGGCAGCAGGACAAGGTGTGAGCAGGGCTGGAGCTGTTGGGACAGGTGGGAACGAGGGTGGCTACAGAAATTCAAACAAGCGGGTAGGACATGGCAACGAAGGGAATTAAGCAGTGTCCAGACATGACGCAGGCAAAGATCAGGTTAGAAGGAGGAAGTAGTAGGATGTCCTCTGTCACGGTCAAAGCCTGGTGAGCAAAACTGAGTGTGTGGTATTCACCATCCCAGTATTTCATGGAGGTCTTTACCAAAAAGCCAGGTTAAATCTCTTGGGAAGAGAACCCAGCATTCAAAATTATAGGAAGATAGACTAGAAACCCAGAATGGGAATCCAAGGGAAGCCCAGTTCTATGAAATCAGGGGAGCAGAGGACACTTGGAAACAGGTGGCAAACTATCACGACACTCTAGAGTGGCTTAACCATGATTCAAGACAAATAGAGAATTCTAGGGGTCATCTCAGAGACCCCTTGCCCAGCAACAAAAGAACCTTGGCATTGAAGCTCACGCATTATCCGGGCAAGGTATAGGTTATAAGAATGTACATTGAGTTGGCAGAGGAAAAAACATCTTCCGGTAGAATTAAGGTTGACGTGTCAGGTAGCTGAGTCAGTTGAGGTTCTGTGTGCTCGGCTGGGCACTCGGTCCCAGAGTAGGTGAATCCATCTCACTGCCTTGTGGCCACAGGCGTCCTTTGCTCCTGGCAGTTACCCTGTAAATGCTGAGTGCCAGAGCACCATGGCGGGCGGGGGGCGGGGCAGATTGGCACCACAGCAGATGCTCAACAAGTCAGATGAGTGCATGGACAGAGGATTGAATACTAAATACAAGTTAAAAGTCCGCGCATGACAAGTGGGGCCTCAGATGCCGCAGCTTTTTGTGCACAGAAGATCCTGTACTTTTCCTCTCATGCAAAGGAATTTTAAGGACGGTGTCTCATCCTTCGTGATTAAGCCTGCAGTCATCCTTAGTCCTCTGCTCTTGGAACTTTGGAAAAGAGAAGGCAGCCCTCTGTCTGCATTCTAAAAGCTGTGTAGAAGAAGACAGACACTTCAAAGAATTCAATAAAAAATGAGAAGTCAATTGTCAACAAATTCAGAGTTCCTATTCGAGGCCAGTCAAAAGTAATAAATAAAAAAAAAAATTTTGTTAGGCAGAGAGAATTAATCACTTAGTTAATACCTTAATATCCATTTGAAGGTGACTGATTTATCAGTCCTGATATGTCCTTTGCAACATTTGAGGAGGAGTGTAACAGAGGATGGAATCCAAGGTGTCCTGATCTCAGCTTCCTGGCGATTATGTGAGGAATGTGGATGTCTGGGTGAGGTCAGCCCTTGAGCCCCGCAGGATCAAAACCTGTGCGGGAGCCTTCAGGAGCCCCATCTTGGGGAGAGGCATGGGGACCTGTGCTTCCCCAGCAAAGGGACCTTTGCATTTCCTAATTAGGTTATATTCAGCGTTCAGAGGCTGGTGATGGATGAGATACTGAAGTGTAATCACAACCGATATTATTCACGTCCCAGGAATGTGCCCCCGAGCCTGCTCTGCTAGCTCCAGCAGAAGACAATGCTGTCGTTGACGAATAGCCTTTTTACATTTCAGATTCTGGTTTGGATTTATTCCTCTGTTTGGTCACGACTGCGGAACAGGTATCTAGAGAAGACACATAAACAGGCTGTAAGTTCCATTTCCAGGTTGTTGGAGGCTCATTAAGTCCTATAAAGACTGGCAGAGGCTGCCTTTCAGAATGGCCAGAAATGGGGCCAGCTAGGGCCGCCTCTGCCTCAGCCCTGCGTTGCTTGGTTGCCTAGAGGCGCCAGGAACCACAGAAAGGGTAATTAACTTAATCCATAGGTGTTGTGCCAGGCATTGTGCTAAATAAAAGATGAAAATAAGCTGCCTATTCTGAAATGGTTAGAGCAATCAGGTAGAGAAGCCAGACCAAAACAAACATGCTGGAAACTGCAGTCGTCCCCCCTAATCTGTGGTTTCTCTTTCTGGTTTTAGATACCTTCGGTTAACCGCACGTTGGATGCAGATGACCCTCCTTTTGACATATGGTCCGAAGGTCAGTAGTAGCCTAATGCTCCGTCACAGACCCCTACGCCACTCCCCGCACTTCATCCCATCACGTGGGCATTTTATCACCTCACATCATCACAAGAAGAAGGTGACTATAGTATAATAAGATATTTTGAGAGAGATCATGTTCGCACAAATTTTATTATAGTATATTGTTGTAACTGTTCTATTTTATTATGAGTTATTGTTGTTAATCTCTTACTGCGCCTAATTTGTAAATTAAGTTTTATCATAGGCATGTATGGTTAGGAAAAAACAGTATCCACTGGGGGTCTTGGAACGTATACCCCACTGATAAAGGGACGCCTGCTGTGATGCTCGTCAGAGGCATCTCAGTACTATAAGGGAGGGATAAAACCTGAATGAGTCACTGGAGCAGGGGAGGGCTGCATTAAGTAGTCAGCATTAATTCTAACTAAAGGGGGGAAGGCTACCTCCAAAAGAGGAGTTTCGAAGAATGAGTACGAGTATATGGGCAGGGGAGGAATATTTCAGGAGGTAAGAAATGAGACAGAGCCATGGGCAAGGTGCTATAGTAACCCAGAGGAGGGACAACAGTCCAGACAACAGGACTCGAGAGCATTTGACAGAGGAAGTGAGCCTTGAAGATGCTGGAGGTGATAGTCAGATGGAGGGCAGAGGGGAGGGCATTCCAGACAGAAGAAACCGCCCTGCCCAGAGAAGGGAAGGAACGCAGCAGTTCTGAATACCAGTCAGTCAGTATGTTTGGAACCCGGGGATGGTTTAGAAGATGGGGTTGGAGAGGAAGGCAAGGACCAGGGCATGACACAAGGTTTTTTTTAGCCATCTAAGTATTTAGCCATTTTGTATTTTATCCTTATGGCTCTGAGAAGCCTCATGAGGTGGTCCAATCTATCTGACCTGGTGACTAACTGGATCTGGAGAGAGGGTACGGATGAAAGCTCCAAGTGAGACATGATGAGGGCTTCACCCAGAAGTATAACTGAGAAACAAATAGTCTTAGGTGATCCCACAGGTTTTACTAGGCGGGAGGAAAAAAATGGAATAATTCTATCTATTCGGTAATAATATTTTCCAGTGCTCACTGTCTACCTTGTTTCATTATTTATGCAAGTGTTATCTCCTCTATTGGATTATCTGTTCCTTGAGGGAAGATCAGACAGATTCATGTCTAATTCGACTTTGTGCTATTCACACTTTCTGGTACTGACCTCACACATATTGTTCTCTAAATATGTGTTGAATGAACAGAAAACCCAGAATTTGTGTCTGGGAACGGCCGGGGAGAGAGATGGTGCAGGGTTAGTACTTAAACGAGAGAAAATCCTTCAACTACTTGCTGTGCGGAGAGATTAATTTCCCTGCCATTCTGCCCTTTTTTCAGACAGACCCTTATGGCCACCAGGGACCTTCAAAGACTTCAGAGGGTCCCTGCTGCCCATCTTCTTAGACATGATGGGCACTAGAGTCTATATAATTTCTAGAGGATTCCAAGGACTGGCAGACATACCCTTGCCAGTGCAAGGCAAAAGTGAGCAGGAGTTTCTTGTCAAAATTTCAAGATACCCACTCACCTATTTACTGATACCTAAGGATTATGGTCACCAGGATTCTCTCAAGACATCCATTTCTAAGCCGTGTTCCAAAGCCAGCAGTATTTTGTATACTGAAGGTATATAGTGATATAGAGTCTAGATGAATGTAAAGTTTACTTTTATATTTTAATTTCAGAAATGCAGATCAATAGTGCAATGATCAACTCCTCAACAATACCAAAAAAATACAGAGTTTTATACTTTTTTTTACACATATAAACTCCTGTTTTTGCTGGTTTAATTCTTTCCTTCCAATTTTCTAAAAGAAGTATTTTCAGCTCCTTATAATGAGTTAATATTTATTCATTTTATTACTAAATTTTTAAGCTCTAAATTAAAGAACAATGAGTTAAAGGTGGAAACCAACTTTAAGCAAAACGATTAAGCCCAGATCCTCTTCCTAGAACTTTTTAAAAAATAAATCTTTTAATTTTAAAATAGTTCTAGACTTACAGAGAAATTGCAAAGATCATACAGAGTTCCCATACACCATTTCCCTGTTAATGTCTTACATGAATATGGGACATTTGTGACAGTTAATGAACCAATACTGGTACATTATTTTTAACTCAAGTCTGAATAAAATACCTTATTCAGATTTCTTCACTTTTTACCTAATATCCTTTTTCTATTCTAGGATGCCACCCAGCACAACACATTGCATGTAGATGTCACGTCTCCTTAGGCTCTTTTTACAGTTTCTAAGTCTTTCCTTGGATTTGACCTTGCCATTTTTGAGAAATACTGGTCATGTATTTTGTAGAATATCCCTCAATCAGCAATTATCTGATGTTTTTCTCATTATTTGACTCTGGCTATGAGTTTTGGGGAGGAAGACCACAGAGGTAAAGTACTGTTTTCATCATGTCATATCAAGGCTGCATACTATCAACAGGAGTCCGTGACTGTTGATTTTGACCTTGATCTCCTGGCTGAGGTAGTGTTTGTCAGGTTTCTCCATTGTAAAGTTACTTTCCCCCAACCCTTGTATATTGTATTCTTTGAAAGGAAGTCACTATGTGCAGTCCACAATTAAGGAGTGGAGAGTTGTGCTCTACCTCACTGACAGAAAAATATTTATATAAATTATCTGGAATTCTGCAGGGGAGATCTGTCTATTGTACACCATTTATTTATTTATTCAATCATTTATTTATTCCAGAATGGATTCATGGATATTTTTTTTTTACCCTTTGGGTTAAAACCCAATACTACTTTATTTTGTTGCTCAAAATGTTCCAGCTTTGGCCATTGAGAGCTCTTTCAGTTGGTTCCTGGGTCCCTGTGATCTTTTGCCTATTTCCTTCCTGGAACTACTAGACCTCCAGGCTTATCTTGCATATTTCCTGCTCCTGTCCTAGAATCAGGCATGTCTCCAAGGAGCCCTGTTTCTTTTATTGGAGAATGGTGTTAGAGATCATGATCTGGGTGTGCTGGATGCTGCTGTGGGGTCATTGCTTTTAGGTCCTCCTGGCTGCAGAAAGAATGTGTGTGTGTGTGTGTGTGTGTGTGTGTAACACATGTATATACACATATACCTATGAATATTTCTCTGTATCTCTATTAAGCTAAATATGGGTCATACTGATGTCTCCCACTGTAACCCAGTACCACCTGGATCATTCTAACCTTCTTCCCTTGCTCGTCTGCATCCTCTCCTTTACAACGAGAAACCTGGCTCCCACCATCAGCTATCCATGGCCTAATTGCTCAGTCCCAGTGTATTGTATTTACATCATTGTTAGCCCATAACCTCAGTAGAACATAATTTTATAAACTAGAGTGCTTATGTACAATTCCTTTTGCCTTTTTTTTTACAAACTCCATTTATTTCCAAAGTGACTTCAGTCAGCACTTTCCCCCACCCGCTCTTCAGTGATGGTTCAGGCATTTATAACACAGTTACATTCTTTTGTCATATTTTGCATTTCATCCTGGGATCCTATAACCTCCTAAAGGATTTTTAAATTTGCATAATTAAGGTTCGCCGTGTATGCTGAAAAGTGTTGACAAGAATAAAAAGGCATGCTTAATACACCCCATCTTGCAGAGTCTTTATTGTTGGGTCTATTTTCACTGGCGCTGCCTGAGACTCCCTCCCCCTTGACCTCCCTGGTTCCTGAGGGCTGAGCAGTATAAGCCTCTCCGGATGCTTGGGGCAAACTTTCCCTCTTCAGGTCCTGGTAAGATGAGGTTGTTTCTGGCATTGACGACCCGTGCACACCTGCTTTGTACTTCATGCTTTGCAAGGCATGTCAAGTGCACCTGTTGTGTGGTTCCAGTGGACCCTGGAGGTGGGGGTTTCCTCTCTCCCTCTCACTGCCATTTAACATTTCTCAAATCATTCCACTTGCCTGAGAATCTAAACAGATTTCCCTTATCCATCTATTCTCTTCTATGTTCGTTCTTCTTTTCCCAGCTTTTTGTGCTAGTGTTTCTCCTCAGCCACTCCTGATGCTTCACTCAGTCAACACACACTTGTTGCACACAGACTCTGTGACAAGGATTGTGCCAGGTCCCGAGGACACAGAGACAATCGTCTTACCTGGTAGGAAGAACAGATCTGAATATATTGTTTGAGATCTGAGAATGTGCTAGTCACATTCATAAGAACTATTTCACTTAATCTTCATACCCACTCTCAAGATGTGTTCTAGGATAACCTCCCCACCCACCCACCATTCTTACAGATAAAGAACGAAGGCTTCGAGAGCATTAGCCTTGGCCCCGAGGTCCCACGGCTAGCTAAGGGACAGCTGGGGTCTGCACCCAGGAGTCTGACTCCAGAGCACACGCTTTTCGCCTTGATGCCCTCCCAGAGACGTAATTCAGAGCACTTTCCCATTCTAACCCGTGCAGGGATGAGTGTCTTTTTTTTTCCCCCAAAAAAGAAGCAAGGTTATTTAGAAACAAGCAAGCAAGCAAACAAAGAAACAAAATCCTTTCTAGACTAGGAGTCTCCGCCACTGACTGGATGACCTTGAGAAAATCACTAACTTTTTCTCGGCTTCCGTTTCCTCTGCTGTACAATGGCAGGGCAGGACTGGTTAAGGTCCCATTAAGCTCTGATGTTCTTTTAACCAACCAGACACATCTGCAGCACCCTTTTGGAGAACCGTTTGCTTGGAGGTGGAGACAATTGGGAGAAGCAGAGCCTTTCCTGCTCACCTGTGACAGGAAATACCTCAAAATCTTCTTAGGTGGCATTTCTGTCAAAACGTGTCTTTCAGTGTTGCAGACTCAGTGTATTCAAACCACCGTGTGCTCACACCAGGGGTAAAACAGAAGCAAGGCAATGCATTCGTCCACACCCAGAGAATGTGCCGCACCAGGATGAACCCTAATATAAACTAGGAGCTTTGAGTGGTAATGATGAGACAGTGCAGGCTCATCTATGACAAATGTAGCACACTCTGATGTGGGCTGTACGTGTGTGGAGGCGGAGAGGAGATGGAAACTCCGTACTGTCTGCTCAGTTTTGCCGCGCCGCTGAGGCTTCTCTAGAAAATAAAGGACATAACAGATACGTGTTTTAATTGAATTGAATCTTCTGCGCAACCCTCACACATTTGTAAATCTGAGTTTGAGTTCCATCTTTGGGTTTTCCATAAACTCTGCTTTCTTTTACAACGAACTAGGTCATTCGCCTGACAAGGAATAATAAAGCAATTAAGGAAGAGAATGGTGTCTCTGACTTGGTCATTCCTGCATGTTAATCCTAATTTTTAGGTATTTCGGGACAGCATGAAGCTCGGAGTAGGCAGCTCACCTTCCAAGCAATGTTAACTCTACTCCAAGGTGGTATAAAACTTTGATCAGCCAGAATGCTGTGCTAAAGGATTAGGATTCTAGTTCATTGGTTCTATGGCTCTTGAAAGGATCCTCCCTCCCAAGCCTGCCCTCCTTGGAAGAAAGCACAGCACTCTCTAAGGATGGCAGGTCATTGTTACAGTGACCTGGGCATGTACTTCTAGGGTCTATTGCTAAAAGAAAAAAACGTTAGAATCCACTCAGTGGTTTCTATTGCTCTATTGCTAAAAGAAAAAAACGTTAGAATCCTGTCAGTGCTACTGCTGGTAAAGAACAAATATCCAGAAGAGCTGTGGCTCTAAGCTGACAAAGAGACAACAGAAAGCCCCTTATAGTGGGTTAGAAAGAAGGATGATAAGGAATGAGGAAGAGAAAATCAGAGGAGGTCCAAGATAAACCTCAGATCCTTCCCCACCATGAAACTCACAAATCAAGTGTTGGATCCTCACTGCCATCCTCCGTGGAGGCCGTTTCTGGGATCGTAAAGATCTCTGCAGTACAGGGGCACCCGGGCCACATGCCCCAGCCCAACACAAGGGAAAGTCCAATGACCACCTATCCTAACGCCTCTTTCAAATGCTGCCTCCTCCATCAGGTCATCCTCATCACCCTAACCGGAAGCAATCTCTGCACTTACTGATCATCTTGCCATGGTTTCAGCTGTGTTTCCTGGAGCCCACAAGAGTCAGGAAGGAATTTCAAGAAACTCCTTGATGAGAGCAGAGAAGGCCCAGAGAAGAAGGGTTCCAGAACAGCTGTACTTTCACCTGTCAGAAACGTTGGGGTCCTGCTTACAATTCCGTTTAAAAAAGGAAAAACTTTGTAACCACAAATGTATAATGAAATATCAATATTACTGGGCCATCCATCCCCAATAACCCAGAGGTCTTAGTTGAGATACACATTGGCCTATTGTCAGATAACATATCAGAGTACGTGTCCCCATTTGGCACTTGGAAAATAACAATAGTTGATGACATTTCTCATATCTTGTCTGTATTATAGTTACGTGTACACTTGTTTTATCCTCTCTATAAATTTTAAACTGCTTACGTGTAGAAAGTATATTCTTCTTTGCATCCTTTAGAGTACCTGTCCCAGTACCTTACGCTCTGGTGTTCAACAAATGTAAGCTGAATGACAATAAGAATATCAGATCATATTCACTAGCAAGCAGATTTATGGAATGAATGTGCTAAATTCTTACCTTTGCTTTTTAGACAAACACACAGTCAGAAGCAACTTGGAGATAGAATTTTACAAACCCAAAAGGAAGTCTTAGGCCACTGTAGGAACAGAGATGTTAATATTGTGCCACAAAGGAGACCCCTGCCTTTGGGGTATTCGTTTGTGTAAATCTCACTGTTTCTGGGCTAAGATGCAAAGCATGGTGTCACCAAGAGTTAACTCTTACATGCGTGCCTAATTTGCCTAACGTGGCCTTCTGCTGAGACAAGTGACCTGACCACAGTCAGGGCCACCTAGATGTCCCCGGAGGACTATGATGAATGCCTTTGGAATACAGTTTCCACATTAGTCAAGCAGGTTTGGAAAGATGAGAGAAATATAGGTCAGCCCGAGAGGAGTGCCAGCATGCTTGGCCCGATTCCTTGGCACGGAGTGGTGCCTAATAAATATGAGTTGAATGTGTGAAATGGCCCCCCCTCCCCTCCTGCTCCAACCTGTTCAGTCAGGAGTCAGGCAACTCAAAGCACTGCCAAGGCCAACGCCTGCCTATCTCTTATCTTTCTTGAGGAAAATACCAAATACCTCAACCATTGTTTCTAGAGAGTTGATGACACAGACTAAGGAGAGCATCCCCTGAGGAGGAGGGAGAGGTATCCTGGGGAGTCTGGTACACCCCTCAGCAGGGTGGGCTCTACCAAAAGGCCTTGGCCCAGAGCCCATGTGACCTCGGAGACCTCAGAGTGGAAGACTATTGTCAGATTTGGTTTTCGAACAGCCCTGTGGAACATTCTCTGGGAAGTAAATGGAAGGACAGTCCCAGGTGTTCTTCCCCCACTGCACAGTTCCTGGTTTGCTTTGTGAGAGTCCAGATTCGGGGACCTATAGTAAACCCCTCAGAAGATGGTCTGTCCGTTGTGCGCAGGGGCTTCTAACACTGGGTAATGCAAGACAGGCAGAGACAGCGAGGACATTGTCTACCTGTCAGGCAGGAGTATGTTCTGTTCATGGGTTGGGGAGGGGTTCATGGGTACATGTGGCGCCATGTATGTGTATGAATCACGTGGGGAGCAGGAGAAATGGGGGGGTATCATTGTGGACTTCTCTCTTCCCTGTATGCTTTCATCTTGTTTCTCACTAACCCAGAACATTAACTGAAATGATCGATCGCATTTCCTACTCATAATCACTGAAATAGGTCTGTAATGTGCATTTGGGCAGGTAGAAATTGGATGAACAAAGAAACTCTGCCAATACAATAGTCAGGACTCGCTAGCGGGTATACAAATGAGGACGCTGCAGAGAAAGAATTAGTAGGGATTGAAATCTTTATACATCAAGTTATCACTATCTGCATGACCTTGAATGAATCACAGACCTTCCTCTAATTCATTCAGGCAAATATTGTTTTATCCAACAAATATTCACTGTGTCATGTATCTACACTAAGCACTGAGGAATCATTCCTTCATTCAACAAATATGGAGTAAGTCTCTACTCTGTGCCAAGCACTCGTCGGGTTGTTGGGATGCAGCAGTGAATAAAATAGGCAAACTTTCTGCCCTCATGGAGCTGACAATGGAGTGGTGCAGGGTGGAGGAGATAATCAACAAAGAAATATACAGTATGTTGGGTGTGGGGTGGAGGAGATAACCCACAAAGAAATACACAGTATGTTGAGTGATAAGCGCCATGAAGAATAAAGGCGGTAAAGAGATAAAAAGGACCATGGGTGACATTTGATACAGAATGTCCGGGAAGGCCTCTGGGGAGCTACCATTTACGTGGACACCTGAAAAAAGCTAAGAAGGGAGGCATACATGTATCCGGAGAAAGAGAACATCCCAAAGAGTACAATAGGAATGGCTTATTAAACACACAAGCCTTTTAAATTGCCTCAAGTCCCTTCTGGGACCAGGCAAAGTGTCAATCAACAACAAGGGCCTTACCAAAACCACCTGAGAGGAGGAAGAAAGCAGATGAATGTAAAGGGTTTCGTAAAGCAAAGAAGGCTATAGAAATGTAAGGTGAGGCTATTTATGAGCCACTGATTTCTAGGCAGCAAGCAAATATGCATCTATATTTGAAGGCCTATCCACAAAGAAAATTGGTGTTGTCTGAGTTAAAAAACTAATTCAAATGCCAAGAGAGTCCTAGGATTTGGCAGAGTCTGTGAATGACTGTCTAACCTGCCCAGAGCTACACGCTAGGCCTGCTGTCTGCATGCTGATGTAGTCTCCCGTTTGCCATTTCCTGCTGCATTTGATTAGGCGAAAGAGCTGTGACCTGAAGTTCTTTATCTACAAGGAAATCACTGGCTGGCAAATGCCTTAGCTTTCGCCAATTGTTCAACCAAATTCATTAGCATTGGGTAGCTTTATTTCCAGGACTGGTGACATTCTAATTGGGGAGCAAGGAGGGGAATCCTCCAGCCACAAGGACATTCTCGTTCAAAATGTTCTAACCTTCCAGCTTCTCTTACGATTTACCTTAAATCTAACTTAGGGGGATAATCGAGAACATACACACACAAATTCAGTCTGAATGTGGCATTTTGGAGGCAAACCCCAGCTGAGTACACAAGAGTATGTTTCAGCTTTGCTAGAAGAGAAATAGTTATGCATTATACATGGACTATAAAGACGTTTTTTGTAAGCCTGACTTTTCAATGTTTGAATTTTAGAACTTAAAATGTTCCATGTGTTTAGTATTTCTTGTTCAGCTACGCTAAAGAAAAGTGGTCAAAAATTCTGTCTCCGCATATGTGTGGCATATTTCAGGAATGTTTAATATATTATTATTTCTGGAGCTATGGGGTTTGTGAACATGGCTTTTACATCCATTACTGGTCGTAGCCAAGAGGTCGTTTATTCAATACATATTCACTGAGTACCTACTGCGTGCCAGGTCCCGTTTTAGGTGTGAAAGATACAAGAACCAAGTCCACACATCAGAGGAAACAGGCCATAAATGAATCTATAAGTAAATATAATGTAATATCAGGTAATGAAGAAATAATTCTTGCTTTAAGCCCAGGACGGGAATGTGGGTGGGGCCGCTATTTTAGAGAAAAAGCCTGTCCCCTGAAGTCTCATTTGAATAAAGACCTTAATGGATCGTTTGGTTATCTGGGGAAGAAGTGTCCGAGCAGATGGAGTGCCCCAGGCACCACTGGACTTCCTGGAAAAGCCTGAAGGCCATGTGGAGTGAATGAGAGGGATGGCTTGTAATCGGAAATGAGGTCTTAGAGAAAACCATATGTCCTAGGCTTCCTGGTGTCCCCGAAGTGAAAGGGCCACCGAGCCCAGTTTCATATTCTGGAGCTTCAAATGATGATAATCAATTACAAGGCGAGCCCGCTACCAAACTGCAATCTCCTCATTAAGTTTCACCTTACTGAATGTAAAAATGGATGTTGGGTGTTTTATCTCCTGGGCCCACTTATCTCTGCATTTCTCCTGCCTGAAATGCCCTTCTTGACTCCTGTCCCTATTTAATTTCTCCCCTATTCCAAAGCATAATTTAAGCTCTGCCTCCTGGAAGGATGCTCCCCTTCCTGGGGATGCTGGGGCTGACAGTGAGAGTGGTTTTTCTGGTTCTGCAACTGGAGACTTTTACTGGGGACTTCCTCACCACCCATAGACTGGTGTTCAGGGCAGCTCAGAAGTTGAAGGCTTAAGCGTTGGTGAGTAGTTCTCTGTGTGTGTTTCTCTGACAAGGGTATTCCTAAGTCCCATGAGATTTTAAAATGAATCTCTGATTTAAAAAGATTGAGAACCACCACTCTTGCCCAGTGCTCCTCAAACATCAGATGTGCACACGAACCATCGACGTTTCATTAAGATGAAGACTGCCATTCAGTAGCCCTGGCGTGAGGCTTGGGGCTGCTGGTCCCACGGTCCCACAGCCACACTGAGTGGCAAAAAGCTAGAATAATTCTAGCCAGCACTTGCTTGCATACACTGGCATGTTGCTCTGCCCCGTAAGCAGACTGCAGGTTTCTGGACAGCAAGGGGACCACTCACACTTCTTGGCTCTTGTCCCACAATTGGGACTAATAGAAAAAGACCCACCATCGGGCCTGCCAGATGCCTACTCTACAGACATGAGTGCATTAACTGAGCCTGATTAGAACATCTCCTCTATGTCCACTTTTTTAGTCTCACTTAGGCTTCTAAGGTTACCCCCAAGTGTTCAAGGCTAAACTTTTCTGTAATTCAGAGCTGAATCCCAGAACCCCTAAACTCTTCCTCAGGCAAGTCTTTTCTCTCCCCATAAATGAAATAAAAATCCACCAAGCCTAAAAGCCTTCAGAGTTAGTACATGAAATGTACTCATTTGGAAGGATAATTCACTGTCTCCATGAGGGCGCTCACCCTCACTGAGGATGTTCAGTAGCAAGAAGATGGCCAGTACAAACAGATAATGTGGAACATCAAAGAGACCGGGCTACATCAAATCAGCACCACCAGCCCTAGAAGGGGCAGGTTTGGGATAAACTGTCTTGAGCCCAGAAGTGAAGTCTTACAAAGAGCAGAGACGGAAAGTTTCTAGAAGGTGAGGTATGGTGTAGAAAAGTGAAAATGGGGTTTTGGAATGAAATAGCTACCCCAAACAACCTGCCACTCTATATTTGCGCAAGCTGTAAAAGTTACTTAATGTGGAAAAAAAAAGTGTTTTTAATGGCAGCTAACTATAGAGCAAATGAAAAAAAATTTACACGTAAGACATATGTGTAAAGAATGTCTTTGTGTGTGCAAAAGGAATTTTTCATGTGGTATTTAATAAATATATACACATATTATTTGTACTTATAAAAATACCACATGCAATGAAAGCTATGCATAAATATTTATAAAAATCCCTTTATCTAAGTAGGCCAGTAACATTTAATATTTTTCAATAAATCCATACATAAAATATATACATTCGTGCCAAATGGAACATATATTTTGAAATATGAACCCCAAGTAAAACTCTGAGGAATCTGGAGTAAAATCCAGGTATCTGCCAAAGGAAACTTTGGAGCCGTTGTCATTTGAAGAAAAGAAACAATGCTGGGTCTCTTATCTTGCTGGACTGTTTTGCTGGTCAGATTTCTAACATCTCTTCAGCTGAGTTTTGTATTTGACTTCCAGCCTGACGGCCATTTGACCTGCCAACTATTATTTTCTTTGAGGGTTTTACCACTCCACCCAAGTCTTCTGCTCTCCAGAGCGGTTGTGTGCGTTTCCTTTTTCCTTTTCACTTCACCTTAACGTCAGCCGTGGCTTACAACCCCGGCTTATTGTGCATCCTCTAAGGTTTCAGACCCGGGGGGCGTTGCGATGAGGACCTGAAGCTGACGGCACTCGGAAAGTCAAGGTCCTCTGCAGGGTATCTGCTTTGTGCCAGGATTTCCGTCCAACCCGAGAGTCCCAGGGTCCGGGCCAGGCCCGGAGCGCCCGACTCCCCCCCCGACTGGGTTCCAGCCGCCTCCCCAGGCCGACCGTGCGGCCTGGGACCTCGCAGCCGGAAAACGCCGCCCTTTCCTGTCGCCTACTCATTAACCCAGGAGGAGGACTCGAGAAGGAAGAGACTGAGACGGATTAAGAAAATTAATTAACCAGGTCGAAGCTGGGCCTTCGGGCGGAGGGGCGGGGCGTGCCGCGGCGGTCGCCGGAATGACCGGCGGGCGCAGGTGCCTCCAAGGGCGGAATTTTAGGCTCCCGGGCCGGCAGCTGCGCCACTTGCGCCTCGTGGCGCGTCGTGGACTGCCGCCACCCGCCTGCCCCAGCTTCAGGCAAGTCTCTGTAGGGACCCCGCGGGAGAGGAAACACCTCCCCCTGGGCTGGAAAAACCTGCAGCGTCGGCTGTTGGCGCGCCCACTCGCTCAGCCCCCAGCCCCAGGCGTCTCCAGTGCGCCAAATCCACTCTCCGGGTTTTGGCAGCAGCTCCAAAGGGAGCGAGCTGGAAACTGACAAAACAAGACCTTTCCCCCGAGCCGGGGCCGAAAGTGGCCGGGGGACCCGGGGCCGGGCAGGGTCGGCGCGGTCAGGTGGCCCCGCTTCCTCGAGAGTCACCCGCCCAAGGCGCCCGAGCCTCGCCGGGCTGGATCGGCTTGTGGAGACCAGGAGAGGTGGGCGCGATTTTTAGTGCAGGTGTCCAGGGTGCGGGTGGAGTCCCTTTGTCCTCGCGCACCCAGGCGCTAGCACCCCGGGGTCCGTCTTTGAACCGAGCGTCTCCCGCAACCTCTCTGTGCGGAGAGAGCTGAACGCTACTGCTCGGAGCAAAGCCGCATCCCTAAGGGTGGCGGCAGGGCGGTAACAATGGGTGCCCATTGTACTCCGGGCGCCCGCAGGCGCTGTAGCAGCTGACCCCCGCCCGCTCTGCGGGGCCAGGGCGCAGGTACCGCGCCGGGGTGGGTCTGCGGGGCCGCGCGCGCCCTCCGGCCCGCCCCGGCCCGCCCCCTGCGCCGCCGGCCCCGCCCCGAGCAGCCCCGCCCTTCACAGGTTCAGGCTCTGCGTCCCGTCGCCGCGCGCTCAGTCGGGCTCGCACCTTCCCTGCCGACGGTGGCCGGAGCGGCTTGGGAGCCCAGCGGCGGGGCTGGAGAGCGGGCCGAGCCTGGAGACCCGTGGCCTCGGGCGCCTTCCCGCCACTCGGAGTGGATAGTGCTGTGAGGTGCCGCGCGGGCCGAGCCGGCTGGATCTGCGGGTAACGGGCCGGGACTGCGTGTGCCCTCGGGAGGCGTCCGTGCGGGGCGTCCCGCCCTGGGGCAGCGGCTGGGAGCGTCGGGGTGGCTGGTGAGTTGCTGCCTGCGCAGGGCTCCTTCCTCTTTGCCTGTGAGTCTGTCCGATCCGCGGTCGTGGCCGCTTCCGGCGTGCGCGGGGTACTAGGCTTAGAAACGCTCAGGGAGCGGGGATACCGAGAGCATCGCCTTCCCAGCTGGTGTCCAAAGGACCAAAGGGGACCATAAAGCAAACCAGGAGGTGTTCGGGTGGCACGACCGGGACGCAGAGCTCCACCATTTGTGCCCACCACTTTTCAGGGTGGGGCTGCACGGCTACGCTGCACCCTCTGAGTTATTGACAGCCATTCTGGGCGCGTATTGCATTTTTCCATCTGAGAACAAACCGCACATGGCTACCGCTCCCCTCCCGTCGTGGGTTGGCACCAGGACCGCACCTGGGTGTACCGTGCACATCTGCGGTGGCAGTGTCCGCCGGGTGCCCTCTCCTCCCTTGACAGGGGGCATTGTGGCAGGAGCTCCAACCTGCAGATCTGGCAGTTTATAATTGGATTTTTTTTTTTTGGACGGTGGTTTCTGAACAGCTGAAGCGTTTTCAAGATTTTTTTTCTCCTTAAAACTGCCTTGACACAGACGAGTATCAGACATGTGAGGACGAATGGATCTGGCCAGTCGTTTTTTTGTTATGAATTATTGTACTCCATCCCCCTCTCGACTTCGGGAGGCATGTGTTTCATCTTATAAATAGAAAGTAGCATATTTTTTGGCAGGACCTCCTTTATACTGTACAGTCTAGGAGAGGTCAGTTTAAAAATAAATATGCACTTGAATGTTGAATTACCGAGAGCCAGGCTGTGGCTGGGACAAGCTGCGTGGACAGCAGCATCAAAGCCCGGAGCGCAGCTGTGTTGAAAAGAGTAAAAGCCCCAGAGTGCAGCCCAGGCTGACAGTCAAGTAATTACATTTTGTTTAAAAAAAGAAAAAAAAAGTGAGTGAATTAAAATGAGGGCGGGAATAGGAATGTCAGGAGGGTATTGCAACATGAATCTTTCCAGACCTGGTGTATTTGGGGGGGTCGCTGCTTATGTGTCTGGGAAGGGGGAGGGAATGGATGAATGTGTTAGGGAGACAAAGATTTCCTCCCCACCCCCAACTTTTAGGCCTCACAATATTAAAGAGTTTCTTGGGGGTGCTGCCTTTTAGAAAGAACAAGAAATTAGGAGTGCAGCAGATGTCCGTATTTGAATAGCAAAGCCAGTCTTGGAGACTTCCCTTCACATCACAGGGAGACAAAAGGCTCCACATGAAGCTGTGATCATGCCGCAGGGGTATCTCGAAGGCGATTTAAAAGACTCCTGTAATATTCTAACTTAGAAAAGATCTTGCATCTAACAACCAAGAAACGCAGCTTCTCTTTTTTTCTGGACGGTTCTAGAGGACTTCTCTTTGACACCACCTGTAATTTGTATGTATCGATTGGCAGTTAAAGAGTCAGCTAGACCCTGTGTGCGTGGCATAAACCCTTTTCAGAATAGATTTAAACGCTCAGGAGGTGAGTTGGGGCAGTTGTGACATGTTCAGCATTGGCACATGTGGAATCAGGGATTGCGCATATTTGTATAGTCCAGGAATGGTGGAAAGTTCTCCATTAAGTCCCCCAAAGAATGTCGATTTCCCAATGGGCCTCACTCACTGAACACAACCCTTGAGTACCAGCTTCTGGGCTCGCAGATAAGAACTTTACAGAAATTTGGAAGTGTCTCTGGATCCATGGCAGTTTCTGTTTTCCAGTGGTATCATCTGCAAGAGATTTACGTTATGAATTCCATGATTGGAACATGGTGTTGTGGCTATGGGAGCAGCTACAGACATGAAATCAGATGAGCTCCCCCTTCCCTCCAGATCTGAGTGGGGAAATTCTGTTTTCTATCTGAATGTAACATGGAAAGACAGCTAAAGGAATGAGTGTTGCAACTCTTTTTTTTTTTTTTTTGCTTTTCATTGTAAATGTAAATGTGCAAGAAGAGTAAATACAAAGCCCTAAAAATTATCACAGACGTGCTCACATTGAGCTGGTTTGTCTATCTGCTGTCCAGCTTTCCCTTTAGTGTGGTGTTTTATGTCCAACATGCTCACAAAAGCTGCCCTTTTTTGCTTCTAGAATTCATGGTATTCAACAGCAGTGGGGATAAAGTTGCTTTAACCTGCCTGTATCACCCCAAAATTTTTACCAGGCCGTAAATTTTTCCCGAGCTCTCTGCCCAGTCAGTAGCCATTACATTTATCCAGTGGGTAAAGTACAGTTCATAACCTGAAGAGACCCTCCAAAAAGACTGCTCTGATGTTTTCTTTGTAACTATTAAAATTCTTATTTTGGGTCTAATTTCGTTTTGGCCTGGCCTCATTCTTTCTAACCAGAAATCTTGTGGACCCGATTATTCACTGATTGAATAAGAACTTCAGTCTATTTTTAAATGCAGTATGTTTGCCAGAGAATAAGGGTAGTCATTTGAAACTAGTAGATTCAGCCAGGTACAAAATCTCCTTTACCAAGGACTGAAGCCCAAGAATTCCGCTAATGCATCACGCTATTCAGGACTTTGGATGATAAATGTATCCTACATGGAGCCTGTCCTGAATGCCAAGCAATCTTCTCAGCCCTTTACCTCGATTTAACTCATTTATTTCTAGCAATCGTGCTGTGAAGGAAAAACTGTTACTATCCCCATTTTACAGATGTGGAAGCTGAGGACAGATCTGTTCTATACTTGCCCAAAATTACACTATACTTGCCCAAAATTACACTAAAAGGAACAAATCTAAATATGCATATGTAATTTAATTGGCACGCAGGAGTGGCTAATCCTGAATGAATGTCAGCACCTCTTGAGGGTAGGGAGATGGGGAAAAAACCCTAAGGTTAAGAAGCCTCTCTGGAGTCAGGCTGCCCTGGGCTCATAACCTAACTCTGGCACTTAATACCTGTGTGACTTTGAGCAAATTACTTAGCCTGCATACCTCAGCTTAGCAATTATAAAATAGGGATAATAATACGAACTCTGAGAATGAAATGAGTTAAAAAAAAAAAAAGTAATGCACTCAGAACAGTGCCCAGTCCTGAGTAAGCACAAGAAAAGGTTGATGCTTTCATTGTTGCTTTTATTTTTTTTCCTAGGTGCTTAATACTGGCTCTCTTGTTTAATATCCATAACTACTCTTTGAGGTAGATAGTATTGTTCTTATTTTCCGGATGAGAACACAGCCTCAGAAAGGTTTAATAACTTGGCCAAGATCACACAGCTGAGTAACAGAATCAGGTTTGGAATTCAGGTCTAGTTGACCTTGTACTAAATACCACAACCCCACCCCTGGGGGAGGGAGGAGGAGGGGCAGGGAGGCTATTAAATCTGACTCTTCTGAGGGTTTTTGGCTTCTGGCAGAGAACTCGTTTCGTAGTACTCTATATTCAAAGGAAGATGGCAGTAACTGCCAGCCTTGGGGAATACCACGTGAGTGATTTCATTTTTGAAGATAGTTTAGTCTCACAGGTATGGCAACAGTCTTCTCCTGCAGTGGATCCAGCATGAAACTGCTAGAGTTCACCTGAGCATTTAGTTTATACCAGAAATGAAGAGATGTGCTACGTGAAAATGTAGGACTCGGAAAAGAAGAGGGGGGACAAAAAAAAGCCCGAAACATCCAGGAACGAGCTCAGGATGAAGTGGAGCTTAGGGTGGACCGCATCCTTGTGTTGAAGTTCTGAGAAGCCAGGGGTTACCGTGTCCCATAACTAGTCTGGATGGTCACCTCCTTCAGGCCAGCGCCCACACCCACAGTGCCTGGCCCTTCAATTCCCTGGCATCCAGTGGACATTTAATACATGTTTCCTAATGACGCTGCTTCAGGAGGAGCTAAGCAAGAGTCAGGAGCCACCAGTAAGCTGGGCAGGAAGGTTCTGTCCTTGGCGGAAGTCGGGCCTCATTAACAGTTCCAAGTTCTACATATGCCCCGGGCCCTGCCAGATAAGTGTCTGGTGCGACAGATAGACGGGAGGGGGCCTGGGAAACCTACCAGAGGCGCCCTGGATAACCTGCGGGGGGCTGGCCTGGCCTCCGTGCCTTGGATTTGTGGGATTGCGATTAGCTGGGGGAGGCTGCTCAGACCTAAGGAGGGATTCTAGAAAGAATGGCTCGAAATAACTCAGGTTGCCTCAAAACCAGGAGCAGTAGTCTTCCAGCTGTCAGCCTCCATTTGGAATCTGCCCTTCTCCTGCCCCACCCTTCTAAAGGTTACAAAGGAAACAGCACCCCACAAACCAGGATAAATAATATAAGTAGCCAAGTAGTTTTACAGCAATGGTTGGGTATGTTTCTTTCCTTTAAAAAAAAAAAAAATGCCTTCCTTGGCCTTGATACATTTCTTCAATGCCAAGTTCACCAGTATCTCGTGATGATGGGCTGCGTTCGCCAGCACCTCTGGTGGAAAAGCCATTTCTAAAATGAGAGCACAGTTTTATAATATGAATCACGATATTGATATTTTATTGAAAGTTGTCTTGTTTCTGAAGAGCCAAGCAAACTGATGAATTTGGAAGCTGGTGAGTTCCAAATCAGTATTTGTTGACTCCTTGTTGCTCGCCCAAGCCATGGATTAATAGTAGAATCCTCGAGTCTCAAATGTGAAATTAAAAGAGCCTGATTTTCAGTGATTCGGGTTTTGTTTGCGTATTTGAAAAAGCCATTACCTACTTTCTAGCCTTTGGTTCTTTGTTAAACCGTGTGGCAGTGATAACACGTCTGCAGTTAGCTAGGACAGCACCACCTCACTGGGACCCTGAGCTCCGAATAGCATCAGGCAAGGGCTCTTTGGGAAACTAGCTTGTTTAAGGTCCCTTTCTGCAGGACTTGTCAGAGCATTTAATAGGTCACTGTGTTCAGTGAATCGCCACAGGGAGACAGCGTCCAGGGTCTCAAATCATTAGCCCACAGAGCAGCTGACAGGGCTAGTCTGGCCGGAAACACACTCTGGGAGCCAGTGAGCCAGAGGCAGAAGCCACACACTGCAGTCTGCCCTGCGGAGCTGACGGAAGCCAAGGACTTTCTAGAGAACCAGCCACAAGGACACACCAGAAGGTGTGAGCACACCTGTCATTCTGCTATTTGATCAAATTAATGCAAGACTGATGGAAACAATCACAGAGGTACCGGACGTGAGACAGCAGGGTCTGGTCTTAGCTCTGATCCAGGTGTAACGGACCTCAGGGCCTTTTTCTCATCTCTTCAGTGAGGCGTATGGCGCTAGATCACCTCTAGCTGTAGAGTCCAGTGAGCCCGGAGCAGTGACACTTATCAGCATAGCTCTCTTACTACTAATAATGGAAAACCCGGATCTACAGCGAGGCTGCCTGAGCCCACGTGCAAGCCAGAGGACTTCAAAGTCAGGCCTCTATTTAGACAGCTTACACACTTGGGAATTTGTCATGTTCTGGTGACAACTCGAAGGTCATATTTGTGGACACATCATGCCAATGATAAATCACCATGTGTTTAGTTGAAAAAGACCTGTTCAAATTCATTATAATCATTTAGGCTACACACATTTTTTAAACAAGGCATTTTTGGTTTAATGTGGCTTTGCCATTTCAGAATGTATTTGATTTCTTTCCCTTTTTATTTATTTTTATAAGTTTTTTTAACCTTTTTTTCCCCAAGGGTCAGTTCAGACATATAACATTGATTTTAACACAGCAGGAGACGAGGCTCGACTGGCCCTCTGTGTCCCAAGGCACATGCCGGCCCTTCTGTGGGTAGGCTCTGCCCCCTCATCTGGGAAGCCGTGGAAGGGGACGGATGGGGGCACAGAGGAAGCAGACACTTTCCAGGCTCTCTTCTGGCTCTAGACTGGTGTCATGCTATGACTCTTTCTCCCCCTTGTATCTGAGGCATTTCCACAGTGTCTTATACTTTGTATTGTAACACTTACTGCATTTATTTATTTATTTTTTAAAGATTTTATTTATTTATTTGACAGAGAGAGACACAGCGAGAGAGGGAACACAAGCAGGGGGAGTGAGAGAGGGAGAAGCAGGCTCTCCGCCGAGCAGGGAGCCCGATGCGGGGCTCGATCCCAGGACCCTGGGATCATGACCTGAGCCGAAGGCAGACGCCTAACGACTGAGCCACCCAGGCGCCCCACACTTACTGCATTTAAATGATCATTTATTGACCCTCATGGCTACCTAGCTAGACCGCCGGCTCCTTGGAAGTAGGAGCTGAACCTAGTTTATATCCGCTTTCATCTTTTTTTTTTTTTTTACAACAGAACCTAACGGAAAAACAATCTAGCCCTAGCCTGTGACGTGATTCTGCCTCTGGCACGGTCTTCTCAGTGTTGTCGGGCCAGAAGTCACGTTCACTTAGCAGCTTACTCAAATACCGCCCTAGTAACGTTACTCTTTCCCGGGCGACAGAACCCGCACGTTCAAAGGGAGGCACCTCCGGTCCTTTGGTTCTGGTGGTAAGGATCACGCAAGGTGCTCTGAGGAACAAGCCAGCCCCAGAGCTTACTTCTCGGCTGGGTAGCTGTTGGTGGATGTGAGTGACTAGCCAGGGGCTGGATGAAGGCAGGTGACCTCACTGAGTCCGTCGGCTCAAGACACATGGCCCATTGTGTGCCTATCACAGCACCAAACTGCCGAGTGTTTTTCCTGCCCTCAGATGGCTTCAGAGTGAAATGTCTTCCACGATAATGTTGATTTTTTGGCTTCATGTAAGTTTAGTATAAGTTTCTGTTGATGGGCGCGTTTTGTTCTCACCAGCTGTGGCTCCCCTGTGGTGCAGGTGGGGTGGACAGCTGCCGACATGTCCCCGGGACAGTATGGGGGGGAAACGGTGACTTCTTCCCAATTCCAGTTTTTTCTTAGAATGAGGAATTATGCTTGGAACCAGAACATGTTGGGGGTTTTCACACAATTTAAAACAATCAGTTTATGCACGTGGCCACATCCCAAGGTCCAAAAGAAATAAGGTTGGAGAAAAATCCCAACAATGAACTTCTGGCCTCTCTTGTTCCTTATGCAGCTCTGGTTTCTTGGAATAATTAGTAATAGTAAACTCTCTTCCCACTGATTTGTCAGCTCATTGCCTAACAGAACTTTGTCAAGCACTTGACGTGTGTTTTCTCCTCCTAAGAAGACATTGTTAGTATCCCCACTCTGCAGATGAGCAAACTGAGGCTCCCAGAGAAAATTACTGGCATTGCTTTGTACCCTTAATTTGGTACCGGGAAGGATGGGAAAAGATGATGAACATTTTATAAGCTGGTAGCCAGTATTTTGATTCTAAGGATACTTAGATAAGGATTCTGAGGATACTTAACTTCATTAAAAAATATTCTATTTTTTCCTTAAAATTCCCTGGAAACTAGATGTTTCTGCAGACGTAGAATCACAGACCCTAACATTTCACAGATGGAAGGGTCCTTATTTCGGCCCTCCTCTCTCATTGTGACAAGATAACACTAAGGCCCTAAGAGTTGAGTGACAGAAAACAAGTCCTCCTTGGCCCTGTTCTCTTTCAAGCTTTTTTTTTTTTTTCTTTCTAGCCAAAGCAAAGAAAGAAAATCTTAATATAAAGCCAGTCTATTAACAGATTTTAAATTTTTTTTAGTGAAAGAGGAGGAAGGAATGGGTAGGGAAGTTGGCCCTACTTTTCTCAGTCTCCCTTCCCTCCACCAGTGACCCAGAGGTGCCTGCCTTGAGCTCCGAGTGTTCCAGGGAACGTGGTGTGAAGAACCACCATCGTAAAATACTTTGTAATACTAAGGATAGATAAATCTTCCACACAAATCTATGATTATATCCTCTCTGCGTGTCTGTAGCTTGCATTCACTTGCCAGGGACTGCCCCTTTAAGTTAGGAGCATGGCCTAGAGGAGATCTCCCCTAACTTCCCCAGGCGGGAATGCTTGTCTCTGCCTCCCCTCTGGAATCCTGACTTGGGAACTCAGACTCAGCAGGGAAAGCCTCTCCCTTTCTTCAAGCTGATTAACTCAAGTTGTTTTAGACTTCTTCCTCAGACACGGCCCCACCTGGCCTCGCCATGAACTTTCATCACATGCCTAGTTCTGTCCTTGGGACCATACAGATTCCCTCCCACCTGACAGCTTATCAGATATTTAAAGAAAATAACTGGAAGCCCTTACATTTTTCTTTATCTGACCAATAGCGGTTGATAGTAATTTGCCCACCTCCAAGAAGTCCCATTCGTTCTCAAGGCTGAGAGATTTGGCCCTGGAGAGGAAGGATGCTTGTACATTCCAAGGGGAAGTTAGCCCCGTGTCAGAGGAAGGAATTACCCTCTGAGCAAGCTGGAGGTGGGAATTCCTTCCAGTTGTGGAGATTGTCCACAGGGTGGCCATAAACCATTTTATCGATGACTGCCACAGACAACATTTAAAGAGAACATGAAAGTTGTTATTTTATTAATAGAATGCCTCCCCTCCTTCATGTTGAATCTAGTAGATGTTCTGGTTTTTCATTTGGTGTAAAGATGATGCTTGGTGTCTGCACAGCACTCAGCTCTTATAAGCCCCTTTAAGAGAAGCAGGTTTGGGGTAATAATCTCCATTTAGGCAGAAGGCAACTGGCACCCACGTGTGTCTGGAGTTCTACAAGGAGCTTGCAAGTCTGGCTCCAAGTTTTAGCCCAGGTGTCTTCTCCGCTAGGGCCTAGAACCACAGCTCGGTCTCCTGTTGTGTTTGCCAGCATGTTCATTCATTCGGTAGGTGTTTTTCTCAAGTACTTGCTCTGTGCTAGTCCCACATTGCTATTCAAAGCAACCCTTTTCTGGAGAATGTCCATTAGAGTTTCTTGAGGTTTCTTTGTACCTCTTGGGCCAAATAATCCAAATTTCCCCTTAACCTGTTTCCTTTTGAAAGGAAAGGTCAGGAGGGCGAGCTCATTGTTTCTCCAGGGCCTCATTCTTTAAGACTGACTTAAATACAACTAGCGAGTCTGCATTCAGGGGAATGTATTGTCAATTTATTCTTGAGTCTTGCCTGTCTCTCTGAGACGCTATTTGCACATTGCAGTCAAGGATAGAAGCCCTTTCCCTTTCAAACAGCACGATGACAAATATTCTCTGCCTTAATCCCAAAGATCTGTAAGAGCCTAGAGAATTACTGGGGCTTGCACTGATAGGCTGTAAGATTCTTACTCTGCATGGATAGAGAAAGGTTAAAATGTCCTACAGACGGAAAAAGGAAAGAAAGCCTTTGCCACAAGAGGCCACAGCTCCGTTGTTAAATGATTTTATTTATTTATTTTTTCCTGTAGGAGGCCTAGAAAGACTCCATCTTGCATTTTCAACAGGATGGGCAGGGAAGAAAGTCAAGGCAGTCTCTTTCAAACTTTCTCATTTGTTCATTTAACAAACATTTGTCCAGTGCCAACTATGAATTAAATCTAGTTGTCTCTCCCCAGAAGAAGGCAGCCTAGTGGGAGACCCAGTAATGATTGCAGCGAAGTGTCATAGCTGGGGGGGGTTTGAGGTATTAACAAGACAGAGTAGCAGCTCCGTGTAAGAGGCCCTGGGGGAGCCGGCTGGAAATATTAGCCGCGGGGGTGGGCAGGACCCTGACTGCTAAAGTGGGCCTCACACGAGTTGTTTTATGTCCAGGCTGTAAGGGTGGGCCAGCCACCGAAGGCCGAGAGTGACAGGGTCACTTGGGCATTGTAGCTGGCTCACGCGAGGAGACGAGGTTGGAGGCAGGGAGACAGGTGAGGTGGCAAATGCCCTTATGCAGGAGAGCCATCTTGAGGCCTAGAAAAGGCTGAGGCCTTGGGGTTGACGAGGGGAGACAGCAGTGGGCCTTGATGTGGAGAATGAGGCAGGGGAAGAAGTTGGGGATGACAGCCGGGTTTGGGATTTGGGTGACTTCCTACCATTTACCAAGAGGAAAGTACAGGAGGCTTGTGCTAGGGAGGCAGGAGGAAAGATGGCACAAGTTGACCAGGCAGTGCCCAGCGGGGAGCCAGGTGAAGTCTAAAAAGACCGGGGGGAGAAAAGTCCAATGCTCTCTGTGAAGGAGCAGTGTTTTCTTCGTGTTTGTTTTATAATTTCCAATCCACTGTGTACTGATACTGTGTGCACCACGAGTGCCTTGGGCCCACACCCAGCTCCATGCCAGCCAGATGACACCCAGCTCCCAAACTGGCCAGTAGCCTATCCAAGGAGCAAAATCCCCCGGTCCTGTCCTTGATGGTTACAGCAATGTCAAAAGAGTTTCTAGTAGCTCACTTTTGATTTCTTTACTCATCTTGTCATCGCCTGGCCGTGGTCTACAGAGCTACCCTGAGTAGTTAACTCGAGACTAAAGTTACGTGCGGGCTAAAGACACACTGATTTGGAAGTTATCATTAGAGGGGATAGTTGAAGCCCCGGGCAGGGTTGTGATTGTAGGGGGACTGTTAAGGGTTGGGGGATGGACAACAACCATCCAACCCTGTGGAAATGCCGCATCTAAGGCGGGGGCTCAGACTTTTTCTGTAAAGAATCAGTTCATATTTCAGACCTAAAGGGCCACGTAGCCTGTCCATAACTACCCAACTCGGACCTTGTCTTGTGAAAGCATCTCTAACAGGGTTTCCCAACCCCAGCACTACTGAGAATTGGAGCCAGGTAATTCTTTGTTGTGGGGGGCTGTCCTGTGCGCTGTAGGATGTTGAGCATCTCCCCTGCCCCGCCCATGAAATGCCAGCAGCACCCCACCCCCAGTCGTGAGAATCAAGAATATCTCTGGACATTGCCACCTGTCGCCTGGGTGGGGGCTATAGACAACATATAAATGAGTGGGCATACATGTGTTCTAATGAAACTTTATTTACACAAACAGGCCAAGGTCTGGGTTTGGCCCACTGACTGTAATTTGCAGATGCAGGCCTAAGGGATGGACAGAGGGAAAACTAAAAGGGTTTATTCCATAACATTTGAGGGCCTCGGGTGTTCATTGCCCAGAAGGAGGCTCTGTTGGGAATCCATCATAAAGAGGAGATTTTTATCAACAGTAGCTCTTACTCATAACACCTTTGCCTACCTCATTCTTATTGAGCTTAGCACCTCCCTGGAGATACCGGACATAAAATCACAAAACCAGAAAACAAAAATAAATAATAGGCTCGCTAGGAGTCCTCAGAAAGCCTCCGCCAGCGCGGTACTGAGCCTGGATTACGTGAGGTGAGTTAGAGAATTTTCTCTGGGAAGGAAGTGACTAAAGCGGATCTTGGGGGATGTTATGAGTAGGGTTGATGGTAAGAAGGTGGGAGGACATTCCACGTAAGGAACACAGGGTTCTTAGTTTCAGAAAGTTGCGGGGGAAGTGAAGTGTCCCCAGTGAGGGAAGGGAGCCATTGTCCCCAGTGAAAGCCGTGTGGTGGTTGTGCGAGGCCCCGTGCACGTGCTTCCTCTGGGAAAAGAATTAACAGCACTGAACGCTGTTTTCTAGAACAGGATGTTTGTTTTTCTCCTCGAGCCTCAGGGGGCTTTCATTACTGCAAAGTTTTAATCTTTTGGCTTTTCTTTTACATCAAGTCAAGTTCCTTTTGAGATTCTTTTTGACAGAATTCTTTTGGCTGGTGTCTAGGACCATTTTATTCATTCTTGGTCCCTGACAAGGTGCAGTTACTGTCTCTGCCTCTCACTGATGTTGAGATCATAGTGTATCATTTCTTCTTTGTCCCGCCAGACCTCAAGGCAGGCAACCTGCAGTGGCCGTTCCATTCTAAACTCACTTGCATGCGAGTTGTCACGTTTGCCCACCAGCGACAATTAAGAGCACAGACTGTGGAGTCCAGCGGTGGCTGAAATCTCAGCTCCTCCACGGCTTTGGCTGATTGACCTGAGATATGGGCATAATCTAAGATTGCTTCCTAAGAGGTGTGTTCTAATACCCACCTGGCCCATAGCAAACACTCACATGATAGCCATTCACATTCACAAGTGTAAATTCCTTAGAGAAACAGGAATTTCAAATTTGCCACTTCCTTGAGGAGCCCCTGTAGACTTGGACTGGGGGATGGCCCTCGGGAGCAAACCAACTCATCCCTCACGATGGAAGGGGTAGCAGGGGTTATGGATTTAAAAACTTCTTGACTTGATGTTCACTGCGTGCTTTGTGTAGCGTGAGGCAGAAAGAGAAGATCCAGTTTGTGTCCATAGGCGAGCTCTCAACCTGGTCTGAGGGGACATTCGTTCATTTATTGAACAAACATTTGTGTACAGGTATTTCTGTACAAATAACACAGGGGAGTCTGCCTCGAAAGTGGGTGGAGAATGGAATGGCCACTGCTGGCTTCCAGATATACCCAGTGCTGGTAGGAGGTGGAGAAGCCATGTTCCAGCCCATCCACTGAGGATGAATGATTATCAAGGGCTGGAGTAGGTTGGGAGAATAACATGGAAAATCCCATTATCTGTCCTTTCACCCTGTTAGAGAAATAGAGTAATCAAGGGGCCTAAACTTTGGGGCCAAATTCTCTTTCCATATCGGTAATGTCATTGCGGCTTTGCAGATGAGGTGGGATCCATTAGTTATGGAAGCACGCGAGCAGTTCACAGTAATGGCATCATTTGATTCACATCTGCCAAACTGCCCTGGTCCTTCCAGCCCTGAGACTGTGCCCCATACGAAACTAGTTGTGACAAGTGAGTCAGGCATTTTGAGAGAACCTGTTCTCCTCCTGCCTTATACTACAACACCCAGGGATCAATGTCCATATTGAGTCCTCCCCAATAACCGATTTTATTAGGGAGGAAGGGTGTGTAATGGCCCGTCTTCAAAAGTGCAGACTTTCGAGGTGGAGGTGCCGTCTTCCACTTTTGCTTCTAAAAAAATCTTTCAACTACTACAATTAGATCCCATAAATGTGAGGTGTGTACCTGAATTAGCAGTGAGTCTCCCATGTGGTATTTTGTGGGTTTCTATAAAGCAGGTCGTAAAAGAAAAATAAATACAAGCTGTTGCTGAATCATAAACGAGAAGTCCGTTTATAAATAAGCGAAGGTGAGATGTATCAGACTTTCTGAGTGGGTCCATAAAATAGAGTCTGCTCAGTCTGGCTCTAAGTTCATTTGCATGAAAGCTGAGCCGCTGGGGGTGGAGCTCGGGGAGTTTCACAGTCTCCTGCATGTAGCTGTGTCGTCCTCAGCTTGGATGATACCGGAGAGGATAAGAATCTAAAAATAGAAATGGCATCTTCTTATCTTCTCATGGGTGGAGTAAATAGACTAAAAATATGAAAAGCATCCCTTCAGGATGCTGTTTATTGGGTGTTCCTCTGGTTACTTTTTTTTTTTTCTGTCTTAGATTTTGTTTGAAGTTCAGTGTGAAGCTTCTGACACGGATTTTTTTTTCCATGACTTTCAAATTCTCTGATTCAGAGAAGCCTTCCTACAGAGGTTTGCGAAAGGACTGGCGTGAGTGCCCACACTGTGGTAATGTTTCAGTGTTTCTGATCCAGGAGGTTGGCTTGTCATCCCTATATTAGTAAAAACACAGCCATCTTCAAATGGACAGTCTTCTAGGTAAAGTCTGTGAGCGCTTTGACAGGCAAATGTGACAGGAGGCCATGAGGAAGTTGGCAGTGATAGTAGAGAATGAGCAGGCACCCGCCGCGCCCCACCGAGGAGGCCTGGGGTCAGGGCTGCTTCCTGTGATGTCCCCAGGCCTTGATCACACATCCCACAGCCACCCACTCCATCTGTGAGAAACCTGGCTTCTCCAAAATCTAGGGCCTTGTATCTTCTGCCCAATAATCCTAGGGCCTCAGAGAACAAGTTAATCCCTTTTCTCTTACGGTTGAATGAATCCTTCAGATTCCTAAAGATTTGTTTTCCCCTCCGTCTGAGTTTTCTTTCAGCTGCTCCCCTCCTTCAGCTTCTCACATGTCATGACCAAGTTCTTTGTCTCCCTGTTGGACTCCTCAGAACATATAGGAACATGTTTCAGGCATCCTTTATCCTTTCTCAAGTGTGGAGTCCAGGGGCACGTGGGGGGCTCAGTCAGCTGAGCGTCCAGCTCTTGGTTTCAGCTCAGGTCGTGATCTCAGGGTCATGAGATCCAGCCCCGCGCTGGGCTCCGCACTTAGCTCAGAGCCTGCTTGGGACCCTCTCTCACTCTCCCTTTGGGCCTCCCCCCTGCTGTCTCTCACTCTTTCTCTAAAATAAATAGATAATTTAAAAAAATCAATAAATTGTGGAGTCCAGGGTCAAATACAGTTTTCTGGGGCTTATCACAGTAGCATCTTCTTGTTGGTGGCAGAGAGAAATACCCCAAAGATGTTTGGGGGTGGAGAGGTTCTTAACTGGGTCATCATCCGTCCCTGGGACTGATGGTTCAGACTTGAAGGAGGACCCGTTTTATATTTCTGCCTGGGGCCCAGGTAGTGCGGCAGTGCTGGGTCTTGATGCCGGGAAGAAGGGAGGCAAAGTGAAGAGTGGTCAGAAGCGAGGATGTCCTTGAAGGATGTGACAATGAAGCAAGCAAGGGGAAGTCCACACACAGTCACTTCCCGAAAGTAGAAGAAAGGAAAAAGCCCGAAGGTCGCTTGGGATGGTTTCCCCACCCCCCACCTGTCCCTGTTTTTATACATGTGTGTTTCAGATTAACATTGCAACCTATTTCGTAGGCTGCAAGAACTTTTTTACCCTCTCTCTCTCCACTGAGAATTACTCTAAAAATAATTAGTGGACCAACCAAACATTCCTTTCTTAAAATAAATGTGATTTTTAAAATCTAAACCTCTTTGTTCTTTTCAGATGAGTTGCCAGTCCGGTCAACTCTTAAGTGATTCAGGAACTGATGTTTTCGTGTGTCACTTCTTAACGAACCCTGTTTCCCCCCCCTTCTGGCCACTGCCCTGCTTTGGTCTTTTTGGCATCATTCTGTTTACCAAAAGGATGGTAAGGAAATGAATCAAAGGGCCGCTTTAGGGTTTTCTTTCTTTTTTTCATTGAATTATCCCTGCTGTGATGATTTCTCTTATTAACACTGTCACTTACACTTTATTCAGTCATCAGAAAATGGAATGGCTAGCCTAAGGCCAGAAGGGCACCCCGACACTGCCATTCTTATCAAAACCGTGACTTTAAACTTCCCTCGAGTCCTTTTGTATCCTGGAACCCTTGGATGTCTCATAAATTCCTGTAAGCGGGGGCCTGTGCATTTGCAGCTGGACTCCATGCCCCCACATCTGCCGGACGTTCTCTCTCACCTTGAGAGAGGGTGACAAGCCACTGCCCAGGGAGTTGACCCCTTTTGTTGGCAAATCTGTCCTCTTCCAGTGCCCAGGGACTGGGACCTTTGTTTTCTAAGGGATCTAATTTGCGAGATGAATATTATCTCAAGTGTCATCGAAGGGGGGAAAGAGGAGCAAATAGTGATCCGAGAACGCAGAGAAAGGGATTAGCAATCTGGAGGGTTCAGATTTCAGGGTCAAGGGGAGGGTTTTTGAGAAAAGGCTACACATAGGAAGATTTCTTTCTGTTTTCCTCTGTTTCTTTCATGCCTTCCTGCCTTTTCTCTGACTTTCTGTCTTTGGGTTTGAGAAAGACAGTGGGAGTACAGGAATGAGGGCAATACAAGAAAGCTGGAGAGCCCGGAGGGCCCCCAAGTGTGGGTGGGCAGCATCCCTACCAAGTGGTCACGATGGTTGGTAGAGTCTTGCCTGATAGGAAAAGGCTAGTGGTTCTCTTCGTTTGGCCTGTGGAACACCCGGAGGACCTGCTCACCAATTCTGGTGGAGTAGTTCACATCTGGCCCGTAAGCCCCTCCTTCCTCTCTCCCACCCCATCCTACAGCAAGCGAGCCCACCTCCTTCTGGGCAGAGGGCAAAGCCGCTCAGGTGTCAACCTGACCCAGGCTCTCCCACTGGGATTCATCCTTGCTCTGCCTACTGCCGTGTCGGTCAGCTGCGGAGCCCAGGTCTCCTTTTCTGAAAACGGTGAGCAGGGACGGGATTTCGTGTTGGGCATTTAGGACCATCCCGTCGTAGAGCGTTGTCTATGTCACTCACCGCCGTCTGGACAGGAGCTCTACGCCCAGCCCCAGCGCCTCTTCCCGCCCCTGCTTCCTTCCGTGTGGACACTTGCTGCATCCTTAGGCCTCTTGCCTCTTGCCTTTTCTCCTTGCTTTCTGACTAAAAACGCTTCTCTTGTGAGGGCTTTTCCATTCTGCCAAATAACCCTGGTGCTCCCTCGTAAGCGTGAATGCCTGGTCCCTGCAGGAAGGGGTGATCTGTCCCTTGGCCACGCTGCGGCGAGACAAGGTCAGCCCTCTCGTGAGGTCCCACCCACACACGCGCTGCCACCCTAGATTTGGGCTTTTGAACACAATTGCCACAGAAATGTTTGCATTATGATCCAGTAAGTCAGATTCAGTAGGCTTTTCGGGACCTATATATAAAATTCTGTCCAAGGTGCAGCCTGAGCCCTAAGCGGCACATTTTTTTTTTTAATAGCTAATTGCTAATTCATTCACATGGTTCAAAAACCCCAAATCATAAAAGGATGTACAGTGAGAAGTTTCTCGCCCGCCCTCGTCTGTCGTATTCCGTCCACTCCTCCCTGTGGGCAGCACCATTATTAGTTTCCTGTGTATGCTTCCAGAGAGATTTTACAGAGATGCAAGCCAAGACAAGTGTGTCTATATACTTCGGCACCTGTTCTTCCTTCAAAGATAGATATCTTTGAGCTCTTTCTATATCAGTGCACAAAGAGCTGCTTCATCCTTTTTAAGACCTGTATAATATTCATTTGTACTGGATGCACCTTAATTCAATCTAACCAGTCCTCTCCTCTGTCAGTGGACAATTAGGTTGTCTCCAACTCCAGACGGTTGTAAGTTCCTGGACTGATAATCTTGTACATGTATTATGTAAGTGGATAAATCTCTGTAAGTAGAATTCTGGTGTCGAAGGCATGGGATTTGCAGTTTTGATAGATCCTGCCAAACCACCTGCCACCCAGGTGGGATCTCTTGGGGCTCCCACCATGGGTGTATGCAAGGCCTGACCCCCCCTCCCCTTATCAGCCCAGTGTATTATCACACATTTGTATCTTGAACAGGCTTTGGGATGCACCGCTTTCCTAACTGGGGAGCTGACTATGAACTCCCGGCACGTGTGTTTGTTCAGTGTCGGGACCTTCTTCTCTGGAGCCTGGCCACTTGGCTTAGAGCCTTGTAGCCACGTAGCTTTGGCAAAGGGACTCAAGACTCATGGTCTGTACCTCAGTGCGTCATTTGTAAAATGGGGCTATTAACAGTAGCAGCCTCGTGGGTTCTTGTGCATGAGCTAGGAGGTTGGAACAGTGCCCAGAACACAGAGAGGCTCTCAGTAATATTCAGTGCTGGTGGTTCCCAGGAGCGTGCGCATACCCGCCCCCCGCCCCCCAGGACCAGCCACTTTGTTTCTGCTGAAGAAACTGTGCGTTAGATTTCTGTACTAGCAACGGCAGAGAAGATGTGGAAAGAATAGTCAGGCCAGGAAAGGGGGGCATTGATGTCCATCGGCTGATAAGCCCGGGAGCCCAGAATATCCAAAAAGGAGGGGAGGAAGCAGCCAGTGTAAGACGTCCTCCTTATTAGATTGTGATCTGTGGGATCAAGCATGGTTGCCCCTGAGCTGGAGAAGGACAGATAAGAGAGAGGGATGGCGTCGGAGTTCCATTTCCCCAGCATTACATAGCAAATAGCAACTCATCTGAAGTTGTAAAACTGACATTTTTGTCCAAAATTCTTAAAAAAAAAAATTTTTTTTTTTTTTCCCAGTGTATTTGGGAGCTCATAGCATGGGCACATAGTAGAAATTCAATACAAATTGTTTGCAAAGTCCTAGAAGCCTACATCCCTGTCAGGCAGTAAACACTATGTAAATGTTTATAGAAAGAAAAATGCCTTTTACAGGATCGTCTCTCTTCTCCCACTCCAGTCTCATTGCCTGTAGCCCTTGTGGCTTTCACTCACCAAGCCTTTCCTTACTTTTTGTCACTTCCTTCCCACCTTTGTGCCCGTGCCGCTGACATAAGCCCAGCTCCGACCAGGCCACGCCAGCCTCTGGGGAATGGCTTGCAGTGTCCATGGTAGTGGCCGTGGTCATGGTCATGGCTGTGGCCGGGCAGGGAGGGAAGGAGGGCTGGGCGTTCCCCCTGCCCCGAGCCTTCAGGGCACAAGTGTTTCCTCTCCCTTCTCCCCAGCTCACCCAGTCCTTGTTCAAGTGCAGGGCGATGGTGTGGGATGCCATCAGCAGGGCAGGGAACCGTTCGCTGGCTGCATCTATGTGGTATTTTTCTGCATAGTTTGAAGTGCTCTGCCTCGGGTTCTGGCCTCGCATAACCCTGACTCCACCAGCTGAGCACGGGCAGCCCTCACTTGCCCCTGAGTTGTGGTGGACACACTGTATCTTTCCCTGGCAGCTGTCGTCCTGGCCGTGTGTGCTGAGGACACCACTCCGGTGGGCACCTGTCCCTCGGGCTGCCTCCCACCTTCTTTGGGCTCCCTGGCGGCCCCTGCAGGCTGTCACCCACCACGCTGTGCCCAGAGGCGCAGGAAGGCAAGGCCAGCTACCCCGGGTGGCAGGGGCCCCGGGCTGTTAGACACTTACCAGGAGGTTCTGATGTTGGGATCCAAGGCTTTGGATTTGTAACATTTGTGACTGCCACCAGACTCAAATTCAAGTGAAAATTGAGAGAGCATCTGGACCCACCAGATTGGCTTCCCACACATGCATGTCCCCTTCGGTCTCAAGCACCTGTATTAGTAACACAGTGTTTCCTTGGGATCCTAACCTCAAGTGGGAAGCAGAAGCTCGGGGCACCTTTGTGCGGCTACAGCAGCAACACCTTGGGGAGCTTTTGGAGCCAGGATCGGGACTCAGTAGAAAAGAAAGATGGCAGGTGTGTGGTCCCAGGTGACAGCTAGGTTAGCGACCTCCGGATACAGTCCCCTTCGCACACTGCCTGGGCCTCCTCCCCACACACGGAGCCAGGGCATGGTGGGCCTCTCCAGCTCCTCGTTCTCCACCTTGTCGAGCCTGGGTGCAAGCCAGTTCCCAAACAGAGCTAGTTGGTACCTTGCCAGCGGGTGCCAGGGCACCGTTCTTTCCACCTGCCATGGGGAAATGGATTTAAAATTCTTGCCGAAAGGAAAGAAGTACGCAGCAGACACGGATGGCCTCCGACTGCTACAAAGCGAATGTGGCTGGCTCTCCCTTCAAGCCACCACCCGACTCAGCCCTTTGAGTATTGATTGATACATTTATCTACTTGCTCTGCTGCCGATGGGAGGAGAGCCCGATGAGAGAGGTCTTAGCCGAGCCATTTCAGGAATTCCCGCTGTGGGAAAGGTTTTAACTTCCCCATGTCAGCCGGTGTGACTGAAGAGTTAGAGGATTTTTTTTTTTTTTTTTAAGATTTTATTTCTTTATTTGACAGAGAGAGAAAGCACAAGCAGGGGGAGTGGCAGGCAGAGGCAGAGAGAGAAGCAGGCTCCCCGCAGAGCAAAGGAAGGACCCCAGGATCATGACCTGAGCCGAAGGCAGTCGCTTAACCAACTGAGCCACCCAGGCACCCCTAGAGGATTATTTTTAAGAGACGAAGAGTTTCTCCTCTGTAGGATGAGAACCTGGAGCCCCACACCTCCTAGCTTAGCACTTCTGATTGTGTTAAGTAGCATGTGTGAGGAGGGTGTGTGAGTTTTCCATGCTGATAACACATGACCGCAAGCTCGGTGGCTTACAACCACCCCTTAGAGATTGCCCCACAGTTTCTGTGGGTTGGGAGTCCAGGCAGGGCTTTGCTCCAGGGTCTCATCAGGCGGTGAGCCAGCTGTCAGGGCTGCGGTCTCATCAGAGGCTCAACTGGGGGGAAAAATCCACTTCCAGTTCCCACAGGTCGTTGGCAGAATTTATCTCCGTCGGTCCTCCCTCAGCACGGCAGCTTACCTTCCCAAGGCCAGTGAAAGCAGTCTTTCTCAGTCTGCTAAGATGGACTGTTTCATAATATAACCTACCAAGGGGGACATCCCATCCCCTTTGCCATATTCTGTAGGTTAGAAGCAAGTCCCAGGTTGTGCCCACAAAGGCATTGACCAGGAGCCGTATCACGGAGGTTTCCTTGGGGTTCCGCCCACCCCAGGGAGAGGATATGTGCTTTACCAGTAAATGTTCCAAAAGTATTCCCAAGTGAAGACCCAGCCTGTTATAGATGATCACGCTGGTTTTTTTCTGTGAAAAGAAGCAGTTTTGTTTTTTTGCTTCCATCTCAGAAGGACTCAAGTCCTGAAACCCTTGACAGCCCAGTTCTTCGTGCCACAACCTGATTCCAGCTGCAGCTCTTCTATTTCCTGGCTGTAGGTGATTGAGAAAGGGTGATTTATTTTTTGACCCCCAAATCCCTGTTTTCTCATGTGTAAGAACGCAGTTTGCTGCATAAATAGCCACTGTCACTTCGTAAATATTTCCAGTCCCTTTGCTTATAAGACTAATCACTGTATTGCATTAATTTTATTTAGACACGGGACTCAACAACAAAATACTGTCAGTCTTGCTAGTGTGAACACCAGACAAAGGAGAAAACACATTGTAAAGCAAATCCACTTGTATCTAAGGAGCTGAAATCACTCTGGTCATATGCTGACAGCCATTCTTATGGTAGAGGAAAAATCTAAAATCTTAGACATGTGCAGAAAATTGTATCCATGGCCATGTTTAAAAAGTGCTGATGTCATAGGTATGAGGTTTTTCAATCTGTTTCCTTTTTTTTTTTTTTTTTCTTTTTCCCCCCCTGAAATAAGACTAAGATGAGTGGACCCTTAGTAAAAGACCCAAAGATTAAAGTTTTTATCCGAAGATTAAAGTTTTTATCCTCCTTGATAGAGGGAGAAGACAAAATCAAGCTTGGCTTTAGATGGAACCGGGCCTGCCATTATTCACAGGCTCTTGTGAAAAAGGCAGGCCCCAGTGAACCCCGAAGGACCAGCTAACTATAACCTGCTCTGGTTTCCTTTCCAGGTTTCTCCTCATCCTGGAAGGGGTTGGATGATGTCCCTGGCTCTCCAGGACGCCCCTCCTTGGCTGTAACTGCAGGAAGGCCTCTTAAACCCCGGCTCTTCTCCCAGCCACTTCTGGAAGCTACTTGAGAAAAAAGATGATGTGACAGATCCTACCAGAAAGGATTTTTGGAAACCTAACACCTTCGAAGAAAGTGGCCCTTTTCCCTTTCTCAAAGTAGACATTCTCCAATTCCAAAATGCCAGCCAAGACCCCGATTTACCTAAAAGCTGCCAATAACAAGAAAGGCAAGAAATTTAAACTGAGGGACATTTTGTCCCCTGATATGATCAGCCCTCCCCTCGGAGACTTCCGCCACACCATTCACATCGGCAAAGAAGGCCAGCACGATGTCTTCGGTGACATCTCGTTCCTGCAAGGGAACTATGAACTGCTCCCGGGAAACCAGGAGAGAGCGCGCTTGGGCCCGTTCCCGGGGCACAGCGAGTTCCTGCGGGCCAACAGCACCTCCGACTCCATGTTCACGGACACGCCCTCCCCGGTGCTCAAAAACGCCATCTCCCTCCCGACCATCGGAGGGTCCCAGGCGCTCATGTTGCCCTTGCTGTCGCCGGTGACGTTTCATTCCAAACAGGAGTCCTTTGGGCCGGCCAAGCTGCCCCGGCTTAGCTGTGAGCCGGTCGTGGAGGAAAAGGCCCCGGAGAAGAGCAGTCTGCTGGGGAACGGGACGGGCCACCAGGGAGACGTCTCGTGGGGCTCCAGCGGCTCGGCATCGCAGTCCAGCCAGGGCAGGGACAGCCACTCCTCCAGCCTCTCCGAACAGTACCCCGACTGGCCGGCCGAGGACATGTTTGACCAGCTCGTCAAGGAGAAGACGAAGTCAGAGGAGTCCCTCTCCGACCTCACGGGTTCCCTCCTCTCCCTGCAGCTTGATCTGGGGCCCTCCTTTTTGGATGAGGTGCTGAATGTCATGGATAAAAATAAGTAACGGACACCGCCGACTCTCGGCCTTTGGGGGGAAAAGGTATCAAAAAATAAAAACTAAACCACAGTCAAAGAGAAGAGCTTCACTGGCTATGTGTGCAGTTGTGTGTTTTCTAAGATAATGTTCCTACGAAATATTTTTTGTACCTGTTATGCCCTGTTTGCAAAAACAGAAAGGCAAAAAAAAAAAAACACAAAAAACGTCCTGGCAGAAAGGAAGTGAGTCATTCAGAACCCATTTTCGGCGGGTATTGCTGATGTTCAGCTCACATTTTTTTGTTTCCAGAAACATAAGAACTTTGGCTTGGCCAGGATTGGCACTAGCTACGAAGGGCTGCTCAAGTCACATTAAAGAACTTGACGATACTCCAGCATTTTCTGAGCAAGAAGTCAAAATTTATTTAACACCTAAGCCTTTTTTTCTAGACTCTTTTCTATATTACATTATTTGGGCTCACCATAGCAAATTCTTCAGTGTTAAAACTGTTCTCTGTTTTCACATTCAAACAACTCTATGGGTTCGGGGGATTTTCTCGTAGCTCTTATATATCCCTATACATTATATCTATATCGCGCAATTTTGACCGTCAGCTACATGTTGGTAAGACACAAGCAAAGTATTACTGTAACTAAGTTATTTTTAAAGTTAAAATATATTTTTATGTGCCTTTGGCTTTTTATTGCAGAGTCTACATTTTATAGATACTACATCAAATGTTGTCATTTGACTTGTTTCCATTGGAGTTCCATTGTAAGCTGTGTATGTATATGTTTGGAAAAGTGTATTCATACTTAGCTTTATTTCTTTTTCTTCATCTGTTAGCATACTTTTCACAGCACCCAACAATGGATTGTTAAATATAAAGGCACAGGTTACTCATGATGCTTCTGCAGAGACTGTGGGCTACACCATATAATGTTATTTGGAAATATAGGTATTTTAGTACAGTACATACTTGCATTACATAGGTACTTCATGCGACACAATAAAGAGTAAATGTTAAAATGAAGTTGCTTGTTTATAGTAATAAACAGAAGCGTAAGAGAATAATAATATTTTCCTTAAGTCCAGGGCTAGAAAAATTGCTTCTCTAAAGTGTATGTGAGCCTTTAAAATAAGAGGTGATTTCCATCCACTCTGCAATTTTGATTTTTGCCCAAAGGTTTGAGATTCCAGAAACAGGACCCTTCAGTTTTAGGAAAAATGAACATGTGAGATCAGAATTTTTAAGTCAACACCGATGCCAGCCTCTCAAAACTCATTTCTGTGACTCTCCTAACCTCACTCTAACACACTCTGTAGCAAACTCTTGTAACCCCAATCCTGTCCCTGTTAGACAGATGTTTCCTGGCTACAGGTGCCATATAAACAAGATGAAGGAGGCTAAAAAGAAGGCAGTAGAAAATACCCCCCCCCCACCCCCCGCGCCGCCCGCCGCTGCCACGGAGAGATGCCTGAGGACGTCAGTTAAGGAAACAGGAAGAGGAAATGTACACAGCAGTTCCTGTCCTGTCAACCACCCTTCCCCCCTTCAAAGTCAAACACTTGCACATAATAACTTTCATTTCTCCTAGAACTATATCCCTGAAATGACTTCCTCTTCCCAAATACGTCAATGATTGTCCCACCTGGTTGGTGGGGGCTGTGTGTGTGGGGGGGACACAAGACAACTCACCAAGTAGAAGAGGAAACCAGTTTCCCTAGAGCACCGAGTACTGGCCTTAACTTCCCAGCTGCATTTCTAGCCCATGATTTTCTAGTGTTCTTTTTCTGTCAACCAGACCCTTTCAACACTTTCCCCATCTTCATTAGCGGTCACGTTTATTCTCATTTTACTCTTCATCTTCAGCATGGCCTCAAGGAAAAGATTAAACTATTAGCTGAAACAGTAATGTTTGCACATTTCCTCTGCTTGGGTTTATTTGATAGAATCTGAGTAATAATGCATCCTCACAGGTATTTAACGATCACACTTTGGCCACTCTCACATAGAGCCTCCCATTAGGTTAGGTAGGTATAATTGAGAGGGCACAAACATGCCCCTCTTAGGGGGGAAACAGAGCCACATCCTGCTTATGATTTTGTGAAGTCATTTCTCCCGTGGCAGTCCTTCTAATACCTGGTTCCTTCTCCAAGGAGCAAGGTGCAGAGCTGTGGTGGCTTTCTGCAAAAAGGCACTTTGAACTTGCACCTGCTGAGAGCTGAATTGACGTTCCCAGTCTGTGAACATTCTCTCACTTTTAACCTAATTTATCAAGATGCACTTTATTTGCAAACTCAGAATGCTGAGCCACCTGTGACCCAACAACCAGAAAAGAAGACCAAGCAGTTTGTGTAAGCAGAGACTCTTTTGTGTTGTAGGCAAGGTTCTTGGAGGTGATCTTTTCCCTGGGCGATGAGACCTAACAGAGGACACCATATATTATTTCTGCCTGAGCTTATTGGCTTAAAAAAATCAGAACATCAGGGTATTTAGCTCTTCACAAATACAAAGTCATTACTTAGCACATTTCAGTGATTCAGATCACTGTCAACAAATACGGGCGACTAAATCGGTCAAACAGAAACCCAGGTCTCCAGAATCACGATCTTCTATTATTCAGTTACAGTTTTTCAAGTCCCCACACAAAACACTTGAAGTCGTGGAATGGAGGAAGTCATGAATCCATTAACTTGATAAATGTTTTTACACAGACAAAAGCATACATTCCATGATGGCTTTGCGCCTCCTAATATGAATCATTTTACAGTGAAACAAACGATAAAACAAGTTGGCACGATGGTTTCTCTCCAATAAGAGTTTCTCCTTTGGAAACCGTTGCCAACCTAGTCCCTAATTTAGCAGTTCTAATAGAAGTCCTCAGACTTTAGAGTTAGTCTACCAAACTAATATGAATGACTGACTTTTTTTCTTTTGACAAGTCAATAAGCCACATACATAATTAGGTTATTGGCTGCCTCCCTGTGTCTCCACCCATACTTTCCGGCCAGATCCAGCAATATAAGAGAAGTTTCCAGATGTTAAATGATAAGCTAGCATTGATTCAGATGGGTCACCTTCTGGTTTATTTGGCTGTATGGGGCTTGAGAATGTCACAATACCCAAAACGATACTCACGCATTAACTTAACGTGTTGCTAAGCAATACAATTATTTTCCAAAGAAGATGATCTCCCTGGTTGGTTGCTTGATTGACATGTTTGTTTCATCTGATGATACCTGGAGAGTTGCATGCTTGGTTGGGATAGATGGCACATGATTTCATCCAGCCGGTCTTCCATCTGAGAACGTTGAATTCTCCTTATTCTTAGAGCAAGTGATTATTCAGAAGTAGGCCTAAACATTTCTTGAGTTGTAAGGGAGTCGTCATTCTGTAGTAAAATGCTGCAGAGGAAGTCATGTGGAAGAAAGGGAACCACGCTTATTCTGCGAAGAGATGTGTAACACAGGGAAGGCTGGGTCACTACAGTACCCGATATCTGCGGTTTCGGTTACCCGTGCCGTCTGGCCTGGAAGCAGATGATCCTCCTGACCAATCGCCAGAAGGCCGACAGTAGCCTAACACTCTGTCACGATGCCTGCTCACCTGATGGCATCTCATTCGGTAGGCATTTTATCATCAAACATCACAAAAAGGGTGACTACAGTACAATAAGATATTTTGAGAGAGACCACATTCACATAAATTTATTACAGTATATTGTTATAATTGTTCTGTTTTATTATTATTGTTAATCTTACTGTGCTTAATTTAGCAACTAAACTTTATGGATGTATAGGAAGACATAGTATACCTAGGGTTTGGTACTATCTGTGGTTTTAGGCATCCTCTGGGGGTCTTGAAACATATCCCCTGTGGATAAGGGGGGAAACCGTAATATACTACATTTAATTGTCCTCCATTTGTACTTTAAAAAAAATTCTATAGTGAATTCACTTCCACTGGCTTCCAAGGGAGGTCAATAATCTTTATACTTTGAAGGTCAGCCAAATTTCCTTCATGGAAAGCAGATCAGCACTGGTGATAGATACATAAAAACATCTGCCCAAATCAAAGCCACTTCGCCGAATACAGTTCACATTCCAGAGTCTCCTTGTGCAGCCGAGATGCCTGCCATACATCAAAATTAGGGAGGCCGAATAGGTAAAGTGGATATTATGCTTGCCGTAAAACAATTACTGGAGTAAGTCATGAGACGTGTGTGATTCATTGCCAAAAGATCATCGGGAAAAAAGACCTTTGAGTTCTGGGGAGGGAAAGACCTGGGTGGCTTCATGGAAGAGGAGGGCCCAAATAGTGAGATTTGTTTTTCAGGAGAGGGAAAATACTCAGGAGGAAGAAGATTCTGGGCAAACAAAAGAATACACTGCATCCTGGAAGGCTTTTTACTAAAAACAGTCCAGGAACAGGGATCGAAGTAGAAAATGAAAGAATTGGGCCCGTGCCTGAGGAGGGTCTCCCAGTGGAATAAGACGACTCTGGAATCAGAGATTGCTGAACAGGTGGCTTCCAAGTTTAGAAATTGATATACAGTAAGCCACCATCTTGTGAAAGCTCATGTCCAGCGAACGGTGCCTACACTATGACCCAAAGGCCAGCCTGGGGACACCTTGACTGTGAGGCCAATGAGTGTTCAGGGAAATTCATTCATGATGATGGAAGAAGCAAGAGGAGCAAAGTATCTCCTGAAGCAGCACCAGATGAAACAAGTTCTTATTACAGTACCTGGACTGAACTGACTTGGGCAGCTGCCCCACCAACAGAACCTCCAGGTTGCTTCTCCCAGCCCCCTTCTCAACCATCTTTTCCCAGCTGGGTTGCAATTTCTGGTTGAACATCCCCAAGATCAAAGGATAAAGCTTCTCAGGAAATAGAAAAGTTTAAATGTCATTGAAGAGTCTCAGCTGAGAGGAAAACCAGCTCAACGGAGTAGAAGCAAACCGCCCCTGACATTCTCGCAAATTCCTTGAAGTCCACACTCACAGAACTGAGGCCAAGAAAGAGGCAGAAGCCCTGGACATCCAGACTCAGGACTCAGGATTCCTGTCAGTCCCTGCCTCTTCCCAGCGGTGACTTCTGGTCTGCCCGCCCCTCAGGGAAGACCACATTCACCATGGGATCAGCCCTTACCCTACAAGGTACAGCAGGGAAATGGTCATCTCGGCATAGCACGAAGTCCCCAACATTTACACCACAAATAACCACCAGTGAGAAGGGGGAAGATCTTTCCATTACATTTGGGTCTTGAACAAAGACGCCCTTGAGGTAATGTTTCCATGGAAAATTCCGTCTTTAATTTGAGTCAAAAGAAATGCGGATTCAAACCCCCAAAGGATGTGTTGTCCCCATACCCATTACCAGAGTTGTTTGTAAGTGAAATAGGCAGAACTTGAGTGACCCCAGAAAGACAATCCCGCTCAAAACAACTTCTTTATGTAGCTACCCCAGGGCCAGAAAATCCATCATTGGAGATGGGTTCTTTTGGATGAGGCATTATGCTAGGAAAGGAGTCCCCTTAGCATACTCCCTGGAGTATCAGCATTTTAAAGCCTTTAACAATGGGATATGAACTTGTTTATCAGACATCCACTCTAGGTACACAAGCTTCTAGCAAATGGCCTGGGGCAAGGGACACACAGAGTTAAGAGACACCGGGAAAAGCATAAAGAGTGAGTTCACTTAATGCAGAGTTTTGCCTGGAACCCAATAAAAGAGGAGGTGGGGAGACAGGCTTTTCCAAGATATTTACCTATCACCAAATGTGGCCTTCACCAGAAGAGATAATAAAAGTTAGAGTTGGCCGGTCTCCCTGGTGCCAGAGGAGTAAATTAAACCGCTGCAATTAAATTTAATTCTGAATTGACACAAATTAGATAGTACAGGAAGAGATTAAAGTAAAGCTCTCAGTGATTGACATGGTTCCACTCACCCTACAGGCTACAGGCATGAATGTCTTGATGCCAAGTGTTGATCTTTCTGAATCACTCATCTTCCCTCTGCCTTTCCCCTCCTGCCCCTACACAATGCCATCTTAGTGATGCGGCTTCTTTAAGGAGATTATGATTTTCTCCTACAGTCTTCTTTACAATAATTTTTCTGCATTCTGAGGTAAACCATTAGCAATGCTCCAGAAGCACATGAAACTTTGCAAAGCCCGAAACAACATTAAAATTACATGTGGAATTTTTCAGAGTAAGCAGGAACGTTCAAACGTCTCTTTGTAAAGTAAGCAGAGGCGTTGTCAGAGGCGGGGTAAGAAAATTGCTCAGGGGCGCCTGGGTGGCTCAGTTGGTTAAGCGACTGCCTTCGGCTCAGGTCATGATCCTGGAGTCCCAGGATCGAGTCCCGCAGCGGGTTCCCTGCTCGGCAGGGAGTCTGCTTCTCCCTCTGACCCTCCCCCCTCTCATGCTTTCTCTCTCTCAAATAAATAAATAAAATCTTTAAAAAAAAAAAAAAAGAAAGAAAATTGCTCATTATCTTCTCATCCCTACTCTGATGGCATGAAAATGAAATTGGGATGGGACTAGATACAAGAAGAAAAACATTTACAGTGTTCTGGCCTCGGATTTTTTTACCATAAATGGCCAGAAGGAAGACCAGACAAACGCAAGCCTAGATATTAGATTAGCATCCAATAAAGTTCTCCCACCCTCATAGCAGACCATGGGTCCTGTGACCAAATAAAGCACTGTTTGTGAAGATTCACTACACAGTAACCCCCCTTCTTTACCAAAAAAAAAAAAAAAAAAAGTGGTAGCTTCACTGTTATTAAAATCGCCAATTTTCAACACAGTTGGCTCTCCAGACTTCATAAGCACATTGAAAATTGATCAGGCATTTTAGGTAATTGAAAGGGGAAATTGTGTCCTGATAGGAGAACAGAGAGGAGGGGAATCAGGGTCTTCCTAGTGGAGACCCCACTCTCAGAGATGGCTTGAATCAGAAGTAAACAAAGTACTACAAGTGAAACAGCCCATCCTTCTTAGCAACCGTGAAATGGGGTTGCAAAGAAGACACTCTCCTTCCTTCCTACCCCTGATCATCTGAGCGTTTCCTCTCCAGGGAGACCCCCTCCCCAGCCTCCAGTCCCCAGCCCTCCCTTCAGATCCTCTGAGAAGGCCATGGGAGAGGACAGAGCCAAGCTGTCTGGAGGATGCTTTGCAGGATGTGATCTCGCCTAGACATGCCCAAGAAAGACATGTGTGGGTCTCTTACCCTTCCAATGAGGGCTCCTCTCACAGACCGACTCCCCTCTGAAAACACCAAATGATAGTATATGAACAGTATACCTGGGGTAGGCTGAATAATGGCCCGCGAAGATATCAGGTCCTAATCCCTAGAACCTGAAAATGTTACCTTATTTGGAGAAGGGATCTTTACCCATATGGTTAAGGATCTTGAGATGGGGAGTTACCCTGGATTATCCAGGTGGGCCCTAAATGCACTCACAATTGTCCTTACAAGAAAGAGATGAAAATGTGACACACACAAGAGGAGGAAACAATGTGACGACAGAGGCAGAGATTGGGGTGATGTGGCTACAAGTCAAGGAAGGCTGGTAGGCAGTGAGCGCTGGGAGAGGCAAGGAGCAGATTAGATTATCCCTTAGAGCTTCGAGCTTCCAGAGGGGGTGGGAGCCTGTCGGCAGCTTGATTTCAGCCCAGGGATACTGGTTTCAGCCTTCCGGCTTCTAGAGCTGTGAGAGAATAACTTTCCGTTGTTTAAGTCACCAAGTTGGTAGTAATTTGTTAAAGCAGCATAGGAAATGAATATATAATTCATATAATAAATGAATATGAAGTAATTTGTTAAAGCAGCATAGGAAATCCACCAGCACTGGACAGAAGGCAGAACAATGGAGCATGTTAAAGACAGAGCATACTATGGACTGAATTGTGTTTCCCCTTAAATTCATATGCTGAAGCTTTAATCCCCATGTGACTGTTTTTGGAAAATAGAGCCTTTAAGAGATACTTAAGGTTAAATGAGGCCATAAGGGTGGACCAGCCTGCTAGGATTGGTGGATTTACAAGAAGGGGATGAGAAAAAGATCTCCACCCCCAATCTCCCCACGTCTCTCCACCCACATACACAGGGCAAAGGCCATGTGAAGACCCAACAAGAAGGTGCCATCTGCAAGGCAAGGAGAGAGACCTCTGGAGAAAAGAGCCCCTCAGGCACCCTGATCTTAGAGTCTCCAGAAAAGTGAGAAAATTAATTCCTATTGTGTAAGCTGCCCATATGTGGCATTTGTTACGGTGGCCCAAGCAGACCAATAGAGAGTTAACAAAGAAGACTCCCTTTAAGAGTGCTTCTTTAAGGATAAGGCCAAGCATGACCCCACCTCCCTGGACCTCAGTCTCCACCATAAGATGAGGATTTTACACTGATTCCATGGTGCTCTGGCTGGTGGTGAGCAGGGGGAGAACATTCCAGGCAGGAGATCAGCAGGAGCAAAGTCTAGTCCTGCGTTACCATTTCCAGAAAGCATTCCCCTACAAGTGCACGAGAGAAAGCTGCTTTCATGTGCCACACTATGTAGATGGGTAACAAAGTGTCTAATCAGACCCAGATATGATGCCTTAGCCTATGGGGGCCATGGCGGCTACCTTCAGGAGGGTCACTGTCACTCCCAATTGATTGTTGCTGTGTGAGGTTAGTCAAGTGTGTGCTCGGTGGGCAGATTTGGGGGAGATGGAGAGAAATAAAGGATTTAAAACACGTTTTGAGGCTTGTTTCCAGCGCCAGACAGTATTTGATGTGGGCCAGATTATCCCTGTCATCCAGATAACAACAAAAGGGAAGCAGAGAAGACCTCAGAGGGGCGCTCGGTTGTTGATAGGGACATATCCTTCAGTAGCTCTTTGCCTAAGACGTGTTCCTTCCCACACAAATGCAGGCAAGTGTAAATTGGCCTTCCCAGTCTACAGAGAGCAAATCTAGGAAGAGGCCAGAGAGCTCACGGAAACCCAGGGGTGCTATGAGGGGATTGTAAATATCCTCTGGGAAGCTGACTGGCAAAGAGCCAGCCAGAGTGCTGGAGGTGGAGCTCCTTGGGCAGTGCTTCCCACAACATGGCGCACAAAGGAAAAGGAGGCATTTGAAGGACACCCTGGGGAATGAAAGGACTGTTACAGCTGAGGCAGGCCCTACCTATCACCACAGGTGCTGTGGGTTTAATGACTCAGCACCTTGGTAACGCCTGGACACCCAACAGCGGCACTGTGGGAAGTCCCACCCCAGAGAACTTGTCATCCCACTGGCCCCTCTGACTATGGGACCACCCTGAGCTCTTCATTGGACTCCAAGACCTGGGACCCATGTGTGGCCCAAGCAGATGAAAGAGTAAAGTGACCCTAGGGGGATACCGAACATGGTGCCTGACTGCCACGTGGTGACAAACCCTTCAAACCCTTCACCTCTAACAGGGGACGGGGAACCAAGCCAGGACAGGGGGCCCAGGAGTTGAGCCCAGGGAGTTGAAGAGAAGAGCTAAAGAGCAAAAATCCTTCCATCTGATGATGGGAGAAGCAGCACTGAGTCTGCCGGGGACCACCCAGGGCTGAAATAGCTCATCCATGTCATCGACCACTGGAGAATGTGAGATGGAGAACATGCTCAGTTCCCACTCTGAAAACCAAACCCCTCACAGGCTCTTACAGAGCCTTGAGAGGGTAGTTTGCACCCTTGACCCCATTCCTCACCTCATGTTCACTGAAGCCACTGTCCTCTGGCTTTCTACACTACACTCCACCTAAGCTGCCTCAACCCCGTCACCAATGAATTCTGTTCCTAAAGTCACGGCCATTTCCTATCCCACCTTCCTTCCTTCTCTGCAGCATTTGACTCAACTGATCCCCTGCTTGTTCTCTCCCCTTCTCCCTCCACTCCACTCTAGATCCTTTCTTGTCCCTCTTCATCAACCTGCCCCATTGTCAGCAAGCCCTCTCACTCCACTATAGATCTCAACAGTCGAAATCGGAAATAGAGAAGACTGCTTAACTGTGCTCTAAAACCCAGTGTGCTTATTTCTTATTGCACTTTCTTGAGACATTGACATTTTGCAATGACCAGAACTTTCCAACTGCCGGACCAGAAAAGCCCTGATAGCAACAGAATACCTAGAAGCCCACACGCCACACGTCCCTTTGTCTGCTCAAGATCATGAGTTGAACACCTACTGCCCCCCAGAGCACCCTCAGCCTCTATTACCATTACCCCCCTGAACCTCTTCTATAAAACTCTAGTGTCCATCTTGTGGGTGGAGAGGTTAGTGGTTAAACCTTGCGCCTACCATCTCCCAGGGCTGCTGGCACCTGAAAGAAATTTCTCCCTTTCTCTTTTCCAAACCCTCATCCCTTGAGTTATGGCTTCTCTTGCAACGAGTTTATCTGAGTTTGTTTGGCAATGGCATTGGCGAATCCAGCCAGGAGCTATGCTTCCGATTTGTCCAGCCCCTTTGGGATTCCCCAGGAGGAGTGGGTGGCCCCAGCAGGGCCAGGGCTCACCGTTCCTTTCCTAAGTTAGTGGCTGTGATAGATTGATCAGTAACACTGTCACTACTCTTGCCCCCAGGGTCATCCTTGTCCTTCTCTTTGTCCCTCTGTTTGTGGCATAGCCTCAACTCCCAGCTACTTACTGATGACTCCCAGATCTGTATCTCCTGCCCAGACTCAACTCTTGAGCTTCATACCTATATACCCAATGGAGCACTGCACACCTCCACTTGTTTGTCCTGCAAGAACCTGAATTTACTGTATTCCAAACCGAGCTCACCATCACCAACAACATGCTTCCCTCCCCTTCTCCCAACCTAGTGAATGACACCACAAGCCATCCAGCTGCTCAAGACAAAAACATGGGAACTGACTCCTTCCTACAACCCTCTCCTTCCACCCCCTTAATATTCCTCACATCCAACCTCTTTTCTCCATTACTATGGCCACTAACTTTGTTCAGTTCCTCATCATCCCTTGCTTATGTTATAGCAACATCTCCGGACTATTTCCCTGTCTTCATATTGACCCATGCCAATGTTTTTTTGTTATTTTGCTGGTGGTGAGTTTTCAAAATACTTTTTAATATTAAAAAAAATCTTCTAGACTTGTCCAAATGAATATCTAAACCCATAAAGTTCCAAGTTAACAACCTTCAGAGACTCCCTCTTACCATATAAAGCCCAAACTCCTAGGCAGGCATGCAAGGCCCTCCATGAACTTACTGTGTTAGTGGCAGAAGCTGAACATAAAAAAACATAAATTTGTGAACAAATCTCACAGATCAAATCTAATGCTTAACCCCCCCAACCCCCGCCTTCGCAACACCCTAATCTAAATATCCAAGGAGGTAAAAATTGGATCTATGCTGCTAAGGGTTAAGTTTAGAAGATAAACATCCTTACTTCTGAGTGGGTTCTTCATTCAGGACTTCTTCCTTTAAAGTTCAACTTTCTCGTGGCACCTGGGTAGTTCAGTCAGTTAAGCATCCAACTTTTGGTTTTGGCTCAAGTCATGATCTCAGAGTCATGAGATAGAGCCCGTCATCCTGCTCTGCGTTCATCGAGGAGTCTGCTTGTGATTCTTTCCCTCTCCCTACCCCTCTGCCCCTACCCCCTGCTCATGTACTCTCTCTTTCTCTCTCAAATAAATAAATAAATAAAAATCTTTAAACTTCAACTTTCTTAAAATTTAGATCACTTCTCTCTCCTTCCTAGCTGCTGGTGGGATAAATGGGTCTGGGGTCTCCTTATGATTGTAGAGAAGCATCATCTTTCTTCCTACTCTTAGAAAGTCAAGCAGGAACCAGATCAAGTCCAGGAGAAAGGAGCCAGGGATGTCCTCTCACCTGCTTCTGGTCTTGAGATTAGAGGAGGCAGGGGGTCCTTACATGTCACCCAAGGCTTATCCCATGGGTGTGGGGGGCCAGAATGCGCACCTGCATAGGTGTGAGAGCTAAAGCTCTGGCTGGTAACAGCATGTCCCTTTCCTGGGGACTGGTAACAAGGATTAGCACAGGATTTGAGGTTATATGAACCCACTTATCTTCTCTTTGTAGATGTGACTAACCAACCTCATTTACACCCCTGGCTTCCATCATATCAACTATGGCTGACTTCCCCAAATGCCCAACTTTTCAGCCTCTGTATCTTGGCAGGAGCTCCTCCCCTCTTCCAAACCCACTGACACCTTCTCTGTGATGCCCGCATGAGAAACCCTGCCGGTCAGCTGCTCTCTCCTTTGTGGCCCATCACACTTTGTGCAGGCCTCTCTCTGCAGGTCTTCCACAGTATTCTAGCTGAGCCCATCCTCGTGAAGAGATGACACCGTCCTCACACCGGACGGACCCCCAGCCAGGCGCAGGGGCTGTTGTTCCATGAAGGCAAAGATGAAAGAATGAGTAAATGGGTAAGAAGTAGACAACTAAAGTTAATGCTCGCCAAAGAATTTTTTTTATTAGTCCACAAGATATAAAGTCCACAAGAAGTTAAGACTTTTCAGGAGCCTTAGCTAGATGAGAGCCATGTCATAAATTCTGAAAAAGAATTTTTGAGAAAAAGAAAACAAGGTATGATGCATGTCTCTAATGTATTAAAAGGAGGCTAACAGGACTGAGACTTTTAAAAAATATATATATATACTTGCAAATGTTTCCATGGATCTGGATTGTTTTTCCATGTTTACACATTTTTGTTATCTACCTTATAAAAGAATATAGCCCTATAGAAATTTATTATTGTTTGCTACAATAAGACAGAACCATTATAGCAAGCTTTTAAAATGGTGTTGGTTTAAAGAAGAATAAGAATGTGATTTGGAGCCTGTGGGCACTTACAGTCCTGAACAAGCCTAAACAAACATTTTTAATCAGCGTTAGTGCTTTATGAAATTTTTAATCTGCCACTTAAGAGACACTAATGTGCAAGTTGGCAAAAAAAGAAAAAAAAAAGCTGTCACCTTTAGCACACATTCTCTAAATGTGCTGAAGCAAATGCATTTCAAGTGCCCTTCCCTGCTGATGCATGAACACATAATAGGACAGGGAGTCAGCAGCAACTGATTTTATGTCCTAATTGGTGGCATCGGCTGTTTCTAGGACAGCCAGATAGTGCCAGGAATAAAGACATATAAATTACACATAGGAACAAAGAGAAACAACGTGTAAAATTTGATTGTATTGTTTCCTGGTAGAAAGCAAAAATTGGATCTTAGCCATCCAAATATTTTTAAACGCCCTAAAATGTGATTTTAGTTCAATAGCTTTCTACAGTGAAAATGTAGACACATAGCCACGAATTACACATAGCATCCCTTATCTCCCCCAACACTGCAGCTGTCATGAGGCACAGGACACTTGATCCACAGGCAAGTAAAGATTTACAAAGCCAAGTTCTAACCACAGACTGGAGCACACAACAGGGCATCTAAAAGAATTCCCACTTGTGCCATCCTGACATCTTGGCATTCTTAGCATGCTGTGTATGACCTCATTGTCCCGATGCTAGGTCGGAGAAGGAGGGTAAGTAACCCTGGACTCTCTTTGCTGTATCAAATAGAAGCCCTTTATTTCATGAGTCTCATAGTTCCTAAAGCAAGAACAAATCCCACAGAAACATGCTGCCTACACATCAAAGTATTATGTTCATTAGTCGTCTGCGTGCCTGTATGATGTGGTGTGTATGGGTAGGGTGTGTGTGTGTGTGTGTGTGTGTGTGTGTGTAACAGGGAGAGAGAGAGAGGATGGCTGACAGGCTAAGGCCAATGATCAAAGAGACAGAGAGAAAGGGCGGCAAACTATCTGCTTGAAAAGAAGGCAAGGGATACACAATATTACAAAACCTAAGTCGATTTTTGCAAGGGAGACAAGAAAGAACAACCTAAATGAGCGGAAAACATACAGGAAAGCACAAACCTGAAAAGATGTAGGAGAAACTATAAATGAAATCAAGAGTGACTTCATTGGAAAGAAAATAAGGTGACCCCAAGAAGGACTGTCCCTAGACTGTGTGCCCCTGGGCAAATTTTTTTTGTGGGGCTCCTGTCTATGCAAACAATTTGATTTTTAAAATGTTAACAAACTGGTGGACCTATGTGAGGCATAAGGATTTATCGATGGAGATTTAGGTTAATGGGTAGATTATTATTCTTATTTGTTTCTTGTCCAGTCAGCGTATGTGAAGATTATTCACAGCGCCTCAGCACCAGTGCTTCCTGTGCAGGTACCAGAACCATCTATTTGTGTTCTTTATCATTAGATGTGCTAATCTCACCTTTCCCACTGGGAGGAAAGGGTAACGACGCTGTTATCACTCACGCCATGGTTCTTCAGAATATGTTTGTATTGAAACAACCTAGATCTTCTTGCTTCTGCATTTCCCTAATACCCTTTATTTAATGCTGATTTACCATCACTCAGGATGCCCCATCCATCCTGCCACCCATGAATCCCAGTTTCCAGCGACTCTCAACAGTTCTTTCTGGCATTGCGGATGATGGCTATACTCTGGCGGTCTCAGCTGGAGTATGAAGGGAAATGTGAATGTTAATTTACTTTCTCACCAGGTGACTTTCACTGTTTGAAACTATATAGAATAAACATAGAACAGCACACATTTTTCTAACCTTATCTTCTCTTGAACTCCTTCGGGTAATCACTGAATTCCTAGAATGTGATTTCTTTCAATACGGACAGCACCTCTGCCTTCCACCACCCATGGGAGGTGGGGAGGGAAGGGGCTGTGAGCAGACAAACAAGAGTGGTCCCCTTGGTGCAAAGAATGTCTGTGCCTCACCAAAACGGCTTAAACTGGATTTCATTGTCAACACATTGATTGGCACCCAGACAGGGCATCAGTCAGAAGGGTCAGCTGTCTGCAGAGCAATGGCTTGAAAGCCGTCAGAAGAGAAAGACATAGCACCTCTGGAGGACCACTCAGGGAGGAGGTTTGACCATCCTGGTGCCTGTGGGGAGAGGTGAGCAGGATAAAGGATGTAAGCTGCCATGTCCACTGTCCTGGGGTGCTATAGATCAGGGGCTGCTATATATAGGAACATGGAAGAATGAGCTGACACATGGACCCAACATGTGGCCACTCAAGGGTTGGCAGTGTGCCATGGGTACCCCAGAGCCCTGAACTTGTGTCTCCTGAGAGTCATCAAACTCTGTGTGTCTGCACTTGTATGGTGGCTCAATCTCGGGAAGTCTCAACAAAGAAAAACTGGGCTATCATGGTAGCAATTTCTTGTCAGGCCACCCTTCTGGAATCAGGTCCAGGCCAAAGGCCACAGAATGATCCCACAGATAGGAGTCCTGGAGCTCTTTGGGGCATCTGGTTGATTCCACATGGTGTATCGGGAGTAAAGATCAAAGAACACTCCGAAAGGGAAAAATGGGAACCAGAATTCACAAGGATATTGATCCTAGGATCTTGCCCAGATAACCCAGTCACCCCAGTTATTCCCAGGTACCTGAGCGGAACTTTGAAAATGTTGAGGAACCAAAGCATGAGAGGCCCTGAGGGTACAGGTCCCGGGACAAACACACTGGGATCTAAGGGCTGTGCTGATGTCAACGAGGACCAGTGACATCTATTAACAACCTGAAGAGTTGTGGAGAAATCTAAGACACAGGGCAGTTAAACAAAATGTCCAATATGCAGCTTCTGAGTGGTAGAGTCTCATTTGAACCCAAACAGTCTGGCTCTAGGACCTGTGTTCTTTGCTGTAGAAATATCTAAAAAAGACTATAGACTTAATATTCAGACAGACTTGGGTTTGACTCACCACCCTGACAATACCAGTATGGGACCTTGGGGACTAATAGGGATAATAGTATTTTCTTCACAGGATTGTTTTGCAAGGATCAGCTAATTTGTTCTATGAAGGATCAGGTTATAAATTCCTTAGGCAGTCCATATAGTCTCTGTTGAAACTGGTTGTTCTCTAGCATGAAAGTAGCCATAGACAATGCATAGGTGAATGGACACTGCTGTGTCTCAATAAGACTCTATACAAACACAGAAGGTGGGCTGAATTTGGCCCACACAGGGCTTACTTTGCCAACTACTTGCTCTAAGTATTAACTGAGGTAATGCCAATAAAAGTTTCATAAAAGTTACCCACACTTAGTAAACATTCAATAAATATTAACTGTTATTATTATAACAACAAAATGACTACATTCTAAACTTGTTATGTAAGATTCTAGTATGCCTGCCACTTTTTTTTGTCTCATTATTTTACAGTTATATTGTATATACTTGGGGGGAAATAATAGGTGAGTATATATTTAATTTTTTAAATACTTCCTCATTACTATTATTTTAAAAAACTTTTTAGAGTTATTTGCCATCTGAAAACTATCATTGTCTTTGAAATGTGTGAGTCAAAATGAGCTGGTGCCATATGATTTCACTTATATATGGAATTTAAAAACCAAAACAAAAAAAAACACAAACTCTTAAATACAGAGAACAAACTGGTGGTTGCCCAAGGAGAGGTGGGTGGGGGTAGGGTGAAATAGGTGGAGATTAAGAGGCACAAATTTCCAGTTATAAAATAAATAAGTCACAGAGATGAAAAGTACAGCACAGGGAATATAGTCAATAATATTGTAGGGGCACCTGGGTCGCTCAGTTGGTTGGGCTTCTGCCTTCGGCTCAAGTCATGATCCCACGGTCCTCGGATTGAGCCCCACATCAGGCTCCCTGCTCAGCAGGGAGCTTGCTTCTCCCTCTCCCTCTGACTGCCGCTCCCCCTGTTTGTTCTCTTTCTCTCTCAGATGGATAGATAGATAGATAGATAGATGATAGATAAAATAATATTGTAATAACACTGTATGGTAACAGATGGTGACAATACTTATGTGAGCACTGACTAATGTATATAGTTGTTGATACAGTCAAATCACTATAGTCGATATAGTCAAATCACTATATATAGTCAAATCGCTATGTTGCACACCTGAAACTAATATAACATAGCCTAACTATACTGCAATAATTATAAAAAATGAGCTGGTATCTCTTAAGTGTAGTTTTATTATGTATTTAAAATAAAATTTTTTCATCCATTCATATTTCTATTTCAGTAACATAAAATAGCGGGAATTTTAAATGCTACAAATGAAGGTTTTCCTTGAAACCTACAATTTACAAACAGATGTTTTGCATCAACAAAACAAAAAGACAACCTACTGAATGGGAGATGTTTGCAAATGATATATCTGATAAGGGGTTAATATCCAAAATATATAAAGAACTTCTACAACTGAACACCAAAGAAATAGATAAATAATCCAATTAAAAAATAGGCAGAGGAACTGAGTGGACATTTTTTCAAAGAAGACCTACAGTTGGGCAACAGACATATGAAAAGATGCTCAGCATCAATAACCATTAGGGAAATGCAAACCAAAACCACAATGAGACATCACATTATGCCTGTTAGAATGGCTAAACCCAAAAAGGTAAGAAATAACAAGTGTTGGTGAGGATGTGGAGAAAAAGGAACTCCTGTGCACCACTGGGAAGGTAAATTGGTACAGCCACTGTGGAAAACAGTATGGAGGCTTCTCAAGAAATTAAAATAGAAATACCATATGATTCAGTTATCCCATTATGGGGTATTTACTAAAAAAAAACAAAAAAAAAACAAAAAAAAACCCCACTAATTCAAAAAGATATAGGCACCCCTATTTTCATTGCAGCATTATTTACAATAGGCAAGATATGGAAGAAAACCAGGTTTCCACTGATAGACATACGGATAAGGGAAATGTGGTATATAGATACAATGGAATATTATGCAACCATAAAAAAGGATGAGATCATGTATTTGAGACAACATGGATACACCTAGAGTCTATTATGCTAAGTAAAACAAGTCAGAGAAAGACAAATATCATATTTCACTTATAAGTGGAATCTAAAACAACAAATGAATAAACAAACAGAAAGCACAATCAGACCTATAAATACAGAGAACAAACTGACGGTTGCCAGATGGGAGGGGTGGGGGTTGGGCAAAATGGGTGAAGGGGAGTTGGAGATACAGGCTTCTAGTTATTGAATGAATAAGTTGCAGGAATAAAAGACACAGCATAGGGGATATGGTCAATGATAATGTAGTAGCATTATATGGTGACAGATGGTGAACACAGTATACTGAATAAACTTGTTGAATCACTATGTTGTACACCTGAAACTAATGTAACACTGTCAATTAGTCTCAAATAATTATAAGAAGAAATATATTTCTTATATATTTGATCTTTGTCCATGGTTCCTGGCTCCCAGCTCCTAAACCTCTCAGAATTTCAATTCAATAAAGGTGTCTTTTTTATGTTAATAAAGTGACTTTGGGACCACACCTAAGGATGGAGGAGGGTAGTCAGGAGAAATAACCAGGTGATTAGAGGTTTGCAACTTGCAGTCCTACCCAGACTTCCAGGGAGAGGACAGCGGCTGGAGAGGAGATTCAGTTCAATCATTAATGGACAATGAGAGGAAGGAAGGAAGGAAGGAAGGAAGGAAGGAAGGAAGGAAGGAAGGAAGAAAGGAAGGAAGGAAGGAAGGAAGGAAGGAAGGAAGGAAGGAAGGAAGGAGGGAAGGAGGGAAGGAGGGAAGGAGGGAAGGAGGGAAGGAGGGAAGGAGGGAAGGAGGGAAGGAGAGAGGGAAGGAGGGAGGGAGGGAGGGAGGGAAGGAAGGCAGGCAGGCAGGCAAGCATGTAATAAATGCATAATCAGCTTTATCATTATTTATTTGTGATTTCCATGGTCATTTATAGGATCATCTATTTGGAATCTATACAGCCCCTTTCTGCACTTCTTTTATGAACAGCATTTCTAAACTTTGGGAGCTGATCCCTTCCTCCATTCTATTCATGTGGTTTATAAGAGCTACCATCAATGCCCTCTGGTTTTGGAGGTGAGCTCTAGATCCAAGCAGTGAGCTGCTTCTGCTGGTCTTATTTCCAGCTGCCAGGAGGACATTTGTTGGAAAGAATGGAATCACTGAGTAGCGAATAGCAGGGGCCAGGGTTGGAAGGACAGAGGCTTACTATGATTGAGTCTTCACCCAATCACCCCCAAAGCCTAGCCACAACCCTGTCCTCTCCTGATTTGTTTATGAGAGACAACGAATTCCCCCTTTGCCTAAGCAAGTTTCAGCTGATCTTGGGCTGTGATGACATCACCCTTGGGTGATGTGAATCATCCCCATTTGGCTTATCCCAAGGGAAACTTTCCCATCTGCCATTCCCCAGATGCGTGGCTTTGGCATCATTGAAAGTAACTTCCAAAGAATAAAGCTCATTTGAGGGCACTTCTTTCATCTGGAGGACCAGATGGAACCAACTAGGTCAAGAAGAGAATTACTTTAAATGACTGGGCATGGTTTTTGCATTTATTTTTTATAACTAATACAACTGGGAACACTGTGCCCAATGAGGGAAAACTTTTTTTTTCTTTTTTTTTTTTTTTTTTAAAGATTTTACCTATTTATTTGACAGAGAGAGGCACAGCGAGAGAGGGAACACAAGCAGGGGGACTGGGAGAGGGAGAAGCAGGCCTCCCGCCGAGCAGGGAGCCCGAGGTGGGGCTCGATCCCAGGACCCTGAGATCATGACCTGAGCCGAAGGCAGATGCTTAACGACTGAGCCACCCAGGTGCCCCTAGGGAAAACTTTTCTAAAGGAAAACTCCAAGCTGATATCACTGGGCTAAGAGAAATTATGGATTATTTTATAGCAAGTGGCCTGTACTCAGGGCTTTGTAGCAAAACACAATTTTAGGAAAACCTAGTAAAAAGGGAGAATTCTCAGGCTTTTTTAGTTTTTCGCTTTTTGTCTTCTTCCTAGTTCTTCCCTGGTTTCTTGGGTTCATCACATGGACATTTGCTAAACAAACAGCAGATATGGGTACATGGCTTCATGTTGGCATAGTGGTTCCAGTGTCATTGTGGGTGGCCTTATCAAAATACCATTGACTGGGTGACTTGAAGAACAGAAATTTATTTTTTCATAGTTCTGGAGGCTAGAAGTTTGAGATCAGGGTGCCAGCAGCATTGGGTTCTGATGAGACTCTCTCCTGGCTAGCCTTCTCACTGTGCCCTCACATGGCCAGGAGAGAGAAAGAGAGCAAGCTCTCTGATGGCTCTTCCTAAAAGGGCACTGATCCTGTCATAAGCACCCCACCCTCACGACCTCATCTACAACTGGCTATCTCCCAAAGGTCCCTCCTCTAAGTACCAACACGTTGGAGGTTGGGGCTTTAACATATGAATCTGAGGGAGATACAATTCAACCCATTGTTCCCCCTTAGATTGCTGATTTTGAGAGATTAACCTCTTGGTCATCCTAAAAGTTAAGAAGAATTAACTATCAAAATATATTTTCATCTGTTATTCAAGCAGCAGTGAGGGAACGAGCAGGCCTCTTCGAGCCAGAGATCTGGGTTCAAGCCTTGCCTAGACTATATATTTAATTAGGTTATTGGAGTTTTTTGAGCTTCAGTTTCTCCTTCTGTAAAATTGAGGTAATAAGATTATCTGCTTTACATGGATGAACAGGATAATATATGTGAAAGGATAGATATGAAATATTCTTAACCACTTGGCTCTAAAAGATCTTCTATCGTGAATGTGCACCTTAATTCCACCCTTCCCCGCCCCGGGACATCAGTCATTCACATCTTAGTGTGAATTAATCAATCTGTTTGCTTCTTCTGGGATTAGCCCCGAGAAAACAGACATTTTGAAGAGATGAAGCTGGGGATCATTTTGGAAGGGGGTACATACAGTAAAAGAAAAGACTTTGATGGTGTTGCAAAAGAAGATTAAATTGGACATTTAGGGAATAGGGCAAGTTATCTGTCAGCAGTGAAGACAGGTTGGTCGGGAGGAAAGGGTCCCAAAAGGATACAGGAGAAAAAGAAGTAGTCAGCTTCATGGTTTTCTAAAAATCAGCTCTGAAGACTCTGCTCCTGGCTCTCCAAAAGCCCATTATGCTCCTTTCCTTTCCCCTGTGACACAAATGCAGGCAGGAATCCCTGTCACACCTTCTAATAATCAGTGCATCTGGGGCAGGAGAAAGGGAGCAGAGGTTGGAGGGTCCCGTTTGGCTGAGGCCCGTCGTCACCACCACGGCTCCTGATTCAGAAAATAAGCAAGTCATGCTCAGGGCCGGCTGTAGTCTGCCGAGCTCCAGAGCAGATGTGGCCGGCCTCCGCTCTTCTGTGAGGCACCATTGTAACTCTCTGCCAGGAAGTGCCTCTGGAAGGCAAAGAAACAGAGACCAGACACCTAACTTCATAAAAACTAACAAGTGTCTAATCCTCCCAGTGGCTTGCTTGTACAGCTGTACCCGTTGCTTGTGACATCTCCTTTAGCTGCACGCTTGCCAACCCTAACACTCGAGGAGAACACTTCCACAAAGGGACAGAGGAAATCCAACACCACCAGGGACTCTTTCCAAAAGTGATTGGAGAATGCCCTTCCTCTCAAGATTACTTGATCCAACTACATCCGTCTTACTAAAATTCTTCTGTCAGAGACTGTGAATTTCAAACGACAAAACTCTATTTTCTGGAATGTTCCACGTTGTAACTGCCTATTAATTACCTCCGCTTGTCAGCTGGCCCCACACACAGGGCTTAAATGTTTAGTCTGCAGTTTGTACAATCATTCTCCTGCTTCATAATTACTTGCCAGAATTACTTAGCTCTGAAGACATCTCCACAAAGTCTATGCTTTTCACTGTCTTATGATAATGCATTATCAGGTCTGCATGTATAAGCCTTGCTCAGGGATTGTGCTGAATCTTGATGCAATACCTGTCCTTTGAGCAAATTCCTAACTTTACACCTACTTCTCAGGTCTTTGGTTGGGGGCCAGCTGAGTGGGTACTAGGGACAGTGAGTAGAAGCCTTCTCTGTGTCTAATGTGCACACAGAAGTTTCCAGACATGCTGAGGCTCCAACAATACTCACTCCATTTTCTACACCGGGCCTGTCCAAGTTGGAATAGTAATGAGTTTTAAGGAGCTCTCACATGGCCTTGCACACTCACCTGCCATGCCTAGGCTTAAGTCAGACTCGGACCAATGGAGTCAGGAGGGGCAGGCCTAGCCCATGGGAATAGACTCTTGGCTTCAAGATAAAAGCAGAAAGGGAAAGAAGGCCCTGATGGCCTGAGGGAGATGTGGATTCAAGAGATGGTTACCATTTCAGAGCAAGGCTTTCATGGTGCATCGTGAGTCTCCTACCCCAAAGGTCAAGGCCCTCTATAGTCCAACATATGGACTACTTCCAGTGCTCTAATTAGTCACCATCTGAAACTTTCAGTCAGATTGACATATTTGTCCTGCTCTCCTGGACCCGGATCTTTTGCCGCCTCTGTGATTCTGCTCATACCTTCTATAGCCTGGAATGTCCCTTTTCAATACTCAGCTCAAATCTACCTCCTCCAGAGAGGCTTTCCTTTCCTGCCAACCCCAAATAATCTCTTGCCCCTCCGAGACAACTCATACATTCCATTAATAAAGTAATCATCCCTGCCTGTCTTGTGTTGTTATCTTCAAGTGTCATTGATGTCTTTTGGTCACCTAACTTTGCATTGTTGGTGTGTTTTCTTGACAAATATAATTTCCTTGAAGGCAAGGATCTTGTCCTATTACCCTCACATCACATACGCAGTAAGTATCTTTACTGGACTTAGTTCATTGGCTGCATCACTCTCAGAGTTTACAGATTCTTTGCTTTCCTACTGAAAGCCAAGTAAAAAATCAGTGGAACAGTGATTCAGCCCCTGTGGCAACAGTACTTCCTCAGTTCCTTTACTGATTGGTACTATGATATTAGGGGTTGCCTTTGTTTTCTCACTCCTGCATTCTGTATGCCAGCTACCAGAATGTGCATAATAAATTGTTTGGAGTGTGTGTGTGTGTTTTGTTGGAATGAGAGCCAACTTAATCTCTACTCTGTGAAAAGGGGAATTAGTCATGGTTACTGAAAAGAGGAGAACACATTCAAAGTAAATATCAGTGCATAAGATTGCTTTTCACTAAAATTCTGAACACCCACATGAGCCTGAATTTGTAAATATTTACTGTAAGTTATGGTAAAAAATATTGGCTTCCCAAGCTCTATTGCTGCCAAAAATTTCTTTTCCACATGCCTTCCCAGTGTTCTGGCCTGTGGCTGGCAACGTACCCTCTGTCTTAAGTTAACCTCATAGCAATAGTAAAGCTGTCAGTGTACTTTTGTGTAGTATGGAGGAATACAGGGAGAGAATAAAAGAAAGAAACTTGAAAAAGAATTAAAATACCAACATAATGAATGACAAACATACTATTTCTAATGATGTCTGACATCTACTATATAAGTTATGCAAAACATTTTACCTTTAAACACAAAAATCTTCTAAAGAGCCTGGGCAAAGATAATTAATCCCCAAAGCTGACAGATTCACCTCATAAGTGCTCATAAGTGCAGAGAACACCCTCTTTTCCCCTACCCCCCAAATTCAAGGCCATATATCCTCACTCTCATGACCTCACCGGGAAGATCATGGCAGAACTGGAATTCTCACTGAGGCCACCCACCCAGAAGCTAGTTGCCCACTGTCTCTCTGTCTTCTGGTTCCTGAGCCCACATGAACAATCTTTATTTTCATGTTGAATCATCTTGGATTCAGAACTTCACCCTTTTTTTGAGTTCTCCAAAGAAAGCCCTAACACAAAACCATAAGGAGCAATGTCACCTCTACTGAAGGTGTTATAGAAGAGTTGGGGGGAAGCTGGATAGGTTACATATCTCACAGCAACAATTGACCCCACTAAAACTTTTTGTTCTGCCAAAGGCCCTTCCTTGGCCATTTGATCACTGAGAATTACCCTCTCTGTTCCTCTCCCAGTGGAGCCCACCTCCAGCACAAGGGTTACATCAGAGCAGGCACAGAAGAAGGGTTCCCTATCCTTAACCCTTAACCCTTCCAAGGGGATTGGTCTGCATTGACATCAATGGTCTCTATCATACAGGATTTTAGACCATAGGGAGATATTTAGGGCATAATATTTTTCTGCAATGATAATCTCTCTGCAACAAATCAGATTGTTGTGCCCATCCCTCTACTAGGTATAGCCTCAATAAGACTTAAAGCCAGCTGGGCTTGGCATCAAGAATAAGGCAGAGGCCAGTGCCGGAGGGCTCCATAATTTGCAGAGTCAGTGTAAAGAGAAAATGTGGGGCCCCTTGTTCAGAAATTATTAGCAATTTTGAGACAGTGCCCTCAGATCATTAAATCAAGCACAGGCCCCGTGCTCAGGAGTGGTCCTGTGGGACTGCATAAGCTGCATACCCATGACTCTGGACCTGCTATGAAAGTCACAGGAATTACAGCCATATACAAGAAATGTGTACCGTTTGTGGTCAATTACTGTGCAGCATAAAAACAGTTGTGCATTTTATAATTATGTAAGTAAAAATATGTAGTCATTACATAAACACTGCTTTGTAATAATACAATGCCAGGTATTGTTTTTAGTAGGCACAGGATTTACTTTGTTGAATGGCATATTAATTAGAGAACCAAACCCTGTTCATATGCAGACAGTTTTCAGAGGAGCCTCATGGCAATTCCTCCACTCACACATTTTACTTTGAAGAGTCTCTGGATGTTGTGACTCAAAAGGCATCATCTTAAACAGCACCAACCAAGACCAGGAAAAGTGGATTTAGGAAATGAAAATCAATCTCCTTCCTACCATTTCATTCAGGACACACTAGCTAATTAAAATTATACTAAGAGTCAGTCACATTAAGAGAGGTGGTTCCTACACTTTTGGATTTTCTACACCAGTGAATTTTCCAAGAAATGTAGGAGATGGACATAAAGTTGACACATTTTAGTTTTGCCATGTTAGGACATCTAAAAATAACCACTAATTTATTTAAAAAAGGACATTTGTAACAAAAAATATATATACAAGTACAGGATTTTCAAACAAGGTTCTTGAAATTAAATGAAGTTAGTATTATAAATGACTCCCATTGCCATTTTTCCTCACTTAGCCAGAGACAGACAGGTGAAAACTTTTCCTCTATCATCAGCATGGTTTGAGGACCGACATTTATGGATGACAGGTCTAAGGGTCAGTGGCTACAACAATGTCTATAAAGAGGATTGAAGTATCATTTTGCCTTAACATGCATGATTCCTTACAACACTTCCCGGCCAATTCTTTGCTTTGGAGGACCAATTTATTTTGATATTGTCATCAGGACGTCAGCTTTCTCCTCTCTCTGCACCACCCTGCCCCCTGCCCCTGCTCTATTCCTTAGATATTTGGTTAAATATCTGGCCTAAACCCCAAATCTACATCTTTGGATCCTCAGAAGTCCTTGTCATGTTGAATCAACTTGGATTCAGAACTTCACCCTTTTTTTGAGTTCTCCAAAGAAAGCCACTAACACAAAACCATAAGGAGCATTGTCACCTCTACTGAAGGTGTTATAGGAGAGTTGGGGGGAAGCCGGATAGGCTTCTAGTAGTGCCCGTGCCTTGCTTTTCTCTTTGCCTCCCTGTTCCAGTATTCACATGAAATGTCTCTGGTTCAAATCCACCCATCGGTTCCATGAAAACAGAAGCATCTATTCAGTTCAAGCTCTTGAGGATTTAGGCAACCTCACTGAGATCTGTTGGCATGTGGTCTTAAGCTGTCATCCTCAGTTCACCTCCATCCTCCCCTTTGTCATCCCTAATCTAGCTGGAGTTTCAGGTACACCCCTTTCCTCTTGCAGAACAATCCTGCCCCCAAGCAGATCCCTTGAGTCCCCAGAAGTATTTAGCGTCCACCATAGCTTGGCTCCCTACAGGAATTCTGGTGGATTTAATGTTGCTCCGTTCATTTCATATCATTAACTAATTCCGAACATTACTGAAACTTTCCCTGGTTACCTGAGCTTTCAATAATCTACTGTTCATCTGAATTTACACACTGCTAAGGGCTTTATGTACCATATCATATAATCCATTGTCCAGCATGCTTTCCTCATGTTTCTTGTGTATTTGTCTTGTCCCTCAATTAGGCTGGAATGTATCTGCAGGTTAGGGCAGTAATTCTTACACCTCTAACCATTCATCCAGCAAGCAAGCCTTTGGGCGTCTCCTATGCGCCAGGCAGCACCTGCCCTTGATGAGCTTGTGGCTTAGGAAGGGGCAGAAGCAGAAATGTAAACAGATGGATTACAGTATGCTGCAGGAAGTGCTATAATAGAGATGTGAACACAGTGTATGGGAACCCAGAAGAGGAAAATTTAACTCTACCCAGGAGAGTTGGAAAGGGCCTGTGCAGGATGCATAAGAGTTCTAGAGGAAAGGTGTTGTAGGCAGGACGATTAAAACATGTAAAAGCATAGATAGAGCAAGTTATATGTGAAAAACTAAAAAGTTCAATGTGACTAGGGCATGGAGCTTCTAGAATGGATGGGAAAGAGGTAAGCAAGAAGTGGATGTCAGGACAGACTATAAAAAAGTCTTCTGAATTTCTCATAGTTCCTGGCCCATTACTGGATATAGAGTCTGTGCTTAATAAATAACAGTGGTGTACCTTTATAGGGCACTTCACCATCTTCCAAGAACTTTTACATTCATGATCCTTGTTCTCACAACAACTCTGTAGATAGAGATCTACCCCCAGTTTACAGATGATCAAACTGAGGCTTGGGAGAGTTTTAGTGATGTGCTTCAAGTCACTCAGCCTAAGTCCTATCTGGTGAGACTCTAATCTAGCTCTTAATTCTGGGTCCAAAACTCTTTCCACCACCCAGATAGCCAGTTGAGCGGGGCCCATGGTTACTGTTCCTACAAAGCCCTGGAGAGCAAGATTCAGAGCAATTTAATGGGAAGAGAATGAGCTTTACAACTATAATATCCAAGTCCTGGCTCTATCACTTACAACCCATGTGACCTGAGGAGAGTGACAAAATCTCTCAGCCTCTGTTTTGTCATCTGTCAACAACATTACATGAAAAACTTTCTTCACAGAACCACTGATGCGATCAGATCATCCAGCCCTAACATAAATTGGAAGTCATTACATCAATGCTGCAAAACTATTTTTAAGCAGTTATTCAACAGACAGAGGAAACTTTAATTGCACATTACGTTTCAAAAAATAAATATAGACCTATTTTCAGTTATACCAAATATTTTTATTTTGGCCCAAGTATCTGATGCGTCCTTAAGGCTATTCATTCTTCCTATTTTTCCTGGACTGTACTTTACGGGGCTCAGCTTTATTTCTAAAATGAATTACAAAATCATTTGCTGTCCTCATGTCACACCACAAGGTCTATTTTTGGGGACTGGAGAGGGAGAGTTGATAGCGATTACAAGCTTCTGTAAGAATTTGTTATTTGCTCAGATAAAATGAGTCCTTTCTCTACAGTCTCCCCTTTGAAAGAAATTGGTGAAGAAATGCCATTTTCCAGGATTTTTGTACCAGTAAAGTACGGCCACTAGGGCGCAGGGTGGGGCGAGAGGACATAAGGAAATGCCATGCAAATGTCAGATCTGTCAACACCCACCCCAGGGGATTTGGCAGACCCTTAGTCAGCTTTTCCTCCAAGTGCCAACATGCAGAAAAACCAAGCAATCTACTTAAAATTAAAAATTACCTCTAAGACCAGAACAATAGCTAAGTAATGAGACTTCAGGTTGAAAATAAAATAAAGACACCCCCCCCATCAATATATCAAAAATCACACGGTCTAATTTTATCCCTTCCCCTCAGGGTACCCCACCTCCCACCAAACAACCAAGCCCTTCAATCAATTAGTGCCATCTAGCATGGAAAAGGCAAAAAAAAAAAAAAAAAAAAATCACAGGCGATATTTTCCACTGAGCCAGCCACCCCCCCTTTTTTTTCTTCCTTGAGGTTAATAGTGAAAGTTCTGTTTGTTTCACAATGTATTAATTCTTACTGCTTGCAAGAAATTATTTTTGGAGGTATCATATTTTAATATAAGTTTCCATTAATCTTTCCACATGATTCCCTTGCTTTTAAGTAACGCCTTTCCAACCAGGCTCACCCAACAATGCCCACACTTCATACACTCTCGGCCCGGAGACAGGCCAAACACTGTGTTCATGGCCTGGAACACCGCCCTGGGTGCTGGTGGGGAAGGAGAGAACATTTGCAACCACACTCAAGTGTCATGATGGTTTTCAGTTGGCAGAAGCAACTGAACATGAGTCGTTGCACTTTTCATGCTCATGAAGGGATTTTCCAAAAATCAGAGCTAGGTCTGAAATCTGCATTATTACAGGGTATAACTCCCTCCACTCCCCAGTCTTTCTCCAGCTCTCTGCTTCCCAAATTGTTCGGGGGAGAAGTTTTGGAAAATGCGGCCAGAGGAAAGACGGACTCTTTCGTGCCAGGGATTAAAACAAGAGACTAATGAAAAGCAAAGTTGCATTATATTCTTTCACATTTTGATTAGCCTAATTATACCCACTCTTGCTTACTGACTGTGTTCTCCATTCCAAATGCCAGAATGAGAAAGAATGATTGCCAATGGTACAATGGCCGTCTGGGGACAGGAGGCCCCATTCACAGGAGAGCACCCTGCATGGAAGACCACTGACTGGTACTTTTCTTTTTTCCTTCCAAATTGCAAGGCCTATCGTTACGTTCAATATGCCCCCCACTTTTTCTTTTTTCCTTTTTTTTCATTTTCTACAGACCACCCATCTCTCTCTTGTGCTCGACCTTATAAATAGAATGACCAGTGTTTAAATTCACTCTTGTCATCTGTCAGGTCACTTAGCGTCTCCAAGCCTCAGTTTCCTTTCCTGTTACCTGACGATAAACGCACCAAGCCCATAGGTCGTGTTACTACGATGATGAAAGAGAAATCACATGGACTGGCACATGGTAAGTGCTCGGTAAACTGAGTGCTACCATTGCTATTCTCACAGGTGTGGTGGAATGTCACATTGAGGCGGCCCCAGTAAGGGACACCTGGTGGAATTCATCCCCTTATAAAGTCCCCTCCTACATAAAAAGCTTAACTTGATCATGTGACTTGATTTGGCCAATGAGGCCTTAACACGTGTGAAAGAGCAGAGGCTTAATAAGCACTTAGGGGCTGAGGTTTGCTTCCTTGGAAAGCTCCCTGGGATCCTAGCGGCCAGGTCATGAAAAGTCTAGGCTGTCCCACTGGAGAGAGGCCACGTAAGGGAGAGACCATATGGAGCAGAACAGAGGTGCCCCCAGCTGAGCACCCGCTGAATGTGGCCAGTGCCACGGAGAGCAGAACTGCCCATAGAATTGTGAGAAAGAATAAATTACTGGGGCGCCGGGGTGGCTCAGCCGGTTGAGCGTCTGTCTTGGCTCGGGTCATGGTCTCAGGGTCCCCCAGGTTCAGCAGGGAGTCAGCTGTCCCTCTGCTCCTCCCCCTACTCATGCTTGCTCGCTCGCGCTCTCTCTCTCTCTCTCTCTCTCAAATCTTAAAAAAAAAAAAAAAAATCACTATTGATAACCGAAACACCCGGGAAAGGAAAAGAAAACAAATTTAGGAGCTGAGTTTTCCTCCACTGATGAGGACGACATGGCATGGACTTAAGTGTCCGAACAGCCAGAGGTTGAATCAATGACGAACTATATGACTGGGGGCAAATTCTCTCCAAGCCTGTTTCCTTCTCTCTGCATGAAAATGATAGCAGTTCTTTCACAGGGCTGTTGCGAGGATCAAACAAAATAATCTGTAAAATATTTAGTTCAGTGCACAGCTAGCATTTAAAAACGCGTTAGCGGTATCATCGTTGTTTTCCTGGAGGTGGAAATAGAAACCTAGCAGTTTTGTTTGAAATACGGAGACGTCCTGTTACTAAAGAGCTGGCAAAGGGCGCTGCCCCACTTTGTGGCCGTTGCCATCCGGGGCGTCTCTGCTAGGGCCACTGGGCCAGAGGACCTGCACCTGTGTACCCTCTTCTCCTTTAAAGAAAATATCAAAATATCGACGTTGAGTTTTCACAGGTGCTTTAGATTTACTCACCGGGGCCTGGATGCAACCACCTGTCCTTGTTTTCCTTTTACGCGGGGAAGAAGCCGTAACGCTCAGCCCAGCAAACCTGATTTGGCCCCAGGAATCCAACTCACCCGAGGGAAAGCACAGGCATTACCGTTTTACCAGAAATGAGGCGTTCACCAGAGTAAGCACATCAACAGCAGGCTCGGGGGGTTTCACTCCCCCCCCCGCCGTGCCCCACGAGTGCAGCCGGCCTAGTTCCAGCCCCAACCAAAGCTGTACAAAACTCCAAGTGTTCCTGGAACCACCTAGCCAACAGGAAGGGGGTTGAGTCTATGTTAAAGGAGAGAGGCCTCTAGCAAATGCAACCAGTGCATGTTAGAAGGCACCTAAAAGATGTTATTTTAAGAGAAATCAGGCTTGACCAGGGGCAGCCGTGAACCTCAAACATCTGTGCCACCCCAAAACCCCCATGCAATTTTAGAGGAAAACACAGTGTTACCTTGGCTGGCAGCGCGGGCCTACTGATAAGGAAGGATGGACTGTGTTTCAGGCGGGTACTATTTTCTGAGAAATTGAGAAACTTCGGTTGGGGGAAACCGGTCTCAGGACGGGGAGGGACTATGGAGCTGATGGCCACAGTGCTGCTGTCTTGCCTAGAATCTTTTCATGCTTTAGAACTTACTGGTGGCCGAGTCCTCCCTCTGTGTAACTGTCTCACCTGGAGGCAATCGGGCCTTTCTCGGGGGCAGCTCCTCCCAGCCCCCTCTCGTCCTGGTGGCATCTGTCCTCCTGGCCTTGTTGCCTCCTCCGGGCAGACCCCTTCTTGTGTCTGCAGAGCAGCTTGGGCGAACCTCCTGAAGCCCCAGTCAACTTCCCTATGTGCAGAGTTTGCCTGGAGAACCTCTGCTTCATTCATTCTACAAGGTTGCCCCGGCGCTTTCAGCATAGCAGGTGAAAGGTGGGAGGGAGAGTTGGACCAGAAAAACAAAACAAAGCCAGAAAGGCGGCTGGTGCCACCAAAAAGCCAGGATTCTATGAAAAGGGAAGAGATGATGTGACCCAACAAGGACAGGGCAAAGGCCTAAGAGAAGCAAAGGAAGAGCGACGAGCTGATGGCACGGCAACAGGGACAGGAAGGAGAGGCTGCTGCGGGCTGAAGGGGGCAAGGTTTCTACTCCGCACACACCCCCCCCAGGCCCTGGCAGCAAAATCCCTGCCAGCCCCACGCCCTGCCCCCACACCGGGGCCACCCAGCCTCTGCTTCCACCTGAAAGAAGGTTAGCTGAAGCTCCCTCAGATTAAAATGCTGGGCTGCAGGGGTAGGATTCCCCGATGTGGAACTCATGGTGGGAATGTCAGTTGAGATCACTTAAAGAATCTGACCCAGGCGTGCTTTCAGGAAGGGGCAGGGTGACCACCGTGGAGAAGGCTAGAAGCTGTAGTTAGAGGGACCCCACAGGAGAATCGCCGGAGGAGAGTGCAAGAGACCAGTGCCAGGTCATACGAGCAAGAACTTTCCCCATTTCTCCTCTTCCCTACCATCCAGGGCAGCCCAGTGACTTGGGTGGGGGGGATTGTGGACGTGCTCTGCAGGAAACGCAGAAGGAGGCAGGTATGACGCCCCTCCCCACCTCGTGCATGTTTCCAAGCTAAAGCCCACCTGTGCAGAGGATGGGAGAGCCTCTGCCCTAGCTGTGACTATTCTAGGTCCTGGACACATTCGTATTACAAATAAGATGTGTTTGGCAGGTTTTCATTACTATCTAAGAATAACCAAAAAGATGACGGCATCTCTGTGAGATTTCACCCAAAGGTGGGAGTCAGGAGAAAGGACTCAACAGGTTTGCTGGAGCAGTCATGAAAACATACCCCTTTGTGATCACACCAGCTCAAACTCCATGTGTTCACTATATCGGTTCCACATGCATTTCAAACAGGGGCACCTGGGGGGCTTAGTCCGTTAAGTGTCTGCCTTTGGCTCGGGTCCTGATCTCAGGGTCCTGGGATGGAGCCCCGCTTTGGGCTCCTTGCCCAGCGGGGAGTCTGCTTCTCTCTCTCCCTCTGCCCTTCCCTCCCCCGCCTCGCTCGTGCGCGCTCTCTCTCTCTCAAATTTAAAAAAATCTTTTAAAATTTTTGAAAAAAAAACCTTTCAAACAGGCTTTGGGGAAAATCCAGTTTGTGAAGGGAGGGATTATGATGAGTCCTTTCAACAGATTAGTGGATTGCCTCCAGGAAGGGTCTCTGTTCTCAGGAGCTTTCTGGAAGACAGTTGAATATGCAGGGTCGATTTGTCTTCGGGGAGTGTTCCTTAGGAGTACAAAGGTAACATCACAGCCAAATGCGCTCTTTCTTTAGAAGCTTCAATTCCAGAATAGCTGCTAGATTTTACATTCCCCCCAGGACACGACACAATCCAATGTGAGTCGACTGGTCTCTTACATTTTTCCAGGGAATCCTTGGGAACGCACTTGCATGAGAAGCGGCTGGTCTAATTCCATGAGATTCAGCTGTGGCTGAGAAGAGCCGCTCCCTCTACCTTCTCAGAAAGTCAGCAAAAGCTGATCTGCTTCTACCTGTGCCCTGAATTAGGACCTTCCCATCCCCACCCTGAGTTCTCATTTAAAAATCACTTATAAAGAGGGGGCGCCTGGGTGATTTAGTCAGTTAAGCATCTGCCTTCTGCTCAGGTCCTGGGATCGAGCCCTGCATCGGGCTCCCTGCTCAGTGGGGAGCCTGTTTCTCCCTCTCCTTCTGCCTGCCGCTCCCCCTGCTTGAGCTCTCTCCTCTCTCTGTCAAATAAAATCTTTTTTAAAAAAATCACTTATAAAAAGGAAACATGCCCTATGGTCTGTGAAATTACCTACCTAAGTATTTAATATTTTTCCCCCTGAAAGAGCATCTTCCCAGAAATTAGCCTGCAGGGAGGCTGGCGTTTCTGGTAGAAATCCCTGTCTGTGAGTTGCAGTCCAATGGCTGAAGGGGACTTCAGACACCAGCAAGGAAATCACAGGAGGGAGCCTACTTCCAAGTTCTGCTGCAGTAACAGAGAATACCTCCTGAATATTATCAGAGACTCGCATCTCTATGGAACAGCACAGAAATATGCTTATTTAACAAGCACTAGGCAGTGTTAACCATGTGCCAGGTGCTGTTCGAAAGCCACTCACCCTGTGTAACAACACTTTGAGGGGAGTATGATTGTTTTCCCCATTTGGCAAAAGAGGAGATTGAGGTGCAGAAAAGGTAACTCGCCCCCGTTACTGTGTGACAGAGGCAAGATTGGGACCCAGGCAGGCTATTCCAGGGACCGGTTCTTATCTACTGCACTGGTGCTTCTCAAACCTTAGCATGTGTCAGAATCCTCCGAGGGCTTGTTAACCTGCACAGCGCTGGGCGCTCAAGTCACCTGGGGATGCTTAGAACTACCAATGCTCAGAAGTGTGAGAACCCAGCCTCAGATATTCTGAATTAATGGGCACAGTCTTTAAAGCCCCGGGGTGGAGAGGGCATCTGGGGGGTGCAGTTGGTTAAACGTCCGACTCTTGGTTTCATCTCAGGTCCTGATCTCATGGGTTGTGAGATCAAGTTCCGAGTCGGGCTCTGCACTCAGTGCAGAGTCTGCTTGAGACTCTCTCTCCCTCTGCCCCTCCCCCACTCACTTGCATGGGCATGCTCGCTCTCTCTCTCCAATAAATAAAGTTTTTTTAAAAAAGCCCCTGGGCATCGAGCATCAAGTTTTTAAAGACTCTACTAGTGATTCCAATGGGCGTAACAGTTTGAAAATCACTGCTCTAAATTCTTGTCACTTAAGCAAGCCATCAATTTGCTGATGCTCAATTGTCTGGGTCCTCAAGGCTCTTCACTGGTCCTCACTGAAACACGATGATAAAGTTAGCCCAGGCCAGAGATAAGCTACCGACACCAGAAACTGCCTTCTAGTGAATGTTTCTACTCAGGGCACCGATTTTTTTTTTTTTTTCCTAACCAAGTTGGTTCCCTCAGTAACGGGCCAATTACACTATTTATTCCCGATTCGGACACCAACTTGATTTCGGCAGCCCATTGAAATTCTCCCTCTTCGTGTTCTCCCAGATTTGGAGTGGTGTGCCTTCCAAAAGGATTCTCTGTTTCACAAAAGAATTCCTGGAAAGTTTTCTCACAAGTGCACTTAAAAATAATATCTGGTTGGCAGTAACTCCTAAATTAAGATCTGGACCTTTGCAGGGGTGATGGCTTCCACAGCCCCTCATATAGGCAGAAGCACCTTTCAGAACATGAGTTTGCTCTCACTGTAAGTTCTGCTCAGAAATCCCCTCGGAGCTCCTTGGTTACTTCTGTGCAACCAGCTGTGGTGAGTGATAAGAGCGTCAGAAATCCCGGAGCTGTTTGCCCAAACTTCTGTTACCAAAACAGACGTGGGCACAATTCAAGAACAACTCAGGTGACAGTTGATTTTGCTGGGGAACATCTAGTCTGAGTTACTCATTTGTTAGTCTTCATGAAAGGGTCTTGAGCCGATAAAATGATTTGTACTCATCAGTTTATGCCAGCAGAGATCGGTCCACTAGCGTGTTTTCTGAACTCACACTGATGGTCTTTTCTAGCATAAACCTGCTGCAGATGACTTGGGGGAAAATTTAACAGACGACAACATAACTTCATAAAAAAGGGATGGCAAGATGCCCATATAAATTCAAAATTACAAGATAGCCACCAAAGACCCAGTCTTTGGTCTTATCTATGTACCAAGTTGGTCTATAAATGCAGTTCCTGCATAACAAACTCTTCCCTATCTATATCCATATTTAAACTGCATCTAAATCTATAAAGAAACTCTCTTTACACATTCCATACTCTAGTTCCTTAATCCCCTCAACCTAGCATCGGGCTGACCGATTGGGCACATAAAATACAGGATATCCAGTTATTTAATTTCGGGTAAGCAATTAACAACATTTTAGCATAAGTATATCCCAAATATTGCATGTATTTTATCTGGCAACCCTAGCTCTGCACCTTCTCTGAAGATCTAAGGCTGGAGTGCTTATCCTTTTTTTTTTTCTTCTTTTTGCTCCCCCTCAAGCCAGCTTTTCTCTCAAAAAATGAGGTATCAAAGAGATATCTGTATTTCTACATTCATGCAACACTATTCACAATAGCTAAGGTATGGAGATAACCTAAGTGTCCACTAATGAAAAAATTGATGAAAAAAAGTGATAAATATGTGGGGTGATGGAAGTGTTAATTCATTGGTGGGAATCCTTCCACAAGGCATACATAAATCATCATGTTGCACACTTTAAATATCTTCAAATGTTATTTGTCAATTTTACCTCAGTAAAGCTGGATAAAATGAGTTAAGAAGGATGTGAGGGAAGGATTGCCAAGGGAGTGGAAATGTTGCTTCTCTTGATGGCAAAGTTCAGTATCTTGATCGTGCTGGCAGTTTCCTAGGTATACATCTGTCGAGATGCATCCAATTGCATATTGTAAAAAGAATCATTTATTGTATGTTGACTTTACCTCAATCAAGTTTTGAAATCAATTCCAAAGTTGAATTTGAAAAAAGAAAAATTAAAAAATCAAATAATGGCAAATGTTAACTCAAAATAAATGCAATCTTGAGGCAGACCTACAACGTCAGAAGAGAAATATGTCAACTAGACAGTTTGGTGATGTCAAAGGGATAAAATATGCATATTCTCTCTCTCTCTCTCAGTCAGAATGATCACTTCCATCATTGCAGGTTTTCAGTCCACAATGGGCTCCTCCCACAGTCAAGACTGAATAAAGGTGCTGAGAAACAATTGCCTCAGTTTCCACTCCTTATTAATGGGCCCTGATTTCCTGTCCACTTTGCTCCTGCTCTCTGGCTCTCCTGGTTGCTGGCTTTTACCTGGACACTTGACTTCCTGCTTTATACAGTTTCTACAACATCCCTTAGTAGATATTTGTGAGGACTTGATGTCTCTGACCCCACCCCTGGCTTCACCCAGTGTCTGGGCCCAGTTCTCTTCTGTCCTGATTCTGATTCCATTATCACCATAACCCTTTTCTCCATCCCAGTGTTCAGATTTCTCTGCGTTCTTAGTACCCTCTAATGCTACAGTCTGTGACGCAAGATGACAGGGACTCTCAGGATGGTTGGCACATTGGTCAACAGTTGTCAGGTTACAAAATAAATTTTAAAACCCCAGTCATTGCTTCAAACATCTGTTAAGATTTCAAAGTTACTTAGGAAAATAAGACTATTTCAAACATAAACTTTAGAGTTCGGAAATAAAAACAGCAAAGCTATTTCCCAGAACAGAAAGGACCGTTTTTCAGAAGTTGAAAAGCCTACCAAAATTTCAAAGCACAGTAGTAATGCCTTCCCAATGCCCTCAGTCCAAAAAGACAATATTGCCCACCAACACAGTGTATCACTGCTTTACTGTCATCAGAACCAACTAAATTTCCCTCTTTTATTTCACCACCTCACTTTTCTATTGTTCTTTTATTCTCTTGGGTTCCCTCTGGTATAGTTCTAAATTCTCATCACATATCTCTTCCCAACTTCCTCCATTTTAACTGCTCATGATAAGGAATTTACATTAAATCATCTGTTCTATTTCTAGAATATTTTTCTATATCCTATTTTAGCTTTAAGAGTATAGATTACAATTGAATCATGGTATTTCCCTTCCCAGTATCTAACAAAATGAGAGAAAGAAAAAAACAAAAACAAAAAATCAAAAGCTATGGGGAAAATTACTAACAGCCACAAAGCAAGGAAAGGGGTGGGGAGGTAAATTGATGCTATTAACTTTAAACACTGGTAAATAAGGAAAGATAACAGATGATCATGAAGTGAAAGAGAGGCAGCACAGCTTTTACCCTGGCCCAAACTCCCCCAAGTGGTACTGCTGAGTTGATCAAATCAAACATGGAAAGAAACCAACTCAGTCATTATCATTTCCCTTTTCGATCTGAGTACTGGGCACGGGGAGGCTGTTAGGGGAAAAAGAAGTGGATAGGCACTTGCTGTACAAAAAAAAAAGTTCCATGGTGTACAGTCTAAGGGCCAAGGCTACATTCCCACTGGAAGGGAGCACACCCACCAAGTAGACCTTGACACAGGACCATTAACAAAATCCCAACACAATGAGCAGGGCCTACATTATCCAACAAAGACTGTAAATACCCTAGCTAGACTCTCTCCTGTTGTCATTCTCTTGAGTTATAAAAGAGTATGTAGAACACAAGAAAATTCAGCCATCAAGGGATAGCTGGGAAGAGCAAACAAATTAGTTATAAATGATATGGAAAAAAGAAGTAACCTTTAGTTGCATTAGAACGAATGGAATGTCTGGACAGAACCACCCAAACATGAACATGGTAAAAATAAATGGCATGGCAGTTATTTCAATATTATATGGTAAGGAAGAAAGAAAGCAAAGACAATAAAATACCAAGGATCAGAAGGAAAATTGCCTCACACTGTAGAATAACTTGATAGGTATGTGGTCTGGATAAAAGAGGGATTCATAGGCTTGATAATAACAATAACCCTACCAAGATGAAAACAGGGACCACAGACCCAAAGAAATAACTTGAGGCTTCCAACCACAGCATTAACGAATTAACAAATAATTTAGAAACAAGAAGAAACACGGTAATTCGAGCTAGAGATCAAATACTGACACAGAAGAAAGATGAGCTACTCATGATGAATAAAGTTCAAAAAAGATCAAAACATTCAGAAATTAACTAATATGTATGGAAGACAGACAAATATGAACCAACATAAGGATAATTGGTGTCCTTGGAGTAGCAAAACCAACAAATAAACAGAAAATGAATTCAAATATATGATGCAAGAGAACTTCCTTGAATCCAAGAGGGAAAAAAACCTAAATCTGTAGCTTGAGAGGGTCCTCTATTTTCCAGAAAACTTTGATACAAAACACTCTACACTGAATTACATCATTAAATTTAAAAGATAAAGAAATAATCCTTTAAGTGACCAGCCAGGAAAGTAAATCATGTACACTGGGAAAAAAATCAGACTTCTTCATAACAGCAGTAAATGCCAAAGACAATGGAGTAATAGTCACAATGTTTTGAAGAAAAGGTGTGATCCAAAAGCATAGTACCCGGCCCAGACCCCATTTGACTGAAGAACAGTGGGACACTTCCTCAAACATGACAGAATCCAGGGAATACAACATTCATAAGCACTTCCTGGGGGGGTGGGGGAGGAATATTCACATACAAATCAAAGAGCATAGAAATAAAAAGTCCATATTTTTAAGAATCTGATAGGCATTAAATCCATTTAAATATTCAGCTAAATATGGAACTAATTTAACTAAGAGAACTGCGGTTACAGAAAAAATAAATATTGTATATCTAGACAACATAAAAATACTAACAACGTTTGGAAACAATGGGAGAAAGTTTGAGAATGCTAAAATTGAAACACAATGCTTTAACATTATTCTGATTATTTCATTAAATTTCTCTTTTTAATCTGAGAGGGAACTTTTGGGGAATAATGTGTTTTGTCTAAAGAAACAATTATTTGAAATTCAACTATCCCTTCAGTTTTTCTTCTACTAAATTCAAGTAATACACTTTTCTCATTAAAGTGTCTCCTATAATAAGATTTCATCATAATAAGCATTTCTAGTTGGTCTGTCTCGATATATGCATAAAAAATAGACTCTAAAATAATGTTTGTCCAATGTTAATGGTTTTGCGGGGCTGGTAAGATTTGGGGTGAATTTTTTCATCTTCATCGTTATGCTTTTCTCAAATGTTGAATTCTTTATAATGAGTTTCTTTTTATTTTTTTTTTTATTTTATTTTTTTTTTTATTTAAAGATTTTATTTATTTTTTGACAGAGAGAGAGACAGCGAGAGAGGGAACACAAGCAGGGGGAGTGGGAGAGGGAGAAGCAGGCTTCCCGCTGAGCAAGGAGCCCGATGTGGGGCTCGATCCCAGGACCCTGGAATCATGACCTGAGCCAAAGGCAGACGCTTAACGACTGAGCCACCCAGGCGCCCCAATGAGTTTCTTTTTAAATAGCAAGTTTTTAAAAACATTCAAATACACAAGATGATAAATATTTATCACAGGGAAATGAAAATACAGATGATTGTTATTTTTTGTATATTTTTATATTTTTTTAAATTAGAGTTTCATTGATAAACTACTTTCTAGTTTTCTTTTTTCATTATTACTTTTTGAGGTCTTATTTGATATTTCCTCCATGGTTTGTGGTTCTTGATAAAAACAAAACAAAACAAAACTTGTGGCTCTTCCCTAGCTTAGGAGGAAAAAGAAGCAATATCTACAAATTGCCAACTAATAATCAGCCAAGTACGTGCTGCTTTGCTTACAATTACAGGAAGGAAAAAAGTAGGTTCTGAAAAGTTGATGTCAGGAAGACCATTTTATTAAACTACATTGTAATTGAGCCCGTAAACATAAAGAAATTCTTCCAGTGAACAGGTACGCTATGTAATAAGCATCTCCCAGATACTTTGTCCCAAAAGAGGTTAATGGGATTCTGCACCATAAATCCAGTCCCTTCCCCTAAAAGGAAAATGTTTATAGGCGCCAAAACGTTGCCCACCAAATACCAATCCCAGATCAAAACGAAGCACATGTTTCTTGTTGATATAACTTAAACTTTTCTTTAAAAGCATTACCCAAAAAATGGAGGAATAATAGAATTATCCAAGGCAAATTAAACTAATCCTCAAATTGAAGAGTTAAAAAATAGTTGGTAGCAGACGTTGGCTCATGTAAGTTAGGTAATTTCCCAAAACCAACTCAGAATGTCCTATGTCCAGTTTATAGGTTCAAACTGTGAATTTAGGCACACGGCGTGTGTTATGAACTTGCTCACCCTGAAAGCTTACATAGGAACTTTATATCATCCCCTCTAACCCCTAGTAGTTGGTTTTCCATCATCCGAGAATCTTGTGTTAGGGGGAGGTTTTTTCTTTTGCTGGAGCAATTTTAGAACACCGAGAGGGGAGGAGGTGGTGGGTTTAGTGGTTAAACCAGCGCACAACATTGTCAAAATACTTGTTTTCTCACAAAGCATGGCGTGGTGCCAAATGGAGCAACCAAGATGTCAGAAGTATTTCACAGTGTTGAAGCTTCTCGTCATGAATCTTTGGATCCCAGCAACTTGTTTACTACATCCTCAGAGGAGCTCAGGAATGCAGCTTGGGATCCAGGCAGTCATTGGACTCTTTTCTGGAAGGTGGTACACCACGTTCCTCTGAGTAACGGGCTGTTTTAAGTTTTCTCTTTCACGTACAACCACGTATACCACACAGACGGGAGACAGAACAGGAGAGACTCAGATGCCAAACGGTTTCGGAGATTCTGCAGGAAGCAATTTAACTACCACAAAAATGTCCTCACAGAGCCGGGCTGACTCCTGAGGTATTCTCCTTTCGTCTCCCTGGCTCCCAGCTTCCCAAACAGGCTTTCTAGCTTGCCTGACTTCTCATTAGATAACCATTGCACTTCTTAGCTCTTTTCTCTGTCTCTGTCTGTCTCTCCTTTCACTTCCAACCATGTAACTGAACTTAATTTTAAAGTGGGAACTGCTTATATTTTTGGCTTATATTTTCTGTCCATTAATTTCTTTTAAAAAACAAAATAAAAAGCCCTGTGCAGAGGGAAAAAAAAAATCATACACATCTGAACAAATTCCAAACTCCGATCCTCATCTGAGTAGAACAGAAAGGAGCCCTTCCTTCAACAAATAACCTGAGGAATGAGAGAGTTTGCAGGGGGGACCCGGTGATTTTTGTTCCTAAATTCACCACAGTATACATGCCCAAATATGAAATATCTTTGGGGAAATGCCCTGCCATGCTGTGTGTATGTGCTCATACAGTTATTTGGGGATAAATAAATAACTTTCTCTCTACCTCCATGAGGAAATCTCACATGTCTCTGAGGGTAAGACCTCAAAGCAGAATGCAGGGGTGGGGCAATGAGGGGACAGAAGTTTGAGGCTCAGAGTAGAGATTGGTAAACGTCTTCTATTAAAGTCTGGAAGGTAAACCTTTTAGGCTTTGTGGGCCACAGGACCTCTCACGGCTTCTTGGCCCCGGGACACAGCAAATGAGCATGGCCGTGTCTCAATAAAACTCTTCATGGACCCTTGAAATTTGCATTTCCTACAATTTCCACATGTCATGACTAATATCCTTTGATTTTTATCTGATCACTTAAAAATTTAAAAGCCATTCTTCACTCCCAGGTGACACAAAAAACGGGAGGTGGGCTGGCTTGGCCCGTGGGTCAGTTGGCCAAGCTCGGTGTAGAGGAAACTAGCCCCCCCCCCCCCCCCGCCCCGAGAGAAGGCAGATCTTCCCATACATCCCACGCGAGGTAGCGATTCCTGCTGGCAGAAGGCTTCCTCGTCCGCTGCCTCGGGCGGTCCTCGCTGCCACCTGCGAGCTCCGTGGGGTTCGGAGCAGAGAGCAAATACAGGAGTCTAGTACTAGGCGCTGGGCTTGCGTTGGGCCCTACGCATATGGCAACGACTAAGGCGTCGTTTCTAGGTGCTTGGGGACCAGGGGGGCAGCCCAGGGCAGCCCGTGTGATTACAGCACAGAACGCAGGCTACAGAGACACAGAGGAAGCATTTAATTCAGTTTGGGGGGCTCAAGGAAAGCATCTAGAGGAAATGACATCCAGCTCAGATGAGGAAGAGATCGACGGGCAAAAAGAAGCGAAGGGGGATGAACAGTACAGATAAGCACCAGCAGGAGCAGAAGGGCGGAGGTGTGAGAGCACAACACGTGGAGGAACGTCAGCGTGGTAAGGAAGTTTGTATCGTGAGAGAGACGGAAAGGGCAGAGAGCCGAGGCAGCGCAAGTACAGAGGAAACGCGGCTCTAATAAAGGTGGACAGGGATCATTTTCTCTCACGTTCCAGAGGGCGGGCTTTATCCTGGCAACACTGGAGCCAGTGAACAGGTGGAAGCAAAGGAGTGCTATGGTTCATTTCCCAGTAAGATCACTCTGGCTACAGACTGGAGAATGGATTGCAAGAAGCAAGTTCAACCCTACCATTTCACAATAAAAAATACTGACACCCACCCACCCATAAAGTTCCCTGAGCTAGTGAGACACGAAATCAGTCTGCTAAACTCCATGCCCGGTGCCCTCTGTCCACTAGTCACAATGCCTTTCCCACACACTCAGGAGAGGACAGCACATGTCAGAGTCATAAATGCATCTGTGTACTCATTTTGGTGGAGAATGGTATTTAGAAACCAAGATCTAGCTCTGGGCTTCATTCATTGCTAGAGGGATGCCATGAGTTCTAGAGACTTCCAGCTGACAAAGCTGGGAAAATAACCACAACGTCACAGACCCTTTGCATTGAGCTAACATTATGTGGATAATGACCTAATGCCTTTCACTTAGGTCCTGAAAATGCCAAATTCTCTGCCAAAGCAGATAAGGAAACACGGAGGAGTGTTGATGAGAGTGTCAAGTCCCTGGAGATGGCAGTTAAAATTTGTAAACTGGGGAGAACTGTAGTGGGTTTCATGCCAGGGGGCTTTATAACAGAGGGTGAGGCATGCCATCATCCTACAAAGAAGGATAAGGAGTAAGGTAGGGTCTAGTAGATTTTTATAATAATAGGTAGAGGTTACAATTCTGTTTTTATTTTTATTTTTTAAAGATTTTATTTATTTATTTGACAGAGACACAGCGAGAGAGGGAACACAAGCAGGGAGAGTAGGAGAGGGAGAAGCCGGGAGAGTGGGAGAGGGAGAAGCGGGCTTCCTGCGGAGCAGGGAGCCCGATGTGGGGCTCGATCCCAGGACCCTGGGATCATGACCTGAGCCAAAGGCAGACGCTTAATGACTGAGCCACTGAGGCACCCCTACAATTCTGTTTTTAAAGCTCAGCTCACAGTTGTCATGGAGATAACAGTTTTGTGGGGTTATTGGTTTGTTTGTTTGTTTGTTTTTAACTCTTCATGATCACTTAATCTAATCTCTATATTTTATGGATTAGGACCCTGAGTCTGTGAAGCTGCACATATCTGGGACTTGGAGCCCTGCTTCTGAAGTCAAACATACCTGGGTTTGTGGCCCCTCTCTGCCCATCACTTGCTATCTAGCTTTGGGCAAACAACTTCTATATTCCTAGTAGTTTTACCCAAACCTCAGGTTTGTTGTATTTTTTTTTTAAGATTTTATTTATTCATTTGAGAGAGAGAGTGAGAAACAGCATGAGAGGGGAGAGGGTCAGAGAGAGAAGCAGGCTCCCCGCTGAGCCGGGACCCCAATGCGGGACTCGATCCCAGGACTCCGGGATCATGACCTGAGCCAAAGGCAGTTGCTTAACCAACTTAGCCACCCAGGCACCCAGGATTGTTGTATTGAAAGGAAATAATGCATGTTAGCTCAGTGCTTGGCACATGGAGCATGCCCTATAAATGATCTTTACAATTATTATTCATCATCTTCTCTACTCCAGACCTAAAACGTACTCAAAACCTCTTTCCACTTTATTCTTTTAAAGATTTTATTTATTCATTTGAGAGAGAGAGTGAGCAAAAAAGAGCGCGTGGAGAGTACAAGCGGGGGGAGGGGCAGAGGGAGAGGGAGAAGCAGGCTCCCTGCTGAGCAGGGAGCCAAGCGCAGGACTCTATCCCAGGACCCTGGGATCATGACCTGAGCCTAAGGCAGACGCTTAACTGACTGAGCCGCCCAGGCGCCCGTCTTTCCACTTTAACAATGACTTTTCAAACTACATTCCCAAAGAGTTTTGGGGTTTGGGGAAGTGTCTAAAGGAGAAGCTGGGCTGTCTCAGAGCTCTCCAGGTTTGATCCTGATTTTTATTTTCTATTTCTTTTGAAGCAAGAGCACCACTACTAAAAATAACTTTGAAAACCATTGCAAACCATTGAATTCCACCATACTGTCATTAAAATCGAAATCAGGAGCAAGCAAAGGACAGGACCATATACCTTGATCCTAAAGAAATAAGAACAGCTTACGAAAAGTCAAGCAGTGGGTTTGAAATAAATTAAGCAAATCCTGGCTCTCCTTTCTTTTCTGCTGGGTATGATTTCCCCAGGAAGCTCAGTGTAGAGGGGTACCAGGAGGCCTAACATATAGAATAGATTCTCCGCAGAGCTTTCTAGCCTTCACCAACATCCACATGCACCATCCCTTCTCCACTTAAGCTTGGCCACCTTCCTCCCATCGCGAACATTCCTTGGGTGCCTCCATGTGCTACAGCCTGAGAGGTCCCCTGCGGAATATCTCTGGAATTTGCATCTGGAAAAGTCAAAACTCAGACCAAATGTTAATCCAAAGGTGGTATTTCATGTCCCCTAGAGCCTTTGACTTGTCGGCCTCCAATGTATCTCTCACATGAAGATAATTTGATTCCCCAGACTCAGGGATGCAGAGCATGAAGAGGAGCTGTGAACATGTTGGTCAAACTGAATGAGCAGATGATTTGCATGATCCGTTCCACTGAACTTCAGTGGCCTAATGATTTCAAAAAGCTCCTTGCAAAGCTGAATTTACCTACAGAGTGGTGTTCAGAACTGCCTTCTGGCTTATCACTCGGTTATGCTCCTGTCCTTTTCCCCCATGGTAATATTTTGGATCAACTCCTTCCGTGTAATCAATTCTTAAAGTGTAAAGCAAAAAGAGACTAACTTTCTTCCACTCTGAAAATCAATCCTTCACCTAGGAAAGCTTTTAGGCTTCTGAGTCACAGAAAAGCCAACACCCTCCAGCACTTAGAAGCAACACCACCGAGAGAAAAAAATGAAAACATCCGTGAATCAATTTCCCTTTCCCTACAGATCTGAGAGGTGAGATAGTTCTCATTTCTGCCAAGAGGCTTCCGGCTCTGACAAGTTGAGTCAGCAGGCTGCAAATTGTTCGAGGTGGTTTTTGGACCACATCTGGTAGCTGGAAGGAACTGAACTGGGTCGAGCTCACTTTTGCAAGGTGCCTTAGGATTTTAGCAGATAAAGGAAAATTCTTGGCACAATATCTCAATTTTATGGTTCTTATAATCATCTATGGTTGGGAGCAAACCCCCTCTCCAGCCCCATAGCAGGGTGACCAGATATCTGAATGGAATTCACCCATTCTTGCCTGTTTTGAGCTCCAGTACTGATATGATCCACGGGGTGGCAGGCATGGAAAGACGCTGCTCAGATCTCCCTTTAAGAGAGACCCCTCAGTGACAAGTGTGTTTATCTGCCCACCTGCAGCTTCTGAAGCTCTGGGAGGGACCCACTGCAGCATTCACACCAAAGCCATGCTCTTCCAGAGCAGCTCCTAGCCAATGACTGAGCATGGGGTGGGGCAGGGGTGGCAGGCGACTCGAGGCAGGCATTCCTACCCAGTGGACGGAGTTCTGTAGTAGGAATTGCTGCTTTGGGGCTTCCTAAGACTTTCTCAGAGCTGCCCTACCTCCTCAATTATTCCTCCTTCCTCCTCCCCCTTCATGGATGTCAGACTTGCATCATGATCCAAGGCTCTCCCCACTGCCTCCCACTCCCTGGCCCCTTTCTCCTTTGCAAGCATTTTCCCCCAAGAAACAAATTGCATTTCTAATCCTGCCTTGGCGTCTGCTTCCTGGAGGACCTAAATGGAGGCAATGGGGAAAGAGCAGAGCTTTTTCTCCCTTCCCCCATCTCTAACCTCTCCTCCACACCCTGCCTTGTCTTTCCAGCCGGCCCTTGCTTCCCGCCACAAGCAGCAGCTGTGGCCTTCAGTGTTTGCCCGTGGCAGTCATGTGCTCTTTTACCATTTACTTTCCCAACAGAAACACCAAGCCTTAGCAGATTGGAACCAGCAAAGTATCACTAATGAATGGAAAATATGCAAAGCCAAGGAGGTGCTAAAATGCTGAGACGTTAGGGCAAAAGCTGCCCCAACTGGAGATTTGAGTGTGTGTGTTCGTTCTGACTTGCCGGAGGAGGAGGAGGCGATAAATACCCTAAACTCAGACACAACTTTCTCCTTCTGATTTTAGCAAGAGACAACAAATGAATATAGATGCATTCCTTCACCTTTTCAACTCCCTAGCTTACCCCCAAAACTACCAGATCGCTTGGCAAGTAGTAGAATGGATTCCCTTCTATTTTATTGTATTTCCCTCGATTTTCATAACTCATTGAAATAGTCCAAAGATGGGAGTGGGGTGGAGAGAAAGCCAGGAAAAATAAATACAAACGAGTTGAAGAAGCCACAAACTCTTCAATCAATATTTAATCAAGCAATCGCTACAATTTGAAGTGATCATTACCCTGTTTTAATTTTCCCAAGTAATCTATCCAACTTCATTCTAATTAGTAAAATGAAAAAGACCTAGGAGATCAAAGTAAAACTCACTTCTCATTGCAGGTGGTTGTGACCGAGTAACCTACCTGGAGGTAAAAAGAAAGATTGGGGCGCTTGGGTGGCTCAGCTGGTTAAGCCTCTGACTCTTGATTTTGGCTCAGGTCATGATCTCAGGGTCATGAGATCGAGCCTGGTGTGGGGCTCTGAGCTCAGCAGGGAGCCTGCTTGAGAGTCTCTCTTTCTCCTTCTGCCCCTTCCCCCCACTCACTCTCTCTAAATAAATTAATTAATTAATTTAAAAAAAGATTAAAAGTCTCTGAAAATTCCTTCCAACAATGGACTCTAAGGGCAGGAAATTAGTTTTTAAAAACTAAAACCCTCACTTAAATCCTATTTATTTGCAACCAATAAGGGAGTGTATGGATCCTGTTCACTTTGCCTTGAAACATAAGACAAGTCACCCGGTCAAATCCTATTTCTTTTCCCCATAGAGATTTCATTCTCAGGTAACTGGAAACACTGAGTCCATCCCTTCTCTGTCTGGTCTCTCTCTTTGGCCACCTTTCCAAGGCCTATAAGGACACCCTCAGTGCAGTAATTTGTTGGGATTACACGATCAGCTCTAACAGATACTTTAAGATTTCTCATCACCTTTGACCTTCCCATTCCCTGCCCTCCACCGACAGACAATAAGGCAGGAAATCCATATTAAATAATCTAGACTCAGTATTACAACAAATGTACACAACCAGCCTCCCCGGCTTCCTTTCATCTGTGTATGGCCTGGAACAGCTGACCGGGACCGTGTTCATCTTTAATCCACCCGCTTTCCCATGGGAAACAGCCCATGAAGCCCAAACCTATGTACCAAGCTCTTTCTAGACCCATGCAACTCACCACATCTGACACTTCAAAAAAAAAATCTGTAAACGTGTCTGCTATGAGTCACTAAGGAAAAACAGCATTCCTGAAAGGAATGAACATCACTAGCAGAAACATATTAATGCTTTGCTTTGAAAACTCTATAGGTCCCTACAGACCTGAACAGTATTTAGGCCTGAATTCTCTCCATCTCTAGGATACCTTCTATTTACTATTCGATTTTCTATAAATATAACTATCTCCTGTCCCTTTTTTTTTTTTTTTTAACTGTAACAGACTAGCATCAGAAATACTTCTAATATTTGGCATCTTTTTTAACATTGTCCTTTCAGTTAAGAGCTTAAAGGAGTCACTAACTAGAGTTTGCTCTACACCAGTGACTTTTAATTTGGGGGACCATGACCTATATATTACATCACAGCCTATTACACACACACACACACACACACACACACACACACACACACACACACAACCAAAGACGATCCTGAAGACGGAAGACATGACAACGAAACATGGGATTCAAAAAGAAATATCCTAGAACAGAAAAAGGACATTAGGTCACAGTGAAAGAATTTCAAATACATTATTATCTGAAGTTCATATTTTATCAGTTATTGGCTCATTAGGGTGAAAAATGTACCACGATAATGTAAGCTGCTAACACTGGGGGAAACTGGGAGGGGGGGTGGAACATAGAGGAATCTCTGCGCTCCCTTCGCAACTCTTCTAAAATAAAAAGCTTGTGGGGCGTCTGGGTGGCTCAGTCATTAAGCGTTTGCCTTCGGCTCAGGTCATGATCCCAGGGTCCTGCGATCGAGTCCCGCATCGGGCTCCCTGCTCAGCGGGGAGTCTGCTTCTCCCTCTCCCTCTGCTGCTCCCCCTACTTATGTTCCCTCTCTCGTTGTGTCTCTCTCTGTCAAATTAAATCTTTAAAAAAATAAAAAGCTTCTGAAGACAACACTGACAACAGAAAAGCAGTGGCTCCCAGGCGGGTGGGCGGGGCTGCTGCGACATCAGGCTCTTCCTTCCTAAGCCCTATCCGCCCCCCACCCACCGTAAAAGGCTGCTGCGGATTCAAGGTCCCTTCCCCACCTTGTGGTCCGAGTACAGAGGCATAAGATGAGGAAGGTAATGCACGTTCCTTGTGCACCAGAAGAGCCGATGACTAATGAAAGTGGGGTTAGCAAGCTAAACCTAACCTCTTATTGTTCTCGAACAGGGGTCCAGAGGGAGACAATAAAGCTCTGTGAAATTTACTCTGAAATCTGAAATATGTCCAAACACCACTTGCCAACTAACCTGCTCAAAATCTGACAGGAAATTCAAACCAGAATGTTTTCCTGTTTTAAGAGAGGTGCCATTTTTTGCTGCTTCTTTCTTTCTTTCTTTTTTTCTTCTTGTTAAGAACAACTGAGTTGGTAATGAAACATTTGAATCAGATGGAAGGAATAAAACTTGGGATAAAATGGCACAGAACCAAACAAATCCCTGGAGCTAAAGAAAATCCTGGCAGTGATAGGAAGTCAGCCCTTTCCAATATGGATCTGAATGAAGAAAACCTCAAAGCCAAATGTCTGGGTGTGAAACTTCATAAAGTGGAAGGGTGGAAAAGCAAGTGTTCGCGAATGGAAGCTGATTAATTTTCCAAAACTCCATTGAGCAAGTTGTTTCAGATCCGCTGCAGCTCAAACTGCTGTTGACTCCAGGCTCAGAGCAAGAATTATATGGACATGATTAAAAACTCTTGTATCTAATGGTCTCTGGTCACCCCTTCTTTGCATTTGTGAGAAGATCCTTTCTGGCTCCTGTATCCTAGTACCTTGGTGGAATAAGTTTCTGATCCTTAAGTGGTCTGAGCCACCGGAGTAACCTGTCCAAATTTAGTACTTCTCAGACCTCTTTTTCAGAAGGGAAATCCTTGTATGAAAGAATCTTATCTGGAACCCCAATACATAATCAATTAAAATCAGAGCTACTTTGGATGAAGAGGAGGAGAGGACACAGAGCCACCTTATTTAATGACTATATTATGTATATAGTTGGCACTCAAACAGCACAGGGGGTGGAAGTATCTACTCTCCCCACCCTATGCAGCTGAAAATTTGCATATAGCTTTTGACTCCCCAAAACTTCTGTTGACTAGAACGCTTACCAACAACATAAACAGTCTATTAACCTTATTTTGTATGTTATACGTACTATATACTGTATTCTTACAATAAAGTGAGCTAGAGAAAAAATGTTATTCAGAAAATCATAAGGAAGAGAAAATACATTTATAGTACTTACTGAATTTATCGAAAAAAATTCATGTATAATGGACCCTTACAGTTCAAACCCATGTTGTTCAAGGGTCAAGTTTATCTTTATTTTACGTGTATAAAAACCTCATCATTTATAGGAATGGTGGTTTAAAAATTGTCCCAATGTTTAGTATTTGGTTGATTGATACAGATAAATGTATTTTTCATTATAAATTATATTAACAAAAAAATCCTGCTTTACATTTGTGTAATTGGTAGACTTCCTTGTCCCTGGGAACCCTAGGGACTAAAGTGTTTCAAAACACTTAGAGATGAGAGGCAGAAAAGCCTCTAAGATGAATCTGGCAGATATTGGCCAGATGCTCATCCACCCCATTCCCTCCTCCTGGGAACAGAGGAGTAGTAGCACATATTCTAGCTGCCCTTGCAAATCAGTTAGGAGCATGTGACTGAGTTCTTGTCAATGGACTATGAGTGAAAATAAGATGTATCTCTTTTAGGTCTTGTCTCTAAAATTTCTCTTGCACTCTCCCACCCTCTCCTCCTCTATCTCTCTTGTCTCTACACTGGAAAGGAAGGACTGCTAGTTGGTGGAGTTACAAGATAGAAGGAGTTTCTGTCTAATCCTGGAGTTTCTGTCTAAAGGAGAATGACCCAGGAAACCTACATTAGCAGCATTGCAGTACAGTGTGAGCAAGAAATAAGTTCATGGGTTAAGCCACTGAGATTGGAAGGTTTGTTACCAAAGTGAGATACAGAAGATATGGACTCTAACATGTATTTAATTTCCTTGAAAAAATATTTTTAAATCTTGTTAAGAGAGCTAATTTCAGCCTGAGTTTCCTCCATACTGTAGATTCGTTTTAAATGTATTACTAGAAAAGGGTTCTCTTTCATGAACTGGCACACAATGATCCAAGCAGATAAAAATATCACTTATCATGCCACCTTTTTTGCCCTGGGTACCAGAAACCTTGGGTCAGAATTTAATGTTTAATCACAATAATTGGCGTAGCCCTCTTGGTTGGCAAATTTGCCACTGATTGCCTTACATGGGTTTGATTTTTCTGTGTCTTTCTTAATGGTTCGTTGTTTTTTATTGTTTGAACCACTTGATCCATTTTGGCATATAAACAAGTAAATCTTTCAAGAGAAATGACACTAGCAAACAAAATGTAACATGTTTGGAATTCTCTTTTAAAGTAACATTTCACTTGCATGATATTAAGTTTCCCAACCACTGTGCCTATTGAAGTGGAGGTTACATCACAATTAAATGGAGATGTTTTGTACAACATGGTTATTTACAAAGCACCCACCCTGTGGTGGAGGAACTCAGGCTTGACCTTTGGCATTATATTAGTCAATGACCAACCCCTTGACTAGATTGCAATCATTTCTTGACATGCCCCAGATATATGAAGAGCATGAGCGGCCAACAAATTTCTCTTTTATCAAAATTGGAATCAGATTTTAAAAATAGACTTCAGTTCAAATAAGGCCCTAAAGAATCCCCCATAACTGTTAACCTGATGCCAAGACTAACAAGACCTCTTTTTGTAGCAATCACTGCTATTGTTTTAATATGTTGTAAGGGTTTCTACTGGAATATTAATACGCCATTCTTCCTTTCCGGTGATTGAATGAATAAAAGTTGCTCTGTAGCAGGTTTTGCTCCCACTTGTGGATGAGTGGCTTCTAATAAAACCTCAGCCTCACAAAAGAAGAAGGGCAACAAAGAACGCGTGCAAGCTTGGCTCACCTGCCTGGTATGGGCTGTTTTCACATTATGGAAGGCGTCATAAATACATACTCCCAGATAGACACATACTTCCCTTCCTCCTCTAATGCCTTGGCTGTTTTATTTTAAAGGTCAAGCAGTGGTTATGAAGTCGTCCAGCCCCAAGGGGTGCATCTATGTTCTTACCCAGGGAAGGAGTCAAGACAGTAAGAGTAACACTCTGGATGGACCGAAGGCATGGGAGGGATGTGCTCCCATGACCTTCTGCAGCAGGGGGTTGGAGGCATTCCCACACACTGCCCATTTCAGCCTCCAACATAACGGGCCTCCAAAACTGGGAGTAGCAACAACCACAGAGCGGCTCTCTCTGGAGTATCTGGTCCCCCAGACGGAGTCCTCTAGCCTCAAAGAGACATTCATTTCTGAGTCCCACTCCAGTAGCCGCACAAGATGGGAGCAGGCACCCTGTGGTTGGATTAAGTAAGCTGAGGAATTCTCATACAGGAGGGACTCTAGTAATGAAAAACATTTGCATAATAATGGGACAGGCACTCAAGTCATTTTAGTTTGAATATTTAAGATGTGACCTTATATATTTTCCTCAAGATGGTAAATTACACATCAAGTGCAAATGTAAAGACATACCCCCACTCAAAAGGGAGATGTATATAGAATTTATCAATATAATCCTTCACGCTAGCCAATGAACAGTCTATAAAAGAATTAAATCAACTGAACATTTATTAATAATGTAAGTGCCACTTACGCTATTTGTCAGGTGTATAAAGATGGATAATATATGATCCCCATCCATGAGAAGGTAATGGTCCCCAAAACTCTATCTGACCACTGGGAACATTCACCATTGGCATCACTTGGCCAAAATATTTTGCCCAAGCCTTGTCACTGTCTCATGAGCCAAAACTCTGAATGACAATCGTTTTGACACAGATTTGACAAGTATTGTCATAATAACAATATGACGTCAACTATGGTAAAAATATGGCACCAACATCATGTTCTAGGCACTGAGCCCCGTGATTTGGGGGAGCATTGACCCTCAAACCTCCCCAATCCAGCATCTACACTGATTTCAAGGTTCCTGTGCTTGCTTATTAATAGGGTCCTTTGGTAAAACCGAAGGTTCTATTTACTGGTATTCTTGCCTCACTTTATCTTTCAGCTAAAGCAGCTTTGGTATTTGATGAGCAAGAAGCCAGGCATAAGATAGAGATTCTAGATCAAAGAGAAAGAGTTTCATTCAAGAGTATCCTCATCACTGACGGGTAGCGGTCAGACGTGTGACAGCTTGCTATCATACAAACTTCCTTTAGGTCAGGTGTTTATAACCTTGAGTCCTGGGAACTATGAACTTCCTAAAGTTGTATGCAATATTGCATGTGAGTGGGGGTATTTTACGGAGTCATTAAAGTCTGCCTTAATCAGTTTTGGTCTGATAGAAATGAATAAAAGGATCATTTCTCCCTTGCCTCTCCTGGAGAGAGACGTGTTTCCTTTTTCAGTGTTCCTAGGACCTAGTTCTGCCCTAAAGATCACCTCCATCCACTTTTTTGCTGCAGGCAGAGGACAGAGCTGGAAATTGCCTGGAAGAGGAAAGGCAAGGAGAGTAGGGTGGGGTAGGTGGGTGGGGGTGGGATAGTTCCTGGGAATAGAAGTGGGGGAGAGGAGTGAGGGGAGAGGGGCTGTCAATATAAGCTCTTCTGACAACAAGGCTCACACAGAGCAGTCCAGAGGCATTAGGGTCTCACATGAGAATGGTTGGAAGTGTATTTCCTGCAGAAGCACCTAGAAAGTCTGGTCACGAGTGCTGCAGATGGGGAGCTCAGCACAGTTCTCTGAGCAGAACCAGGCATTATCACGTGTACCTCTGAGTGAAGGACAAAATCCCCAAGAGTATTGGACTGCAATCCTGAGGATCCCCCCAGTATTTTGGTCCAGGTTTCCTATAGGGTCTCAAGTGAATAGGGAGGAAGAATGAGAAATGCCCTCCCACCACCTGGTGGGTGGAAGGCTGAGTCAGATAGGATTTAGAAAAATGAAGGATGAGACATTTCTTACACTTCCAAGATCACAGAGCAAAGGTAAGCCAATTACATGCATATGTACACTTTCTTTTAGGAAAAGTGCCCAGAACTTTCATCCAATTCTTAAAGAGACCTAAGCTTTAGGAGATAAGTGGTGTTTTTAGGCTAGGCTCTCTGAGATGAGGATTCAAGATTTGCGAGCAAGTGATTTATTAAGAAAGTGCTTCTAGGGGAGACTGGTAAGAAAGTGGGGAGGCAGAGAGGAGAGGGAGAAAGCCAAGCAAGACTGTAGTCTCAGGCAAAGCCCTGCAGAGGGGGGCTTCGAGCCCACAGGAGACCTCTGGGGTGTAAGTTACACTTCTGAGTGGGACCAACTGAGGCAAGAGAGCTGGGCTTGCTCAAGGGCCATGGGCAGGGCTGTGGAGAATAAATTCCCAGGCACTTCGGGCTGAGGGCTCTCTGCGCTGGCTCTGGTGGAACAAATGGTGGATTTCCAAAGAGCTCCAAATGCTGTCAATTAGAATCAAATGCACAACAGAGGAATGAGGGAGTGTGCGCGAAAATGGTCAAGGAATCCCAAAAGGAAGCTGGGGGGATCTGGGCAGGAGCACCAATATCGTCCTCTCCTCCCCCTGAAAGGTGTTCATAAAAAGGCCGTGGTAAGCCAAGGGCCAGGGACTTGGTGCCCCCAGTTTGGCCATGGGAATGCGAAGGAAAGAAGAGACCCAGCAGTGACAGGGTCGAGAAAAGGGAGGCTGTGCGTGTGTAAAGAGGATTGCTCCCAGGACCCATGTGTCCGTAATCCAGTAGATCTGCTCCCCATCCTTCTGGAAAATGTCTCCAAACCGGGCACCCGGTGTCTCCACTCTAAGACTCTGTCAGTCTCTCCCATCACTCAGAGCCTCTTAGTGGTGTTTCTCCCCTTTAGTCCCCTTCTGTGGCCACTGCTGGGCCTTCTGCTCCCTCCTCCTCCTCCTGCTCATGGCCCTTCTTCCAGCGTCTCTGTCTTCCAGGTCACCTCACTGATGTCGTCTTCTCTAACATGGAGAAGCGGAATCCTTTGTGTTGCAGTCCTAGGCCCACGAAGCTGTGCCCAGGGCGTCTCCTTCTCAATAACCCAACACACCCATAGAAGGTGTGCTCCTAAGCAGGGCCCGCTCGCTCCCTGAGAGTCTGTAGTTGGCTCATAGGATTTCCCCAGCCCTGTTACACACACGCACACACGCACACACACACACACGCACGGAGACTGAGGCCCACAGAAATGGCAACCTTGCCCAAGGCCACTTAACTAGTCAGTGATAGAAGCAGACAAGATCTCAAGTTCTTAACTCTCTCGTCAGTCAGTGTCCCAAACCTCCTAACACGCTGCCTCCCTTGCGTTCAAGCATTTTGTATCAATGGCAATAAATATAAAGCACTTTCTTGGGGGAAGCAACTCAAGCTAAGTGTCAGAAGCATTCCACAAATACGTGGAATTCTTTTTTTTTTTTTTTCCTTTGAATCTGGGAAGCTGAGGCACATGGTGTAAATGTGGGGAGGCAGAAATTAGCATACATTCCAAAATAAAGGGGCCTTTCCAAAAAGTAACAGACAATCCAGCAGGGCTGAAAGGGACTGTTTACAGAAACTCTTAATTTGAAAACCTTGTAGTGTCAATAAAAACGCTTTCTTTGCTGAATATTATTAATTTCACCAAAATCATAGGGTGGATGAGAAAGTCAAAAGGTGTTCCAAAGAGCTGATTCTGATTCACTTTCCTACCTTCAAACAGATAGAGGTAGCCTTCTGGCTGTTTCCAGGGAAAGGAGGTGAGCGGTAGCAGTAGCCGCGTTCGTATTGGCTCCAGGAGCACGTAGGGCTCAGGTCATCTACCGGCTCTTCCTCTGAAGCCACACCTACCACGGTCCTTTACAGATTACAAAGCGCTGTTCACACATGGGACTCGATGTAATCCTCATAGCAACCTTGCGTGGCAGGTAAATTACGACCTCCTTTTACAAATAGAGAACCTGAACCTCTAAGAGGTTACCTAAAAGCAACCCACTAGCATGTGTCATGGTTCAGACCCAAATCCAAACTCTCAACTCCAAACCCCATGCTCTTTTTTTTTTACCACTCTGTTCAGTTACTGTTAGGTGGGTCTTGTGAGGTCACTGGTTTGGATGTTACAGGCAAAAAGAAAACCCAGCTGAGCTGTAAGTCCCTACGGGTGGGATCTTATCTTTATGAAACAGGAGGTCTTGGCTGCACAGGAGCTGAGTGTCAAATGCCGGTAGTGAGTGGGTGGTTACTCCATGCCAGGCTCTCTTCCAGGGACAGAGCAATGACCAAAACAGAAAAAAGTCCCTGCCCCCTGGAATTTACATTCTAGTGGGATGAGACAGAATGGAAACAGCTAATGAAATATAAAATATGCAAGTGATGATAAGTGCTATGCAGAAAAATGAAACTGAACAAAAAGCCCCTGGAGTATGTGTGTGTATGTGTGTGTGTGTAGGGAGAATATGGTTCTATTTTACATATTAGGTGTTCGGGAAAGGCCATCAGATAAGGTCACATTTGAGTAGGGACCTGAAGGAAGCTAAGGAGCAAGTTTTAGGGAGATGTGGGGGAAACCACTCCAGACAGAAGAAACCAGAAGTGCGAAGGCCCTAAGGTATGAGCTGGGTGAGTTTGAGGTACAGGAAGGAGGCGCGTATGGCTAGGGAGAGTCTAGCAGGCCTGAACTTGCTTTTATGGAGAAAAAAAATCATAAGAAAAAGAAATGCACCTCTTTGGAACATAAAGAATAACACAAAATAAAATTGGGTAAGTGCTATAGAGGGACATAAATCAAGTTTTATGGGATTGCAGAGGAAATAAGGGAGGCTTAGAAATAGAGAGTCAGAACTTGATTCTCTAGTCCAAGATATTGAGTATATTTTTGCACAGTAAAATATACTCCTTTCAAATTATACCTCATTTGGATTGCCAATATGAAAACAAATGGAATCAAAGTACTCCTGTTGAAGTAAGGGTGTGGAGGGTTAGCCTTTCCAACTTGGCCTTGCTCTTTCTCATCTCCAGCCACTGAGGTACCTTTATGGAATCCTAGGGCTCTAAGAAACAAAGTTTGCCAACGACTGATTTAGTCAATCTAGTTCATTTTACAAAAAGAGGAATCTGAGGCCCACAGAGGGACTCCTCCTGTGGTATCGACTGGAGTGAAGTCCATACCGGTCTTGCGTGCCAGCCCCCAACGCTGATGACCATGGATCCAGCTTCCGCCTCCAGTCGGCAAGACCCCACCTCCCTGGGTTGACCTGGGCCTGGCTCACCAAGAACCCCACCACTCTCCATCTTTCCCTGTATGCGATGCTACCCTGGAGCAGTTGCTTCTCTCTGCTCCTGTTCAAGGCTGAACACAGTGGGACAAGGCGTTCATCATTCCTAATGGGCAGTCTGAGACAATTAGGACAAAGAGGTCATTGCATTTCAAATTCGATTTTTTTAATACAAAGTGAGACAATGGTCTTGAAACTTGGATTTATTGGGAGAATTAGACCTCTTGACACCCAGAATCCTAACAATGAAACTGCTCTGCACTTATGCACTGAAAATGCCCCGCACACCCTTGACTTCCTGCTTTGCACTTCGTATATTTCTTTACTTAGATAGATCCTTCTTCTTTGGTAAATTCTATTCCTCCTTCCAGGAAACTAAATTCTCTTCTGTTTTGATCCTCCCTCAGACTTTCCCAAGCAGAATCAGTTTGACCCTCTCTCTGTGTTCCGGGAGCACCTTCTCCTCTTACTAGCGCTCTCGTCTTACTGCACTGGAAAAACATGCTTACACATCTTTCCCACTGGCTCTGAGATGCTCTTGTGAATAAGAAACATGTTTTATTTGTATTTGTTGCTGCTAGCACACTGATCTTGGCTCCTGATACACTGGCTGATCGATGTAATTCAGCACGGGCCGAGGTTATGAGAAATGAGGATTCTTCTCCATCCTAGACATTTTGAGAAATGGCCAACTAGCGATAAGCCACCATCGATTATTTTCTTGGCCAACTCGATAACTTATTGAAAAGTAAAATGGCAGGGTGAATACTCTCTTATCGGTCATTGGAAGTTTCTGATGGATGGCCCCAGCATTCGCCTTTGGTCTACTTCAGTTGCATACCCTCTGACACATTTTTCTGTTTGTTTGTCCACATTGGATCCCCCCCCCCCGAGGCAGACATGATGCTATGACTAGTCACAGCACAGGCAGCAATGACACGTTCTCCATCCTGCCCGGCCTCAGCCCCTGGTAACTGTCAGCCTCTCAGATATGACTGACAAGAGTGGAAAGCAAAATCTGTGGGAAAACCTGTGAAATCCGGTCCCAGCTCTCCTTCTCCCACTGTGTAAAGATGATCTCATGTTTTCTGAGAATTTTGTGGTGAATCTCACATGATCCTGAGACAGAGAGGGCTCTACCAAGAGAGAACTGATTTTTCTGACAGACACGTGGGCCTGGCTAGCGGCACCTCCAGCCTGTCAGCACCGAAGACGAACCTAAGATCCATTTCCTAAATTCGCCCTGCACATCAGGGTTACACAGAAGGGTCACTCCCTTTCAACAATGACAACACAACCAAAGCCACTTCATTTGCGGGAGTTTATAAAAACTAGATCATCCCAGATCTATTTTCTTAAGCCAAGAACAAAACAACTTCGATAATAGAACAAGTCAGCTCTCACATGTCTCTTGATCTCGGCTTTGTCCAGATTTTTCGGATTTTGTGTTGAAATACGAGTCCCCACCACCAACAGATCGCCTACCCAGTCGTTTCTGGTCCTCACTTCACGGTTAACAACCCAAAGTGCAATCTTCTTGCTTTCCGTTTACAAGCATTTATTTAATCACATGGGATTTGCCGTGTTTATTGTCAAACAATTGATCTTTTCTTCCTAAATCCCTCTAGGATTTCCAACTAGCTGATGTGGCTTTCATGTTTTTGACAGAAATAGCAAACAAGAACACAAGAGAGAGTTATCTGTATCGTGCTGAAATGTGGAGTGTCCAGGGTTATCACTAAAAGGCACTTGAGAGGGCGCCTGGGTGGCTCAGTTGGTTAAGCGACTGCCTTCGGCTCAGGTCATGATCCTGGAGTCCCTGGATCGAGTCCCGCATCGGGCTCCCTGCTCGGCAGGGAGCCTGCTTCTCCCTCTGACCCTCCCCCCTCTCATGTGCTCTCTCTCTCATTCTCTCTGTCTCAAATAAATAAATAAAATCTTTAAAAAAAATAAAAAAATAAAAAAAATAAAAGGCACTTGAGACATGACCACAGAGGAAAGAAAATCTGAGAAACTGGGGAGACAAGTTGCATGAAGGATGTTTATTTGCATTTCTAAAAGTTCCCTTTCTCTGGATTTATTTACATTACGTTAATATGAAGTTACCCAACCTGAATAACATTTTGTCCCACATAGTTTACTAATTTGACTTTTGCAAGCAGCCAGACAGCAAAAATGATTCTCAATAAGCTCTTGGTTGATGCGAAGCTCCTCATTTATTGAATTAGAGAACTTCCCATAAAAACTGTCCTTTAAACATAATATTTCAAAGGTGCCAGAGTTCATTCCCCGAGGAAAGCAGGTCACTGACTCTTGTCCCCTTAGGAAGGGGCTCAGGCTTGTTACCTATAACCTAAGAAGGTGGAGGACTGTTTTCAAGGGCTGGAACTGTGGAACTGTGGGGTTTTAATTCCTGAACTGGATCAACTTCAATGGGCTTTAGCCTTGATTCTTTCCAATTTGCGTTAGCTAGGTTCTAATTAAGCAGGGTTCATTTTAATGAAGTCAGAAGCCAGGTCTTGCCTTCTCTACCTAGACTTTCAATATTGCAGTTGTTGTTTTTTTTTTTTTCCTTAATTAAAGTGAAGAATTCCCTTTGGCTTCCACAGCGAAAATTTTCCATTTGTTCCACTTAGAATGCCAGTTGGCTCCCACCTTTTCCAACCACGTGCCTCAGGCACAGCTGGACAATTTACGACCTACTTTGGGATTAAAAAGGTGCTATATCCTTGGGAAACAATAACTTGGATTCCTATTTACTCTCGCCAGTGATCAGTCTGTTCTAAGCTACAACAAGCAAGTGAGCGGAGGAGGCAGGAAACAAGGAGGTTTCACACCAATGCTTCCAGAGAGATCTCCTCTCTCCCTAAACCCGGAGGCTGAATTCAGCAAAGACCGATAACGAGAGTAGATCTGAAAAGTTCTCATCACAAGAAAAAAAAAAAAACTGTAACTATTTATGGTGATGGATGTTAACTATCACTTTGCAATATATTCATATATGGAATCAATATGCTGTACATCTGATCCTAATGTAATGTTATCTGTCAAGCATATCTCAGTGAAAAAAAACACACGTCAGAAAATTTAAAAAAGAAAAACCTTGATATATTTGAAATTGCTATCATATTTGACACGGGACATTATGTCCTTGCTGCTCTAAGTGGCTCTTTAACGAACTTAAGTCTCATCCAACATTGAGCATGCAGTAGGCACTTAATAAATGTTTGAATTGAGTAAAAAAACCAAAGAATTTCCAGAAAAATAATAATGTTTGTTTCTCAATGCCCACCCTCACTTGCCATAGTTACCTCCTTTTGAGCGGGTGACAGTGCACGGACCGGTGGCTCCTCCTTCCCTTGAGGGGCACTAGACTTGACAATATCAGCGTTCCCTCCCAGCTCCTGCCTTGTACCTCTGCTTGGGTGGCCCCAGCACCCAATGCCGAGATTGGTGGCAAGGTCAACATTATGCTTCTGCAGCAGCAGCAACACAACTAACAGTGTTTCCATCTCTCTATGTCCGTCACCTTGTCACGCTCCCTAAAAATCTGGAATCATGACTCTTCCGCTACTTAGTATCAGGTGACCAGGAGCAAGTTACTTAACCTCTGTACTTCTCCATTCTCTCATCTCCTAATAATAAGATCTTTTCGGGGACGCCTGGGTGGCTCAGTCTGTTAAGCGTCTGCCTTCAGCGCAGGTCATGACCCATCCCTGCTCAGCGGGGAGCCTGCTTCTCCCTCTGCCTGCCATTCCCCCTGCTTGTGCGCATTCTCTCTCTCTCTCTCTGACAAATAAATAAAAGCTTTTAAAAAAATAATAAGATCTTTTCTTCAGAGGGGTGTCTTTCCTGAACGTTTATTTTGTGATCATTTCAAGCCTACAGAAAAGTTGCTGGAATCTAACAAAGAAATCCTATTACTCTTTTTTTTTTTTTTTTCAGATTTTATTTATTTATTTATTTGAGAGAGAGAGGGAGAGAGAGGAGGGAGAAGGAGGGAAAGAATCTCAAGCAGACTCCAAGCTGAGCACAGAGCCTGAGACATCAGCACGGAGCCTGACACGGGGCTCAGTCTCACGACCCTGACATCATGACCAGAGTGGAAACCAAGAGTTGGAGGCTTAACGGACTGAGCTACCCACGCGCCCCCCTATTACTCTTTATTCGGATTACCCGCTTGTAGGATTTCCCCATTTGCTCTGTCATTCTCTTTCTTATCCTGTGCATTATTTTCTTTCTGAGGTATCTGAGGGTAACTTGCAGCCATCATGCCCACAGGATTGTTCTGAGGATTAAAGAAATTCATACATGTGAAATACTCAAAATAGTGCCTGGCACACATAATATGCTCTCATAAAATATTAGTTCTTATGTTTGATTTTTAAAGGCCTTTCTAAGGGCACCTGGGTGGCTCAGTCAGTTAAGCGTCTGCCTTCAGCTCAGGTCATGATCTCAGGGTCTTGGGATCGAGCCCACATCGGGCTCCCTGCTCAGCAGAGAGTCTGCTTCTCCCTCTCTCTGCCCGCCACTCCCCCTGCTTGTGCTCTCTCTCTTTCTCTGCCAAATAAATAAACAATCTTAAAAAAAAAATAAAGGCCTTTCTAAACCTATGGGTTTATTCTACAGGCACCTCAAATTCTAGAGATTTGGTGGCTGCCCCATGTGCAATCTCCAGTATGGCTGGGGACCCATCCCTATGGCTCTGCCCCTCTCGAAGATGTATGCCAAATTCACTTATTTTCAAATGTGTGGGATTTGACTGGCCTAAAAAATATTTTCTGTACCATATGTATCTGCCCTTGAACACTGGTATTGACTATATCTGCTCTAAATTACTGTGTTATTAAATCTGAAAAACTCTGGTATTTTGTCTTCATCTCTTACAAAACTGCTGCACTCCTGTTAACCTAGTATTAAAGTGATCAGTGGTGACTAGAAGGCCAAGCCCTCACTCTTTGTGTTCTTTAGGGAAATGATAGGAACAGTGATTTCTAAGAAATTCAAATTTGACCCTTGGAACAAAACTCCCCCTAAGCAGCTCAAATGCCCCCTATTGCTGTTACTCCAAATGTCTATGCTTCTGATTCCCGAACAAAATGTTGATCAGCATACTGCCTTGTCTACCCCTGGCATTGCTTAACTTTAAACTGAGCCAGAACTTTTCTTTCTCACATTCACCCTGGGTCCCTTTGCTTCCTGATTTCTTGCCTCATCCAGATCCTGCTGTGCTGAATTGAATTAAGTGTGGAAAATATACTGATTCAGCGTCAGCTCCATGTACCCAGATTTAGCTGCAGACAAGAACAGAAAGACTGTTCAGTCCACAGCAATTTTAAAAATCATTCCACTTGAGTCATATACCAGAAAGAAATCAAATCACAGAGGCATCTGGTATCCAGAAAGACCCACTCTTCACTATGGCCAGAATCTAGAAAGTTGGGTGACTTGCCCAGGTGACTCATTGCTCTTCATAGAACATCAGAACAAGGCCCATATGTCTTCCAGGCCCTTTTGCTCAGGATTATCGTGTGACCAAAGCAAATCCTATCACTACCGCAGCAGAGTTCATGGTCTTAACAACTTCTGTGCCAGACGATGTCTAGGGAAGGAAAAGGAAGCAAAGTAGGTGCCTTCTCCACCCCAAGATGAATTACATATGTACGACTGGAGCCAAATTCATCTCACGTCACTCTTCCTGGGGAGCCTGTGAATGCGGGGGCTCCCACATATATTCACAGCCCGCACTGAATGCTCTGTTCCCTGGTAAGTTATAATCTGTACCACACAATATGGTTGTTGTTCAAAAGCTTTTGCTTGACATGGTCCTTGGTTTATCCGATCAAGTCCTATCAAGCCAAGGCCATGTGTGCCCTTCCGAGCAAACCCACCATGTGCTGGGTGCACAGTAGGTGTGAACTTATTTCCCTGGATGGCCTGATGTGAACAAGAAAATAGGGAAACCAGTCACTCCAGCCGTCAAACCATCAGCCCCATCCCCACTGGCCATCTGCCCTGGCTCGTAGCAGGGCTGCCTGCTCCTCAATCACAGCATGGATAGGCTTTCCTTTTAAAGAGAAACCAGCATTTCTGTGGCCTTCAGAGACTCAGACCTCTGAACGGGCGGCTCCCACTCCCGCCATTCCTCACACCACCAGGCCTACGTGTTTCTCTCCTAGCACCACCCTCTTCCCGAAGAATTCACAGAGTTGACAGAGATGAGGAGACACACTGACATTCATACGGTTCGTTTAAAAATCTAAGCTATGGTTCCTCCAAAGTTACACATAGAATCACCACATATACAACAATTGTGGCCTAGGTATATACCTCAGAGAACTGAACACAGGTCTACACAAAAAAACTGCACATGGATATTCATGGTGGTGTTATTCATTAATAGTCAAAGAGTAGAAATAACCCAAATGTCCATTAACGGATGACTGGATAAACAAAATGTAGTATATCCATATAATGAAATATTATTTGGCCCTAAAAACAATGAAGTAGTGATACATGCTACAGCATGGGTGAACCTCAAAAATATTATGCTAAGGGAAATGATCCAGACACAAAAGACCACATATTACATGATTCTGTTTATGTGAAATGTCCAGAATAGGCAAATCCATAGAGGCAACAGATTCATGGCTACCAGAAGCTGGGGCAGAAGGGGGGGATAGGGAGTGGTCATTACTGAGTACGGGGTTTCCTTTTGGGGTGAAGAAGGTATTCTGGAGCTTGATGGCAGTGATGGTTGCACCAGTCTGTGAATATACTAAAAACCACTGAATTGTACATTTTTAAGGGATGGAGTTTATGGGATGTGAATTATATATAAATTTTTAAATTGACTACGGAATTATAGACACAATAATATCAGTGAATATCACTCAGCCAGCAAAAAGAATGAAACCCTGCCATTTGCAACGACGTGGATAGAACTAGAGGGTGTTATGCTAAGTGAAATAAGTCAGTCAGAGAAAGACAAATACCATATGATCTCAATCATATGTGGAATTTAAGACCCAAAACAGATGAACATAGGGGAGGGGAAGGAAAAATAAAATAAGATGGAAGTTGAGAGGCAGGCAAACCAGAAGAGATGCTGATCTCCAAGAAACAAACTGCAGGTTGCTGGAGGGGAGGCGGGTGGGGCATGGGGTAACTGGGTGATGGGCATTAAGGAGGGCACATGATGTAATCAGCATTGGGTGTTATATGCAACTGATGAATCACTAAATTCTACCTCTGAGACTAAAAATATATATAAAAGAATGCCTACAGAATTAAATAGGACATAAAACTTGAAGAGAAAAAAAAAAGTGTGAGTCAAAGTGAATCCCAGGTCCCAGGCCGGCCTGTGGATTTTATCATTGCCACAACTGACCCTGCCTTCCTTTCTCCTGGTTTCTCTCAGATGAGGAGCTGCAAACCCAGGCTTTTCTAAAACATGCTGTGTGCCCTGAGGCTCCGCCCAGTGTCCAGACCAGGACAGTCACCCAGGCTGTCGGGCCTCATCTCCGTGGGGTTTTGCTCTGGCCCCGTATCTTAAGGCAGTGCGAACCCCGGCGCTCGGGCTTCTCCATTTCCACATCGCCAGTGCTTTTTTTTTTTTTTTTCCCTCCTGTCAGAAATAATCATGTCTTTCATTGCTGTGCAGATGACACCCAAACGTTACCTTCATCCGTCAAACTGTCAGGCTAATTGTTTATAAACCATCCGGAACTGGTTGTCACAGAGTATCAGCAAACTCAGTCCAAATAAAACAGATCCCAGCGGGTGGACACGGCCCCTGGGGGGAGGGGAGCGCCCCGCCCACGTGCCCTTCACAAACCCCTCTCTTTATCCCCCAATAGTCAGAAACGCAGGGGGGCGGCTGCCGTCCGTCCGGGGACGCCCAAACTGCTCTCAAGGAGCTTAGTGTTCCTGTTCCTCGAGTGTATTTGATCCTGGGAGAACTGCTCCCAGCCCGGAGACACCCTGGGATGTGGGCTTCACATCTCTGCACCCCTGAGTGTACAAATACTTAGACCCGAGCGGTGCTTGGAATTGACGGGGCACCTTCACCAGATTGCCTGCAAGTGTCAACCTCCCCGTGATGGAGTTGGAGCAGGTCGAGTTATTTCCGGTTGTCATCTGGGGAGAAGCTCCGAGGTTTCTTTCCTGTCAGCGGAGTGGTATCGCTGGTTATCCGTGGAGACTCCTTTCCTATCATAGGTGGCAGAGTGCAGACTGCGCACCTGCTCGGCTCCGGCGAACAGGGCCCCGAGCTGAGCGTAGGTCTGGAGACAGGTCTTCCCAAGCACCGTTCCCTTCCAGCATTCCCCTGTCCCCTGCTCAGCCTCCAAAGCCTTCCTCGGCCACAGTTTTCCTATCATTTTTCCTTCTAAAACCTCTGCTCGTTCTCATTTAGAGCCTTCTCTTTCACAATGATGGCAGCTGAGCCATCATCCGTTTAAAAGGAACGGTTGCGTTCCTAAGTACCGAACGCTGTGCTAGGCAGGTGCAGAGAAATAGGTCTCCAGCCCCTGCAGAGGCTCAGAGCCTGGTGGTCTCCAGCCCCTACTGACTTCGGACTCTAAACTGCAGGCCTTCGGCACCTACCGGTTTTATAGAATTTTTACATGTGTCTTCTGCCTTCTTTCTACCTACACATTAATCTCCTAAAGCAAAGGCTTTAAAGCCATTGCTCCCTCCAGGTAGAGCGAGGAAACTTGATCAAGTAGCTTTGGACATATAGCACACATAACTGTTGGTAACATACGTAACCCGTATACGTGTCCGGTACAGGGAGGGAGGACCACGGAGCAGACATGCAGAGCCTTGGTCCCCGTGTTTTCCCTGGGCTCGGTCACTTAACAGAGTTCCCACCATCTAATACGGCCACTAGAGCTGGGGCCAAGCACGTTGCTGACGGTAATGCTTCTCTGATTATAAAATTAATATCCATTGATCAGTGTCTTTCCAAAGCCTGCCTTTTTCCATTAAAGCTGCCGACATTAGAGAGAGCTGTCTGCTTTCATAACACAACAATCGGTGGTCCTGTCGGAAGAATAGGGTCTGAGTAAGAGCTGAGTGTGTGTGATCAGCTACCTGTCCATTCACAGAGCGCCATCAGTACTTTCCTTCCTGGTGCCTGTAACAGAACTAGGATCTGTGAAAATATCATTTTCAAAAAGGTAAAATTGTGACTCTCAGGCAAATATAAAAAGAACACTTGTCAAATATTTTCTTTAACTCATTAATTAATGAAGTAAAGAGTAAGACATTAGAACCGGTTCAAAAAACATTTGAGAAGCTAGCCATATGTAAAAAAAAAAAACTGGTTGATATTTTGTGGAGCTAGAAACCTTTTGGGTTATCTTTTCCATTAGGATGGGAATTTTTTTTTTTTTTTTTTTTTGCATCTCTTTTGGAAAAGATCCGAAGTTAACCTTTATCCCCATAGAGGTTTAAAATAAGCAATCCATAGAAAATTAAACCCAGTACTTCACGGAAAAACACGCAGGGTTCCCTTTTGGCTACTTTGAAGTTACTAGTAACTTTCTGACCTTTCTCTGGTGCTGGAACTAGGAAGGGGCTCAGAAAAGCTGTAGGAACAAAGCCTCTATCAGCTAGTATTTAAAAGGCAAAACCATAGAGACTATAAAAAGATCAGTGGTTGCCAAGAGTTTCTGGGGGAATGAAATAGGTGGGGCACAGAGGATTTTTCTGGCTATGAAAACACTCCGGGTGATACTGTAGTGATGGATACATGTCCTTACACATTTGTCCCAAACCACAGAATGTACAACATCAGGAGAGAGCCTTGATGTAAACTATGGGCTCTGGGCGATTATGATGTGTCAATGCAGGTTCATCAGCTGTGACAAATGTGCCCTTCCAAGCAGGTTTTTGATGGCTGGAAGGTTGCACGCGGCGACAGAGGTATGTGGGAAATCTCTGTACGTTCCTCTCAATTCTGTTGTGAACCTAAAACTGCTCTAAAAAAAAAAAAAAAAACAGTTAAAAAAACCAGAAATATTTATCAGTAAACAAATGTCCACATCTACCCTCCAAGCTAAGAGGTACAACAGTCAGTCTCCCTGCTTCCACACTCCTTGGCCAAATTTCTTCACCTTAAATATAACACAATTACATGAATGGGAACAAGGAAAGAGGAAAGCAAGCCTGATGAGCAAGTGGGCCAGACAAATTCATGTCAAGAATCCCTGCCCTAAATGCATAAAGAACTAAGTGCTCCAGGAGGCCTGCAGCTATTTGGATGCTAGGATTGTTTTTTTCTTTTTTGGAACAAATGCAATTTTGAGCTTACTTCCAAGGTTGAACAATTTTAGAATCCAACAGTAAGATTTACCATCAAATAAAGAAGTTGTCAACTTTTTAAAAAGATGCGGACCATCTGAATCCTTTCCATTCCCTGCCACCACCATCCCCTGATCTCCAAAAGAGCAATTCAAAGCTTAAGAAAGCAAGCAAAACATCACCAAACGCAAGCTTCTAAAATGAAGTCCTTTCTGGTAGGTAAAATCAATGACAGAAGAGTGTGGGTATCTTACAGAATCAGTGCGTGTTGCTTAAGACTCCTTAATTATAATGAAATCTTATAATTATTGCATTTTTATTTGTATAACTATCTATATCTATGTCTCATGTAAAATTTCTTATATCTACATCTACAAGTTATATGCATTACTGTTTTATTTATTTGCTGCTTAATTCTTGATTAGAAATGAAACTTCCAATTATACTAGTCTCCTTCTAATATTTCTGTGGGACTGTATTTTTTGTGCTTTGGAGTGGAGTTTTCAGGAACTTGCTACTTCCGTATCAGTCAGGGTGGGGTCAGTGAGATGGTAGACAAAAACGCCATCAAGTTAGTGGCTTAAAACAACAAAGTTGCATGACTCACTCATACCTTGGGCTGGTGGGGGCTCTGCTCCCCCTCCCCCTCACTTTGGGCTGGGGCTGGTGGACTAGCCATTATCAGAACTTTGCTGGGTGTCATGGCAGAAGAAAATAAAGTGTGACCCATATACACAGAGTTTCCACCCAAGAGTGACCCATGCCACTTTCCTTCACATTTCACTGGACAAAGCAAGCCATGTGGTGATGCCTAATCTTAGGGGACAGGAAGTGCCATTCTAAAGAAGAGAGAAAATATTGATGACTAAACCCAGTAGCTACCAAACGTTGTTTTGGAATGTAGGGTCTTCTTGTTTTTTTAAAAACAAAATTTATTCTTTCTCTTTTTAAGATTTTATTTATTTGAGAGAGAGAGAGCAAGCGAGCATGAGCTGGGGGAAGGGCAGAGGGAGAGGGACAAGCAGACTCCCTGCTGAGTGGGGAGCCTGACACAGGCTCGCTCTCAGGACCTTGAGATCATGACCTGAGCCAAAATCAAAAGATGGACCCCCAACCGACAGAGCCACCCACGTACCCCAACCATCTACATCTTTATCAGATTAGAATAAGTATAGATTTTGTTCTATCTATTAAAAACTTTGTTCATCTGAAATTTCAAACAAATATAGTTTTGTGTGTGTGTGTGTGTGCCCTTCACCTTAGGCAAAATGCCATAGAAATGAATAAGACAAAATCCTGGTTGGGTAATTTGGTGTTGTGCCAGGAGACACAGCTTTCTTTTTGGAAAGGCTCAGGTTTGAGACTGGCTCTCGTTCCTTTTTCCATGAGGTCTGAACCTGTCAACTCCACAACACAGAGGATTCATTTGTCACCCTGGCGTTCATGTGAGGATTGAATTAACACTGGTGTTTTGAGGAAATTTCATTAGCAAATTTGGGCTAGTGGTGATTTTGTGGTTTCAACTTTCTTATTATTAATTTTCTACAGCCAGCTTAGAGTTGCTGAATCCAGACTTCAAAGCATAAAAGTCCCTGGACCCAGCAGAGTTAGGTGTATACAGAATAAAGGGAGCCATTGCCAATGATTCCCAGGAGGTCAGAGGCCAGGTTCAAGGTCTTGCTGTATTGTGCGTAGCAAGTGTCCGCTCAAGAAGGGACCAGCAAGGAGAGAAGGGCTCAGAATCTACCCTGGTGACCAAACCTGAAAACAAGCTCCTCTAATCACAAAGTGTGAAAGAAGGCTGTGTGGACACTTACCTTGTTAAATGATTCGATAGCAAAATGAAGCAGATCATCTAATTCTAAGATGTAGAAAAGCAAAAGAACAATGAACCAGATGGAAGTTCGGATGCTGTCACTGGAGTTTCTGGACCTCTCAGGCAGGTAATTGGTTCCTACCTGTGTCAGGATCCTGGCAGGAAACAAACAGCACATTCTGCTGAGATTTTGAAAGACCGTTTTAGTGATGGAATTCTTCGGGAACCACGATGCATGTTGGAGACCCCAGTGACGAGCAATAGCAGGAAGCCGTTACCATCCCTACGCCTGGGGTGAGGGTCGGGGGGGGGGTTGTCTAATGTTACCAGAGCTCGGCGAGAGCTGTAGCCAGAGAAGGAGGCAGCGCAAGAGGGCTGTGATCACAGGAGGATGTGGCCACCGTCAGAACGATGCCAAGGCAGAGAGGGAGTGGCAAGAAGAACATGCCTCAACCTGTCTCTTCCTGTCCTCTCATCTCCAACCTCCACACACGGTCCCCCAGTGGCCAAACCCCACTGCCACCCAGAGGCCAAGGGACCCTGGGACCTACAGTTCACTGAGGCCAGGCTTTTGGAGCACAGAGCAGGGCAGAGAATGGATTTGGCCAACTCACCAACTCACCTAATTAAATGATGCTGTCTGTACCTATATGCAAACGTTTTCTCTTTTCTATTTGGCCAGACCAGTTCTGTTCTGCTTACCTTCTGAGAATTCTCTCTCTCTCTCTCAAGAGACTCCAATTTTCTTTACTCTGTTGAATCCAAAAGAGCTCAATAATAGAAGCCAATTCACAAAATATAAATAAGCAAGTGCTTCTGTCTGTTATCCGGGGATATTACAAACTTATTACATGTTTACTAACTCACCACGTATACGGCCAGGAAGGGAGAGATTTTTATTTAGTTTTTAATTTTTTAAAAAATAGGCTTAGGGCACCTGGGTGGCTCAGTCAGTTAAGGGTCTGCCTTCAGCTCAGGTCATGATCTCAGGGTCCTGGGATCGGCCTGCCTTGGGCTCGCTCCCTGCTCAGCGGGGAGTCTGCTTCTCCCTCTCCCTCTGCTCTCTCTCTCTCAAACAAATAAATAAAATCTTTTTTAAAAAATAGGCTTTATTTTTACAACAGTTTTAGGTTCACAATACAATTGAGAAGGTACAGAGACTTCCCATATCCCCCTGGCTCTACATATGCCCAGCCTCCCCAACCATCAAAACCCTGTGCCAGAGAATCAAAGAACCTACACTGATACATCATAATCACACAGAGTCCATGCTTTACAATAGGGTTCACTCTTGGTGGTGCACATTCTATGGGTCTCAACAAATGTGTAATATCATACAGAGTATTTTCATTGCCCAAAAAATCCTCTCTCCTCTGCCTACTCATTATTTTAATTTTTAAACATTATAATCAGAAATCTCAAGAGATTATATCCTGAACTTTAAAAAATTTAATATGTTCCTGGCACATAAACAGAACAAAAAATAATAACAAATTATTGGGAAATGGGATGACATAGGACTACGGCTATAGACACCATTACTAATCTATCAGTTTTCAAAGCCTTAAGACGTAATTTTAACCAGTGTGTCAAACAAACACAGCTAACAATGTATCAAAACACAACTTTATTTTAAATATGTACTTGGTGGGGGTGATCTTCCTCAGTCCTTGGAAGAAAACACTGATTTTTCCCACCACTTTATATCATAAAACCCAGGCTCAACTCACCAATCGAAACTGTCCAGCCCAAATATTATTCATATCTGAAGTCAAGTTAGAACAGTCTTTCCCCCTTCCCCATCTAGAACCTGCTTCCAACTGCCGAGGAGCACGTGGGTGTGGTTGCTACTCCCTCAGTTCCTGTTTTTTGTCTTAGCTTGGTAACTAGGTCTCAGCCCTCTGGGTCTGATGTGAGAGATGGAGGAAGGAAAAGAAGACCAAGGGACATGTCTTCCTTGATGATGGCTTTGCTCTCTCTGGGCCCCTCATTCAGAACCTCTCCATTTGGTATTTTGTTCCAGTTCTCTATTAGCAGGTTGCAAATTCTGGTCTAGACACCCTCCTCTTTCTACCTACTCCTTGGACCGTTTCCCTCAGATGGCCTTAGTGCCTCACTGGCTTTTGGCTAGAGGTTGCCCTCAGAGTTTTGCCATGTGGACCTGTCCAACATGGCAGCTTGCTTCATTAAAGCACTCAACCTGAGAGTGCAACAGAGGGAGTCCAGCAAGACAGAAGTCACCGTCTGTCACCTAATCCCAGAAGAGATATCCAATCACTTTTGTCATATTATATTCATTAGAAGGAAGTCACGAGGTCTAGACCACACTCAAGGGGAGGAGATTACATAAGGGCATGAATATCAGGGAGTGGAGAACTTTGAGGGCCATTTTTGAATGCTGCCTATCACAGACTTAAAACAGTTTCAGCTCATCTCTCTGCCTGACCTACTTATGGAAACACTCATGCATGCTCCACCCTGACAAATGCTGGGCTAGAGCCACCACCTCTACGCACCTGCCACTGGGATCCTTAGCTTTCCTTCGTTTGAGCGAGGCACTGGTTCGTTAGGCCAACTGCAGTTCCCCTCAAGGAACGTACAACAGACTCTCCAAGTGACCCTTTGATGCTTCCCCTCCTGAGACCTGGGATCAGGAGATGTTTCCTCCAACCTCTTTTTCCCCTGTGAGGAAGATGGGTGGGAACTCACAAAAAGCAACAATGCCCTCCCAGAAAATCTGATAAAACCTTCCCTCCTCTATGTCTTCTTTATCCACCCTTTTATTTCCCAAAGTAAATTAGGATGCTCAAGAGTTTCAAGAATTGTCGAATTGCTTCTTGGCCATTGTTTTTGTAAAGTCCGCACGTGACAATGTGTTTCACACACATTTTGAGGACTAATGTCTATCATCTTGTTGCCTCCGTTTAGATTAAAGAAGGAAGAGACCCGTTTTAGCATCCTCTACTCATTTAAAATAATATCCTTGATGGTCCAGAAGACTCTCAGTGATTTTATAGTACTTATCATTATTATCATCTGTTTTTACTTTCCTGGGGAAAAAAATGCATAGGCATCCACTGTCTTAATACCAGAAATCAGTCTTTAAAATATGATCATAGCTATAAACTGATTGCAAATAATTCATTAAAAATGCACAAGTATATCTTTTAATGCTTTCATATAATTTTTAAGCTCTATTCTGAGATAAAGACATTATCTTTTCTTGTGCTGATTTGCTCATTAGATGGAATCTATAACGCAATCTTCCTGTAGAAAAACAAAGGGATACTCCCCATCTGCCGGGTTTTTGAATGAGCTCATGTACAATAATGCCTTTTATACACCCGTCCAAGACCCTTAATAAACTCATTTGGCTTTCTAACTGCACTGGTTCGTTTCCCTGAGTATGATTTCCACTAACTTAAAATGCCCATTATCAGCAGACTTGGATGTTTACTTTTAGAGTTCTCAGAGCCCTATTCTCACTTTCTGTATCTGCAGGAAGACATTCCTAGCAGGATGTTATTCTGGTTCATAAAATGGCAATCTATTTCATTAATTATTCCCAAGGGCTTTATCATCAGTGTCCTCAGGTTTGGCCAGGGCGAGAAGATTAGGAATCCCCCCCTTTTTTCCCCCATAAGTAAGAAAAGTGATAGAAAGAATGCAATGTTCGCTCTGTGACTCTAAGTCAATGAGTTCATGGGATGAAAAAGTCCAAGAAGTGGGTAGAAAGAGGAGAGCTCCTAGACCAGAACTTGCAACCTGCTAACAGAGAACTAGAACAAAATACCAAATGGAGAGGTTTTGAATGAGGGGTCAAAAAGACTAACATAAAAATTCCAAGACACGTTATCCCTGAAGACACAGTGAGAGGGCAACAGAGAGGATAGAGTCATCCCAGAGGCCACCTGAAACTGTGAAGAAGGATCCACAGAAGTCTGTTCCTCCCTGAAGTCTTTCCTAACAGCATGGACCTCAGCAGAACTTGTACCCTCCTCCCCTACGACATCATCACAGTGAGTCGGTAGGTCTATTAAACAGCGTGAAGCCAAGGACATTGTCTTTCCATCTGCGCTCTACTACTTAATGCATTGTAAATTTTCAACAACTATTTGCTGAATAAATGAGTGAATAAATAAATAGAAAATGAGGTAGAGGATCATCCTAATTGAGAAAGTAAGTGAGAGGAGAGGTTTTTTTTTTAAGATTTTTTAAAAAATTATTTTAGAGAAAGAGCATGTGTGGGTGACTGTGGGGAGAAAGAGACTCTTTAAGCAGACTCTGGGTGGAGCCTGATATTGAACTAGATCTCACAACCCATGAGATCATGACCCATGAGAGCATGACCTGAGCCAAAGGGTGGGATGCGTAACTGATTGAGCCACCCAGGCACCCCAATAGGTGAGAGGAGAGTTTTATTCGGTACCCTCAGGGAGAGAAAGTTCCTGGATCCTTGGTGGGGTAACCACGGCTACCAGCCTCACATCTACTGCTCAAGCTTTTCTGCTTAGCAATGCCAGAACTTAACTTTCTCCCTGGCTCTCAAAATTAGAATTCTTGAACGTTTACCTCCCTTTTGCACGTATTCAGTTGCCTGGCTCTTAATCTGACCTATTTCCCCCCCCATTCCCTTCATCTGTCCTCTCTCTGACCAATACTCAAATATCCTTTCTCCCTAAAGACCTAATGTTTGAATCCCTCCCATCCACTCCTACAATTTAAAAACTTGCAGTAGACCTCTTCCTTTCCCTACAAATTCTTCTGTGATTCAGAAGCTCCCTCTGCCCCTGTCCTCTGCCAGCCTGTGAACAAACAATCCCAATCCTTGGATAGGAAAGTCTGTCCTAGATATGTTTAAGAAAATGCTGCTACAATAAAAGGAGGGGATGTAAAGAACATAGTTGAATTTTTAAATATCCCATTGGTCATGGTCATGGAATGTGAGGGAGAATGAGGAGGAGGAAGGAAATGAACAGGAAGAGAGAAAAAGATGGAGGAGATCTGAAAGAAGTGGGGAGGAGGAAGAAAAGGAGGAGGAGAATTGCCTTGTTACAACAGATAGTATGACTCTTTTCCCTAGCAACAACTCACAGAAAAGAGCCTGACTGGTCAGTTTGTTGGCTGCTTCTCAGTCCATGGCCTAAGTGATGCCCCTTCCTGAATCTCTCTTGCCTCCACCTCTATAGCACCTCCAGTCCTGACTTGTTTCCTAATTCTCAGTCTTCTTTGTTAAGTCCACAGCCCGACGCTAGTTCCTCAAGGTTCTCTTATGCAGTAACCCTTGGCTTCAGCCACTTCTGGGATGAAGATGATGATTTCAGAGCCTATGTCTTCAGCCTAGACCTTTGCTCTGTGATTCATGTATTCAACAGCCTTTTGAACATCCTTACTCACATGTCTGGCAGACACTTGGAATTCAACATATTTAGTGCTGAACTCATCATTGACACCACTGCCAATCCTGTTCTTCTTGTGTAATTTATAAGTGAGATTGGTATCACCAACCAACCACCTTCTGATCAGATCAGAATCTGGGTTCTCCGTACCCACACATAACTAACCCATTCCTGTTAATTTCACTGCTTAAATTTCCCTTGAATCCTTCCCACTATTGCCTCCATTCCCTCCCCTGAGCTCCTGGACCACCTCCTACTTGATGCTAATGTACCCACATTTGGCTTCTCCAATCCCTTCACCACAGGCAGTTGTGATCTTTCTAAAACACAAATCTGATTGTGTTCATGTCTCCCTTAAAGCATTTCAGTGTCTCCACCTTGCACATTGTATAATGTCTAATTTCTCTAATATAATCTAAGAGCACCGTCTCATCTGGTTGTTGCTTGTCTGCAGCCCCTTTAATGCTCTCTGTGCCCCAACAACTGTTTTCAGGTGCTCAAATGTACCATGTTTTGTTCACGTGCCAGCCCTTCTCTGCTTTTTCTGTGCCCGAAAAAGAGAGTTTCTGAAAAAATTGTTGGATGAACAAATGCTTGAATATGAAAAACATCTATAGTTTCTGGTGATTCTTATTTTAAAAAAACAACTCTGTAGTTTATAATTTTTTTTTTTTTTGCTGTCGTCCAGGAATAAATAAACTAATATTATATAAACAAAGACAAACAGCATCTCTGTAAGTATGGCTTCTGTCATTGTAGCAGCAAGAGACCATCTTAATTCCTTTAGCATAATTTAATTTTGCCCTTTTTTTTATTAAAGTGCATTTATTATACAGAGGGTTTTATGGTCTCTTAAATGTATGCTTGCTGTTCTCTTTACAAATTGTATTTTCTAAATGCCTATTCTTCCTAGAACTATTTTCCTATTAGAAGCCGGTTATTATTTTTCCAGGAATGGCAACACGGAACTCAGTCCTTTGTTTGTAGGAGAGTTATCCTGGAGATGTGGGGTTTATTTCTGTTTCCCCAGATCCCTGTTCCATAATAATGCAGAATTCTGATTTTGACCAAACCTCAGGACTTCTGCCTGCGGTCCAATAAATGGGCGTGCGCACATTGTTTCAATCAGTCACACGTGCCCGCGGTGTCTCACCCCAGCCTCTCAGCTAGGTGGTAAGCTGCAGAGTGACGACCGAAGCTCACAGCTCTTCTATCATAGGAGCTGGCTTCCTCTGTTCAAAATGCAAAGACTTACCTTTGATAACTACACCAACTGCCAAGACGGTAGTTTCTGGTTTCTCATTTTTAATTTTCATTATAGAATTCACTGGGAAGGTGGTCAGATATGGTTGCATCAGGGCACTTTGAATGGAGCTGGCTCCAGCTGATTTAAGCAGAACAATTTTTTTTAAGGATACAGGGCAGCTTCAGAATTGTCAGGAAGGCTGGAGAACCAAGTAAATTTATACATTTCCCCCATGGGTGCAATATCCCTTTTGCTTTACAATTTTTGTGTGGGGGAAGACACCCCCTCAGTGCTCCTGCCTCGGCCATGAGGACTTACCATCTTACTTACTTACCATCTTACAACAGCTACTGCCACCACCAGACAGGGTTCCTGCAAATCTTGCTTCCTTGAAGCGCCGGTCTCGAATTTAAAATGTACAGCAGTGGGTCACATACCAGGACACTGGGGAAACAAGTAGCTGCCATGTTTGGCTGCTGCTGTGGGAAAGCAGCTCAGTGTTCCATAAGATATCATAGATAGGAAATTCCCAAGCATAAGAATCAGGTTTCAGATGCTGGGGAGGCAAAGTAATGACAAATGCCAACTGCAAAGTATTTCCAGATTAAAGCTTCATCAAGATATTTGAGATGGACGTGCCCACGACACTTGTGATTTGGTCTTGTTAGTTTCCTTTAACTGGCTCATGGATGCAGGGATCCATAATTCATCATCCCTAACATGCCATCAACAGTGGGTCATGCTAGGGCGCCTGGGTGGCTCAGTTGATGGCGTCTGCCTTCGCCTCTGGTCATGATCCCAGAGTCCTGGGATTGAGGCCCGCTCAGGCTCTCTGCTCAGCAGGGAGTCTTCTCCTTCTCCCTCTGCCCCTCCCCACCACTCGTGCTCTCTCTCGCTTGCTTTTTCTCTTTCTCTTTCGCTCTCTCTAATATAAATAAATAAAATCTTTAAAAAAATAGTGGGTCATGCTATGATTTTATGTAGCACTGATGAAATACTGCCCAGTCACCTATGATTTGTTAAAGGATAGTTTGCAAAAGCTTAAAGGACAACAGTGTCATGCAAATTTAAAATAAATACATGTCAAAGATTTTATTTAACTCATTAGTTATTGAGGGAACCAGTAAGATGTTAAAATCAGTCCAAAGAGAATTTGAAAAGCTAGGTATATAGAGGCGATTTAATAAGTTGCTGGGGTAGGCTTTACAAAAAAAAAAAAAAACTAGTTAATGTCAGACAAGGCTATCACCATAATCGTTGGGCTTATCTGTTCCACTGAATGGAAATTATTTGCATTTCTACTGGACATAAATCTACAAAGTAACCTCTGCCCCTACAGAGTTGTAAAACAGCCAAGTAAATAGAAAATCAAACCTAGCACTGCACTGGAAGAAATTTAGTAATCGCTTTTGTCTATTTCCAAGTTTGGGATAATACTTTTTTTTTTAAACATATAATGTATTATTTGTTTCAGGGGTACAGGTCTGTGATTCATCAGTCTTACACAATTCACAGTGCTTTTTAACAGTCTCAGTGCTTTCGTATCATTTAGAACTCTCCTGGACTTATTTAGAATAGAGTTTAATTTTTTTTTTAAAGATTTTATTTATTTATTTATTCGACAGAGAGAGAGAGAGAGAGAGCACAAGCAGGGGGAGCAGCAGAGGGAGAGGGAGAAGCAGACTCCCCGTGGAGCAAGGAGCCCGATGCGGGACTCGATCCCAGGACCCTGGGATCATGACCTGAGCTGAAGGCAGACGCTTAACCGACTGAGCCACCCAGGCGCCCAGGATAGAGTTTTATCGTATCAGTCTTGTGCATACATCAAAATGAATATGTTGCTTCAATAAACCAGAGAAGTCTCTGCATTCACATTCAAGGTCAAGCTCTTATAATTCATTTTTCCAATCAGGCTCAGCAAAGTTGGTATTTTTCCACCCATTACTGTTTCCCCCGCCATCAAGAGCATGGGGCAGCATTCCTTTGGAGCATTCCACTCTTTTCCCTGAAATCTTCTGAGAAGCTGACATCCATTCTGCAATTTTGTTTTCTTTTTTAAAAATTTTTATTGTGGTAAGAACACTTCACATGAGATCTATCCTCTTCACAGATTTTTAAGTATACAGTACCATATTGTTATCTGTACCATTCTGCAATCTTGATGCTGAAGCATTCTTGACTTTTCCGGGTGTTATAATCTTCTGTTGAGAAGATTATAAAGCAAAACAAACACTCATATTCCTTCTTCAAATGGTCCTTAAATATATTTTTTCCCCTGGGGAGAGTTTACTGTTTAAATGGCCAAGTTAATTAATGTACAGCTAAACCATATCATCACTGTTTCCAGCTGACAGAGGCTGTAAGACATCATGAATTGTTAAGACATTTCAGTTTCAGAGCTGCTGTAAGGTAACAGAAATGATGAAATGTAGGTAGATCTAGATATATCTAGATATATGTATATATGTGTGTGTTTTGATTTTGTATCATGCAAGTGTATTTTTTCTTAACTTTTGGGGGTATCAAAATTGATACCTAGATGAGGCAGAGATTGTCAAATACTCCCCAGGATACATTTCCCCGTCTTCATTTTAATAAAAGAACACACACACACACACCCTGAATTTTAGCAAGACAGTGACTACCCAGCTAAATATACATTTCCCAGCATGCACTGCATGCACTGGCCATAAAGTTTTCTTTGCCCTTTCCTGTAAGTCAGAAGAAGGACATGGTGCTGGGAAATCAGGTTCAATCATGTGAATGGAGCCAACCTCTAAGTTGGTAGAAAAACAAGAGTGAAGGAACCAAGTAACTGAATGACCCCATGGGGCAGAGATTCCTACCTGCCTTGTTATACAAGAGAGAAATATTGGTCAAGTCACCAGCCTAGCCCATACCCTACATTACTATACTAGATCCTATAATTATGATGATTTTTCTAGAATATTTTGGCTCATCTTCTCTGTGCAGGGGTAGGACTAGACAATTTTAGATGAAGGCAGGCCTGGGCATACCTGATGATTAGAAGTCCAGAAAACTTCAGAGGCCAAGTCAGTTCAAACTTGAAGTCAATTCAACTGTAACTTAAATACTCTTTAGGTCCCAGGAACTGCTGGTGCTGGGAAGCGTTTGTGTTTTTTAACATTTTGTCCTCAATTCCACCATATCAGTGGGCATGTGCCACATGACAGGAATCCCAAAAAAGAGTTTCTATACTTTGGTCCTCAATGATCAGTTCTCCCTCCTGACCAATCACAATCTCAGCATTGCCACCGGGTGCCAAGCCTCTCCTGTGCATTTCACTCCACCAAGTGATTATTCCCTGCAGCGCAGCTTTGCAATATGTTAAAGGGAAAGTATACTGTGGTTTGAAGGAAAGAAAAACAAGCCTTGGGGAAAAGCAGATTTCAAAATACATTATAAAACTAGTGATCTCATTAAGGGGATAGGTGGTGGGTTGCGGAAGAGAATGGGGGGGTCCAAAAAACACTTCTGTATTATGGGGATTTTGAATAATAAAGGTATGATTCAAATCAGAAGATAAATGACCTTGGGATGGACACTTCAAAAGAGGCTAACTTAAATTTCTATTTCAAATTGGACCGTAGAGGAAATTTCATATGGAGTTCTAATACTATAAAAATATTGAAAGAATTATTATTTCAAATAATTTGATGGTTAAAAAAAATTTCTACAATGTATAGAATCGTCCAATCACTATTTGTATAACTGAAACTAATATAACATTGTATGTAAACTATGATAAATAAAAATGATAAATAAATATAAACAAGTAAATAAGTTTCTAAATCCCCAAACAAAACCAAAAGTGAAAAGATTAAAATATTTGATGATTCAGAAATTCTAAATTTCTTTATGGCACAATATACTATGTGAAAGTTAAAAGAGACCATAGATCTATATCCATATTTTAGATAAAGATTTATATACAGAGTATGAAAAAGAGTTCCTACACATCAATAAGAAATACGAGATAGGCAAATAGGATATTCATGGAGGAAAAAATACAAATGGCCAAAAAAGATATAAAAAGACAACCAATCGGGGTGCCTGGGTGGCTCAGTCATTAAGTGTCTGCCTTCGGCTCAGGTCATGATCCCAGGGTCCTGGGATCGAGCCCCGCATCGGGCTCCCTGCTCGGCAGGAAGCCTGCTTCTCCCTCTCCTGCTCCCCCTGCTTGTGTTCCCTCTCTTGCTGTGTCTCTCTCTGTCAAATAAATAAATAAAATCTTAAAAAAAAAAAAAAAAAAAAAGACAACCAATCTCCCTGGAAATGAGGGGAATGCAAATTAAAATAATAATGACATATTCTCACTCATCAGATGGACAAAGGTTCAAGGTTGATATTATGATGATGTCCGACTCAGAACTCACCCATGGCTATGTGGATATGGGTGGCAGGTGCTGAGATATTTCTCTTTTCACTATCAAGGTGATAGGGAGATGCCAGAGCTCCCAGCCACTTGCTTCCCAGTACAGAAGCATTTTCTGGCTACTCAGGGATGTGGTGCAAATATTGTCATTTCGTATGAAAGTTACCTTGTGATAAAGCCTAGATAGGACTGGTCTGGGATTTATGGAAACAAAACACACTTGGTGCAGCCCTCTTGAAAGATAATTTAGTAGAGTCTCTCAAAATTAGTCATGAGCTTTCTTTCATAAGTTCCACTTTGGAGAATCTACACTGCAGAAATGTTTACAAATGTTCAGAAAAAAAATATATATGTATGTATATAAATGTATGTTCATTATAGCATAGTTTCTAGTTGTGAGCCATTAGAAACAACCTAATGTCCCCTAATAAAGCAATGGTTAAACAAATTGTTATGTGAATATCAAGGAATAATATGTAAGAAATAAAGAAGGAAAGAAAGAGAAGGAAGAAAGGAAGATACATTGAATGATTACAGTATGTATAACAATATTGTAACAATTATATAACAACATGATTCCTTTTATGTTAAGATATATATATATATACACACATTCACACAACACACACACACGTATGTGTATGTGTCTTGGGTGTGTGTATGTGTGCATAAAAATTCTAGACAAAGGTCTAAAAAAACTCCAAAATCTTAAAAATTGATATGTTCCATTTTTGGCCAAAATGATTCTGTAACTTATCAACTGTGCCTCCACCCCCGCCCCCAAAATCCACATAGCATTAATAAATATCTTTAATGCACTGAAAATACATAGCTGTCCTCAGAAACATGATAAGCATTCCTGTGGTCCAGAAAAGGAGCAGAAGAACACAGAGGTGAGAAGACTCAGACTTACTGAGCTTCCAACAGGAAATCACAGGGGCTGCAGGAATTCAAGTCAGGCAGGGTAATGGGTCTTGGGAAAGGGAAAGGGACCAGGGTCACTGTGCGAGATGGGAATTGAGAAGGACTCCCCTAGTGGTGAACGGAGAGCAAAACAGAGCCGCAGCCATTGCAATGGACTCCCCCAGCACCCAGCTGTGTAGGGGTGGAAAGAGGAAGCATGGACAGTCAGACTACCATGAACTGAGCTAAGATGCTGCTGGACAATGTCAAGTCACTCAGAGGAGATCTGATTTACAACTGGAGACCAGGTGGGTCGCATGGAGGCTCTCACATCACCCAATGGGAAGAAGTAAGATCTGGGAAATGGAACACACACACATAAACTTCTACTCGAGATGAACTTGCACACTTAAATTTAGAAAGCAATGTGGCCACGGACAGTGACTGAAGATACTACCTAACAGTTTTACTATATGACTATACTAGGACTATTTGACCTAGAGAAATCTCGCACGTATGCACAAAGACATATAGATAAATATGCTCACTGTTGCTTTGCTTACAAAAATAACAATTGCAAATAACTGAAATGTCCATTAATAGGGATGGTTAAACAAAACACAGTATATTAATTCAATAGATTACTACACAAAAGTTAAAGTGATTAAATACTTTTCCATAATAACAAAGATCTCAAAAGCATAATAAAAAGAAAAGGTAAATCAAGTAAAAACAAATCTAATTTGCATAATAATACAGTCTATAATTTATGTGAATAAGTGTTATACTGTTTGCTGATTCATCAACGTATTGTTAAAATGTGAAGGATACACACCCATGTCATGATAGGAATTGCGTCTGGAAAAAGACATCTGGTGTGACTGAGAGTGGACAAAGAGATTTCAACTTTATAATGTTTTATTCCTTTAAATATCAGGAAAAAATGTGAAAATATGCTACTTTTGGCAATTTTGAGTAGTGGGTTCATACACAGGTGCTTGCTATATTATTCTCCACATTTTTTTAGTTCCTTCAAAACTTTCCAGAAAAAAAAAAAAAAACTAAGTGGAGGGGGTTAACATTGGGGGGTGCGTGAGAAAGGGGAATTTTAGCTTTCACTCTGACATTTCTATAACGTTGAATACATGTAACTGCCATTTTAGAATCCGTAACTTAAGCCTCAAACTGAGCACAGAGAGGTGCTAATACCTTACTTTCTAAAGAGAACATTGAACTTGGAAGGGCAAAACGACTCCTCTAGGGCATATGAGAGAGGCTCAGACCCAGTTACGCCAGACGGAGGAGTATTGGACAACCATCCAGGAACATGGAGGGCACAAACTAGTCATCTGATCTACTCCGCGACTCAGGGGAGTCACAGCCGTCCCTTAGATTCTCCATTTCTGTGAGCCACATCCCCTCAGGCACCCCCACATGCCTCAGGCAGGATCCCCTTCCTTCTAATCAGAATCATGCCCGCAGAAATCTCAACAAGTGGTTCTCAACTAGGCGACTTTGCCCCCTAGGGGACATTGGCAACGTCTGGCAACATTTTTCCTTGTCACATGGAGGGGCATCTACTACTGACATCTAGTATGTAGAGGTCAGGGGTGCTGTTAACATCCTACAATGCGCAGCCCCTCCCAGCAAGGAGTTCCCCATCCCAAAATGTCAATAGTGCTGAGGTTGAGAACCCTGTCCCAAGCCAATGGCTGGACACAGAAGCACTTAGGGACCAAGTCTCTGGCACCATCTTTAAGGGGACAGGGTACAAACCTTGCCAGATTCTGAAACTCCATTCATGCGAAGATGGAGACAGTGTCTTTCACGGATCTCAGCCAACCTGCATGAATTGAATGCTTTTAATTTCACCAAAGGGCTCTCTTTTCCAACATTTATCATGCTAATTAACAAGTCACTAGTTCCACTAACAAAAGTTTTTTGATACCCAGTATAATGTGTAGTAAAGCTCCAGTTGTTGATTAAACTATAGGAAGCAGAAGGCATGGATAGATTTAGGAAGAAGCGAATATTTCAGTTTAGCCAGGATGTCAGACCCCCGCAGGGAGGTCTCAGACTACAAGGCTGGCAAAGCAGGGGAGAGCAAGAAAAGAGAGCTCAACTGTCTGTCTTAGTCACTTTTTTGCAAATCGTCCACAGAGGTAATGAGTGTACGGTAGGCATCGAGCATGAAGCGCTCGTAACTCCCTTCGATGTTCATTTGGATGGACTGTAAATGCCAGCAGAGAGCAGGCACACTCTGCCCGTGCTGTCATCCTGACCGGAAGCTGGAGATACCTCACCCACATTTATAGAGCTGGGTGATTCATTTCCCGAGTCCTCACACGATATTCTGTTCTTCACTTAGCCAAATCCTGCCCAAAGGATTTCAGGGAACCACACATTTTCTAAATCACTAAAAATTCTATACATTTTTCTACAGACCTTCTCTACTGCTCAAAAGGGGGGGGGAGGGAGAACTTGAGAGACTCCAACAAACATTGAGTTTTACACATCCTCCAAAGGAAAAGGAGACAAATTACATACTTTCGCATTTAGGCATGTAAGGGTTGCATCATCAATATATGTGTTAAATATACACATTTTGGCTTCTTTTCCTAAGCTGATAAAAAAGGCAACCAAAGCTAGTTAAAAATAAAGTTATTTAATCAAAGTTGGAAAATCAAGGTAGAAGCCATGGAAGTTTGGGATGGGGAAATCTACCTAAATATGCAGGTTTTCGAAATTGGACGAGGAATATGTTCCACATAAAAGTTGAAGAAATTGATTAATATTAAATAATCAGAAAAACATCAGAACTTTCTAGTACATAAATTTGTTAATCACTTTGTAAATAAGGGCGAGAAATCACATATAACTTAGTGGGTGAAATTTAAATCACTTTGTCATCATTCAAACACCTATTAGGGGAGAAGAAAAAAACAGCCTTGTACCAAACTATTATTATTCTCTTTAAGAATGACAAATGGGGGGGGTACCTGGGTGGCTCAGTCGGTTAAGCATCTGTCTTCAGCTCAGGCCGTGATCTCAGGGTCCTGGGATCGAGCCCTGTGTGGGGCTCCCTGCTCAGTGGGGAGCCTGCTTCTCCCTCTCCCTCTGTCCTCCCCCACTTGTGTGTGCTCTTTCTCTCTCAAATAAATAAAATCTTAAAAAAAAAAAAAAAAAAAGGAGGACAACCCTCTTGGGTCCCCTCCCTCTTCAGGAGCTTTGTACTCTATCATTCAATAAACTTTACTATTGCTCAATAAACTTTGCTTTGCTGCCCCCCAAAATAAAATGAAATAAAATAAATAAATAAAATAATTTAAAAAAAAAAAGAATGACAAATGGTATCAGCTATTTGTTTTTTTTTAAAAAAAAAGTGAAAAAGAAAAAGTATTCAAAAGCCAGAATACATAGAGGTCATAAAAGCATTTTCAAAAGTTATCATTCATAAACACTATGAAAAGTTTAGTGAGCTACAATAAAAATGACTAAGTGATTTTAAGAGTTTACGACTGAGTAATGCACCAAGTGATCAAATACACATCCTGTGCTTCATAAGTAGCTGAGGCTACTCTATAGCATCCATTGGTGAAGAAACAAATTCTAACCATTCACTTACGATAATCCCAATGACCGAACGAAACAGATGGTGTATGCAAAGCGGAGGGAAGAGTTCTCTAGGGAGTACAGTTCTTCTTTTTTTTTAAGAACATTTATTTAACTTAAAGGTAGTGCTGACTCTGTAGGCCCTTCACAGATATGGACTCATTCAATTTTCATTACAACCAGATGATATACTATTATTATGCTCTTTTTACAGATGAGAAAATCAAGGTTAAAAAATTTGCCTATGGGATGATCCAGCAATTGCACTATTGGGTATTTACCCCAAAGATACAAAAGTAGGGACCCGAAAGGGTACGTGCACCCCAATGTTTATAGCAGCAATGTCCACAATAGCCAAACTGTGGAAAGAGCCAAGATGTCCATCAACAGATGAATGGATAAAGAAGATGTGGTATATATATACAATGGAATATTATGCAGCCATCAAAAGGAATGAGATCTTGCCATTTGCAACGACGTGGATGGAACTGGAGGGTACTATGCTGAGCGAAATAAGTCAAACAGAGAAAGCCATGTATCATATGACCTCACTGATATGAGGAATCCTTAATCTCAGGAAACAAACTGAGGGTTGCTGGAGTGGGGGGTGGGGTGGGAGGGATGAGGTGACTGGGTGATGGACATTGGGGAGGGTATGTGCTCTGGTAAGCGCTGTGAATTGTGCAAGACTGCTGAATCTCAGATCTGTACCTCTGAAACAAATAATGCAATATATGTTAAGAAAGAAAAAAGGAAGAAGAATGTAGCAGGAGGGGAAGAATGAAGGGGGGGAAATCGGAGGGGGAGAAGAACCATGAGAGACAATGGACTCTGAGAAACAAACTGAGGGTTCTAGAGGGGAGGGGGGTGGGAGGATGGGTTAGCCTGGTGATGGGTATTGAGGAGGGCACGCTCTGCATGGAGCACTGGGTGTTATGCACAAACAATGAATCATGGAACACTATATCTAAAACTAATGATGTAATGTATGGGGATTAACATAACAATAAAAAAATTAAAAAAAAATCTAGGGCAAAAAAAAATAAAATAAAATAAAATATACTTCAAAAAAAAAAAATTTGCCTATGGGGGGCACCTGGGTGGCTCAGTTAAGCACCCGACTCTTTTTTTTTTTTTAAGATTTTATTTATTTATTAGAGAGAGCATATGCAAGGGGAGCGGCAGAGGGAGAAGGAGGCTCCCTGCTCAGCAGGGAGCCCGATGCGGGACTCGATCCCAGGACCTGAGCAGAAGGCAGACGCTTAACCGACTGAGCCACCCACACACCCCAAGAGCATGACTCTTGATTTCGGCTGAGGTCATGATCTCAGGGTCATGAGATTGAGCCCCAAGTCTGGCTCCATGCTCATCTCGGAATCTGTTTGAGATTCTCTCTCCCCGTCTGCCCCTCCCCCATGATCACATGCGCTTTCTCTCTCTAAAATAAATAAAGCTTTAAAAAAAAAAATTTGCCTAAGGTCATACAACAGACACAAATCTCCAAGAAGCATTATGTAGCTGAGATTTATAAAAATGTTTAGGTCAACCATGCGTAGAGTAAGAACACAATAGAATAGGTCTTGAATCTGTTGGAGAAGATGGTTGAATGTAGACAGATTACACAGAAAAACAATTCATTCTAGTGTGGCTTTATCTTTTCCATCAAGAATGACCTTCTATTTGAAAAGGACAGAAGAAACATCATTGGTAGGGAATCAAAGATGTTGATGTAAGGTAAATTTGAAAGAAAGCATCTAATCATGCTAAATGAATTTAGGTCTCTACACCCAAATTAATGAGGTTTCGGCAGACTAAAATAACCTGTAGGTACATTTACAATAACTTTTGAGAAATCATTAAGAGCAAGACATGAAAAATAATACTGGACATGAGCAGATTTCCTGATTTTAAAAATGAAAAAAAGTGTTATTGCATGTATCCCTAGCAAAATGTTAGGAGGGATTAGTAAACAGAAGTAGATGAGCTCTTGGAAAGTATACAGTGATTACCAGAAGTCAGCATGAGTTTGCAAAGAAAAACACATGGCAAGCTGACCTCATTCTTGTTAACGATCAGTGAAACAGGTAGTAGGTCTTTTGCATCCACGATTCCCATCTCTGTCTCTTTGACAGGACAGGAAATGGCTCAGAAAAGAAAAATCATGTGTTCTATGGCATGCCATGAGCAAACAGCAAGATTTCCCACCTGCATTCCTGATTGGAAGGCCAAGATTTCTAAACTGGTTCAGATTGCTTGTAAATTTCCTCCCACACACGCAGCCCTCCAAATAGCCCAGCCTGACCTTTGTAGCCAACAAAAGGAAAAATCAACCTAGGTGGGGGAGCAGAGGGCTAAAAGATGATAGATGATGTGGTCAACACAAATAAGGCTACGAATAGCATGGAGGACATTAGGAGAAGGAAGGGAAAATGAAAGGGGGGAAATCGGAAGGGGAGACAAACCATGAGAGACTATGGACTCTGAGAAACAAACTGAGAGTTTTAGAGGGGAGGGCGGTGGGGGGGATGGGTTAGCCCGGTGATGGGTATTAAGGAGGGCACGTACTGCATGGAGCACTGGGTGTTATACGCAAACAATGAATCATGGAACACTACATCAAAAACTAATGATGTATTGTATGGTGATTAACATAACATAATAAAAATTAAAAATAAATTAATTAAAAAAAACAAATAAGGCTACAGACTCCAAATAAATACAGTCCCAGAATTTTAGACCAACTGAGAGGGTGGTAATTCTGTAAAACCAAAGCCAGTAAAATCACCTTAAAAATAAGTGACAGGAGTCATCTTCAGAACTTCATCCAAATCTGTTTGTAAATGAGTTTCTCAAAAACTTAAAGAGATTCCCAAACCTGGTGAAGAGGCCAAATGTCTCAAGCATAATCAAGGTTACCTGCTGATATCACTAATGAAAAGAAAGAAGTAAGCAAATTAAATTGATTAGCATCTGACTAAGGAAACCTCAAGTTCCCAGAAGGATGACTAGCCATAGGCTTCAAGAGAAAACCGAGTCAAAGAGTAAGATTTTGGCTGGGTTTATCCAACATGGTCCAAAATACCGTGATATTATCCCTGACGCTGATGACAATTTTTTATTAATATTTTGATGACCCTCCCTCTAGCCTTTTTTGTAAAGCATTTTGTAAGGAATTACATATTTTTCTCTTTTTGCCTAGCATTACAAGGCAAGCATTTCCCCACATAATTAGAAACTGCTCATAAACACAATCTTAATAGCATCACAAGATTCCTGAATATGCAGATGCCATGATTTACTTGACTATTTCCTTATTACTTAGTTCTTAAAAATGTTTCATGATTTTCAATATTCTGCAGGGATGAAAAATTTCTGCTCTACTTGTATTATTTCCTCAGGACAGATTCTGGAAATGGAATTATAAGGCCATGGAATATTGACATTTTAGAGCTCTTGACACATATTACTAAATTGCTTTTCTCTGCTCTCTCATCAGTGTGATTACTCTTCAAAACAATTAAATCGTGGATAATTTAGAAGGTGAAATTACACCTCATTTTAATTCACATTTCTTAATGAGTCTGAACATTTTTCCATATGTTTATTTGCCATTTGATTTTTCTCTTTTGTGAATTGTGTGTTCATGCCTCCTGTCCCATTAGTTTAAGTCATTTTTCTTGTGAATTTGAATGAGCTCTCTCTGGTAAAGAAATTAAGCATTTCTTTGTTGTATAGATTGCCAATTATTTTTACCAGTTTTTTTCTTTTCGATTACATAAGTTGTTTCTTAATGTTTTACATTTCTACATAATACAAACATTTTTCTTTCCCTCTGTTATTTCTTCTATCACTTTTTAATTTAAAAGCCTTTCTTGGGACGCCTGGGTGGCTCAGTGGGTTAAGCGGCTGCCTTCAGCTAAGGGTAAAGTCATGATCCCAGGGTCAGCGGGGAGCCTGCTTCTCTCTCTGCCACCCTTCCTGCTCTGCTCTCTCTCTCTCAAATAAATAAATAAAATCTTTAAAAATAAATAAGTAAATAAATAAATGCCTTTCTAACCCTCTGAGTTAAAATATTTTTCTGTTTTAATCTAGGGTTTATTATGGTTTTATCAATAATACTTCACTAATTAACATAGGATATATTTTGAAATATTGTACAAAATGTGGATCTGAATCTGTTTTTTTTTTCCACTATCTTCTATTGCCAAGTAGGTATGTGCAACTAAAATTTACTAAATAAATCTTTCTCACCTTTCTGATTTATGATGCTTCCTTAAAGATATATTAAATTATCTTACACAATAGAGTCTACCTGGAGGCTTTCTATTCTTTTCCATCAATCTATCAACCCATTTTATATTAGTATTACATTACACTGTTTTAATTAATTATAACATTTTAATAAAATGTATAAGTAGGGCTATAAACTCTTCATTTTCAAAAATTTTGTCTCTTCAGTTTCTTCTTCTAATGAAGCTTTGAAATAATTTTTTCAGGTTCAAAAAAAATCACAATGGAATTTTCATTGTAATCTGCTTCATAAGAGTCAACATTGAAGTACCGATACTCCAGGAATAGCATATATTAGAAGAGCAAAAATTCTCAATGCTTTTACTGAAACCATCAAACTACCTTGATTTGAGTGTTTGCTCAATGGAAACTTCTGATTATGAATTAGTTTTGTAAATGCCTTGATGTTGGTAAAATAGTGTCCTAAAAAGTAGACATAAATATACTTCCTAAAAACATATATTTTATATTAAAATAAATACATAAATATTCTAACACATCAGTATATTGTCATTTTACAAGATAACCAAAAAATTGCAAATACTATGGTTTTTAAACTGAAAAGCTAAAAGGCTGAGAATCAGAACCTAGATCAGTATTGATGTCACCAATATTCTGAATGTTCCTAAGTATTGACTAATGTGATTAGCTATTCTGTCAGCTCTTGAGGAAAAGAACCAAAAAATTGAAAGGATTATTGAAAGTCAACTCATGATTTACAACTATTGTTAAGGCCCCTTGACAAAATCCCTACCAAGTGGTGGCCAAATTATGCTTTAATAATATGCTTCAATAACAGGGAGTTCACTGCCTCCTCAGGTAGTCAGTTTCACCTTTACAAACCTTTGATTTTGAGAAATTCCTGCATAGAATGAAATTAAGTGTAACTTCCCAGGTACAGAAGACCTAATGCCTATGATACCTGAAAATCCGTCATATATTTAAAGACAATTATATAATCCCTGAATCTTTTATTCTCCAGGCTAACTGTATTCTATGGAATATCTCATCAATGAAGAGACTTCTAATCTTACCATTAGTTTATCTGGCAACCCTAACTAGTTTCTCTAATTTTAATGGGACAGGGGGATTGGGAGAGAGAGGGATTTGATTTTCAGAATCTCTCTTAGAATCCAACACCAGCACTAACCACAGAACCCAACTGAATTGGAGAGGTCCTTCTACTTAACCCAAAGAAAATATTTGCTAAAATATAACTGTGAAAAGATGTTGAGGGTCACCTTGGGTGGTGCAGTCATTAGGCACTGGACTCTTGGTTTCAGCTCAGGTTGTGATCTCAGGCCGATGAGATCAAGCCCTGCATGGGCCTTCTCACTCCGCATGAAGTCTACTTGAGGCTCTCTCTCCCTCTACCGCTGCCCCTGCCCCTTCTGCTCATGCTCTCTCTCCCTCTCTCTCTCTCCAAAATAAATAAATCTTAAAAAAAAATCTAAATAAATCTAAAATAAATAAGTAAATTTAAAAAAAAAATGTTCAATTGGACTTTTGGTGGTTGTTGGACTGAAGTTTGTGACTAGAACTCAGATTTGAAAACAAGGGGCTTCAAGTGCCCTACATTCTAGAGTTACCAGAAATAAATTCGACCCCAAGCCTTCCTCACCCTTTCTTCTCAGGGACTTTGGAGAGACAAAGACGCATCAAAAAGACCGTAGGGGAACAATCAGATGGACTGGGAAGAGTTAAAAGCTCAGGCAAGGGCTGGATCTCCCTCATTAAGAAATTATGGTTGTGAGGCTTTCCACAGTCCCCTCTGAGGAATCTACACGACCCCCACAGAAAACCAGCATGTTCACACCTTCCACTTACACCTAGCAAAACCAATAGACACGAGATGGCATCCTTCCTAGCCAGGAGAGAAAAATTTTCCCCCTGTTTTTGTATTCTTCTCCCTTTGCCTAATAGCTGAGCTGTTGTAGCCTAGAAGAGGGAAACAGAGGGTGTGTCCCCCCTCATGCTCCAATCCAGGGCTGGAGAGTCTGGAGAGGTGAATGAGCGGATCATGCCTCACTCTCTCGACTGCCCTTGGAGCCATAGGTAAAACTTGCATTGGAGGGAGGTGAGAAGGGGAGATGTAGACAGAATTGAAAACGGCTTTTAATTGCAAAAGATGACTGGAAAATTGTAGAGTCTGCCCAAGATATCATCAGGTGATGGGGAAAGCAATTCAGCAGAGCATGGATGAATGATGAAACAAAGTAAAACTATTCTTTATACCCACTGAGGGGCAATTTCTCAATAAACCAGTTATAAAACTATGTCTTCCTATTTCCCTTTGATAATTTTGAGGTCAGTATAGGGAAATACTAAGGCTGATTAGGACCAGTTCCAAATGCTTGAAATTAACTAGACTTCTATTACGTTCCAAAATACCATTAAACAAGGCCCTGAACACCTACAGTTTGAAATGGCATCTGTAAAGTTCCTTCAGCCAATTCTGCATAGTTGCTCTGCTGCCAAAAACACTCCCTTTAATCAACATGAAGCAGAATGCAGAGAACTCTTCATACGTTTCAAAAGCAACTTCGGGTTCTCCTCGTAGCAATTGTTTAATGTCAAAAGTTCTGCTTGTTTAATCTAAATTCTCAATATTCCACACTCCACCAATGCTGACTTTTATATACCATGCCATTTTACACCTCCAGGCCTTTGTCCCCATCTGTTCTGTCTGCCTGAGAAGCCTTTGCCCTGGCCTCTGTGTGTGGCTTTCCTAGTCTTCTTTCAAGACTGTATCAGGTGAGATCTTCCTGGTATCCCTGCCCCTGTCTCACATCTGGTTAGTGGTTTCCACAGGCCGTTTCCAATGCCTCTATGTTTTCAGTTAACCCGCCCTTACATCTCTCTCTCTGTTTAGACAATGAGTTCCACAGAAACAGAAACAGTGTTTTGCCTCTTTTTTGTAACTCTACCATCTACAAGATCAAAGCACATCATTACTGCTCAATGCTTTTTTAAAAACTTCCTATTTGTGGATAAAAACACCTAACAAACATGGAAAGGGAGAACAACTGAGTGAAGTAGCATGAGTAATCACGGCCGTGATTCTGAGTTGCTAGACCTTGGTGCCTGTATGAATCCCGGTGGCTTAGGGCATTGGCCTGTAGAGGGCGCTGAAGAAACAGCCTTGGAATAGGGCAGAGAAAGAAGCCAGAGGTAAGATGACCCTACGCAAAAGATGGTACCCAAGAAGGAATATACCTTCAGGAAAGGGTGAAAAAGGTGGGAAACCGCTTCATCTGCATGAGCCAACAATAAAGAATATTGCCGGGGACCTGGGGGCATGGAGGAAATTTTTTTAAAGATTCCCTGAGAATAAATGAGCACAGGCTAGCCTTCATGTACATTTTGGAACTGGATCTGTACTGCTTACATGCTTCTAAAAACTATAAATAGAGACATAATTTAAGAGGGACTGTACTTTAATGACTAATTTAACGTGGACTCAGATTTAATGCCCATAGGTGCCTTGTAGAAGCAACAAAAATCTTCCCTAGGAGAATGTATGCTCAGATTCAGCCTCAACAATATCCCACTGATGGAATTACAACCAATATGAGTTCACAATAAAAAAAAAATCACAGAACAGGGATGCCTGGGTGGCTCAGTCGTTAAGCGTCTGCCTTCAGCTCAGGTCATGATCTCAGGGTCCTGGGATCGAGCCCTGGATCGGGCTCCCTGCTCAGCGGGAAGCCTGCTTCTCCCTCTCCCACTCCCTCTGTTTGTGTTCCCTCTCTCGCTGTGCCTCTCTCTGTCAAATAAATAAATAAAATCTTTAAAAAAAATCACAGAACAGAAATGGAAGCAATATAACATAAGTGAGAGTCAGAGGAAAATAAAACAATAGGATGAGATATGCAAATTTATTAGATAGTGGAATTATGATACAGAATATAAAATAACTGTTTCATATTTTTAAAATAAAAAGATTAAAAAATAAGCTTCAAAATACATAGAAGGAAGGAAGACAGAGCTATTTTGAATTCTTTGCTTTAAACAAAATTGAAATAGAACCTAATTATCAGCTGCTAGATCATACATTGAAGGAATGGCATGCCTTTTATAATACTCATTGTCTCCTTAAGAATGTAATAAATTTAATTAAATTTTATATTGCTTTATAACAAAGTAATATGAAACAGAATATAGATTCGTTTTTTATAACCTAACATAAAAATTAGTTCTATGACCTATAACATTTTAATATAGGCATTATTTTCCTCTATAATTTATTTTTAGTAGATTTTATAAAATTACATTAAATAAAATATGTCACTATATTGACTTAATAAAAATAAAATTATTTTTAAAAAACGAAATTAGACTTTTTCTAACAAAGTATTTCTGCTTTGTCTAATTCCTTTGACAAGGGACTGGTTTTGGCAATAAGGTCAGAGGGTGGATATTTTTTATAAACTGAATGAGTGAACAGTTTTTATTATAAATTTCTAAAGGATGTGAGAAGTTAAAGGCATTTGAAAGAAAATACTGTATTGGTAAAATTGTGTTGAAATTAATAATATTTTTAATTCCTAGCCCTTTCCAAACATGTTAGGTTCTAGGGGTGACACTGAGTGTAAGAGTACCAGGTAAAATTAATAGCCACTTCTCAGGACTTGGTGAAGACTTTTCAAGGATATGGGTGAAGTTTTTTGGTATTTTCCCAGAAACAGAAAAATGAATGACTCTAATGACTATATATTATATCCCTCTGAAGTGCAAAGGTGTTTTGAATTCTTTGCTTTAAACAAAATTGAATTAGAACCTAACTATCAGCTATGAGATCATCAAAAATTTTTTATGGTAGCTCTCATGTGATTTTTGATACAGAAGCCAAAAGTAGTCAAAAGAATTGAGTGACATTACTATAACAAACTTAGTCTATTCACACCTATCTGTTTATAAGAACAAGATTTTACACAGACACCTACAAAAATGAAAACCAGGTATAAAATTAATGCTGAACTCCCTCTAATTTTGGAAATAAGTCATTTTATCCAATGGAATCACAAACTAAAAAAGTAAATGCTCTATCTCATTTAGAGAAGCAATTCCAAGAAAATTTTGCTTTATTGGTTATTTATCAATATCTCTCATATATTCATTACATTTTGATCAATTGTATACCAATAATATTTGCCATGGTAACTCAATTCTGACCAGAAAGTTTTAACACATGGATCCTTAAGTCACACAAAATGATTTTAAAATTTCAATTTATGTACATATTTTTCTAGCAGAGAATTATGATAGGTGATTGGTAAAAGGTTTTCAATAAAGATTCGCTTTCTAATAATTTTGCTGGGTGAAATGAAATGGAAAAGTGACTTAAAGGAGATATACATAAAGAGATGATAGATGATAGATGGAAATTTTATATCTTTTTTAAAATCTTAGTGTTAAAAAATTCTTGTTCATGTGTTTTTAACTGGACATGGTGATTATCCAATAATTGTGTCCATTAGAGTCCATTGAATACAGTTAAAAGAGAAATGTAATAATTTTCTTTGAAATATCAATGTATGTAATATGTCAGAAATTATATTTTTTTATTTTTAAACTTAAAAATCTACCCTTCAGATGACTGCAGCCCCAGCCAACATCTTGACTGCAGCCTCATGAGAGATTCCAAGTCAGAAACACCCAGCTAAGCAGATCCTCACTTTCTCAACTACAGAAATGATGTGATAGAATACATGTTTATTGCTGTTCAAAGCCACTAAGTATGGGGATAATTTTTTTTGCACTAAGAGATAACTAATACAGCCACTAGGCACGTCCTTGGATGCTCCAGCAATGCTCAATCACTATGGAAGTTTCTACTCTTCCTCTCAATTTCAGGACTTGCCTCTTCGCATACTTGGAACAGACTTTTCATGGATTAGCGTACATTCATGCATCATGCTTTAAGTAACAGTGTTTGGGACCTCTTGTCATGGCCTCAAACACAGTTGTCCATTGCTTCCTAGGTTCATTTATACTTCTATTCCCCAACCAAATGGATTGTTACCTTCTTTCTAAACAATTGTCTTTGAGTTGGGCACCTGTCCCCGATCTAGGCAGTTATGACCAGGGTTACAGAGTAACATGACCTAACTCATGGCAAATCTACATGGAAAGAGCTTCCTCAAAGGAAGATGGAGCACATGGTGGGCACTTAGAGTTTTGTGGCCTCTATGGTACATTCTTCAGATGCCACTTAGGTCTTACTTCTTCCATGAAGTCTCTTAAATCAGTCTAACCTAGATCCAATCAATGGTTGGACAGCATGACATTCCCACCCCTACTGCCCAGTGCTTCCACAAAACCTTATGCTGCTCTCCATTGTATCAACCACCAATACCAAGTTGTAGTTGCTCAGTACATTGTTCTGGCCTGTGACCAGCTCTCTTTTTCTCATTATGCAGTAAGCTCCCCTAAAGGTCTTTATTTCTATATTCCCAGTGTTGAGTTTCATGCCTGGCTAGAATTTCTTACAGTGTATGTTTGATATTTTAATACAAATGCAATCATAAATTAATTCTTTTGATTAAAAAATGAGAATTTGTCATATAAATGTTCACACACACACACACACACACACACACACACATAACACACTAAGCAAACACCAATCTCTATACCTGGCAATTTGGATTCTGAAAGCAAAGCTCACCAGCAGGAGGCTATACGGTGTTGCAGTTAGAATAAGTGCTTTGGGGGCAGACCTGCCAGCTCCAGTCCACCTTGTTACTTAATAGCTTTGTGATTCTAGACAAGATCATTAAAATCTCTCTGCTTCAATTTCTTAATTGTAAATAAAGATAATAACAGAACCTGGCTCTGAGAATTAAGAGAGTTAATACATGTGACTGGACGGTAGCGAGGACTCAATAAATGTTGGCCATTATCATGTCTTCCTTGAACTTGAACGTCTTTGCGTTCTCTCTTGTATTTATGTGCACCAGTTGCAGAGACCATAATTTCCACTTATCATCTGCCTGTTGTGCTCATCTAAAGTTCTACTCAACGTGGAATCTGTGGACCACCTGCCTCAGAATCAATAGGTCTTGTTTAAAAAAAAAAAAAAACTCATTCTTCAACTCCACTCCAGGGCTGAATCAGCATATCTGCCTATGAGGCCGAGGAAGCTGAATTTTAAACAAGCACCACCCAAGGAATTGTGATATAAAGTTTGAGAATACACTCCATAAACACGTCTACGGAGAGATTCAGCAGCTCTGCTTGGTGAGTCAAAGGCAAAGAGGAAGCCCCAAGAGAATTACAAATCCCAAAGCCACAGTCATTCTCTGCAACTTTCTCCACGAGCATGTTTGACTAAATAGCAAACAAGCATAAGAAAGTTAAGGTTGCTGTGCTGTCATTTTAATGCAACGTGGCAGCTATACCATCGTCCATAAAGAAAAATAAGATCACACAGATAGTACGTTCATGGATGATTTTGTGCTACAGCCAGAGGACTAGAAGCGCTCTATTGAAACGAAATGCTCAGGCATTTCAGCTCTGGTCATGTTGCATATTTACATGGTCATAACTCTAAGAAATAATAAAGGTCACATGTGCCCCAGAGCAGGCTGCCCTTGTCCGATGCTTGTTGGTCACCACTCCAGCGCAATGGACTTAGAAAGTGCGATCATGTCAGTGCACCACATCTGTAAGAAATTGAATACAAATCGCAGCTGAATTTATATTTCAAGGTAGCGGTTTCCAGCTGCACATCATTTGTTTTGTCTTGTTTAAAATAGCTCTAAATCGCGTGCCAGCTACTGTGGGCTCCAGATTCTATTAATTAGGGGAGGAAAACTAAAGCAGCAGCTTGTCCTCTGGGAGTCTGCACCAGGTTCCAAAAAACCTGTCTTGGGTCTCCGTAGCTCCATCAGAGGATTCCAGGTAATCGGGGTGGTTTTTCCAGGACAGTGTTTCTCAAGGTATGGTCCGAGAATGACTTGCTCAAAAAAATCACCTGGAAAGCTTACTAAAAATGCGGTTTTCTACACCTAATCCTGGACTCGCTGAATCGCAATCTCTGGGGATGGGCCCAGAGATCTGCATTTTAAGCATATTCTTGTTCATGGTAAAGTCTGAGAACCACTGTAACCTGAAGACTACTCTAAAATGAATCATTTTCCCTGGAACCAAGCAGGATTTACTCAACCAGAAACCTCAGTCTACCTTTCCCAATTTTCTCCCAACAATACATCTTTATTCCAGGTCAAGTAAACTCTCATCTGCTTTATTATTCTGACTCCCAATTATAATGAAACTCAGGATAAATATCTTACTAACTTTCACTGGTCAGTAAAGTCCAGATATAAAATATGTCACAATTTTATGAATAGAATATGGCCCTATAGGGGTCAGATTGTGTCCTGATTCATCATGAGAGAGAATTCATCTCTCCTTTCAATATAAAAAGCTCCCAGAACAGGCATGATGGGTAAATAAGGGTTGCCATGGCATCGTGCTCCTCCGTGACTTCCCCTTATTAAAGATTTAGTTGTAAACATCACTCTTGGTTAAGTTCCTCATTTGTATGACTCTTTTGTGATCTACCAAGTGTGAATATATGTGACCAGTCTTTGAGATTAATGTACTAATGTTAATCCTGACCCTAGGATAAAGGGAAAACCCCCTCCCTCCACCAGTTCATCACAGGTGCCTAGCAAGCCCTCAATAAATATGTGTCAATGACCAAATGAATCCCACTGTTCTGTTACCTCACACTTGCAGCCTAAGCCTGCTGAGGATCTACTCCAAAAATCCCATGGGCTCTACCATAACCCATAACAGAGCCCTGCAGTTTTGACATCTTACTAAATTTCTCATCGTGTATGACATCTCTCCTTTTGCAAGTTGTTTCCATAGCTTCCTCTCTAGCACATCTCTTTTTTGTTTACATATTTTGCACATTTCCATAACCCTCTGTTTCAAATGTTTATGTCTCCCAAGAACGGGCAACTGCTTCTCTCAGCTTATAGAAGTCCTAAAATGTGTTCTTTTTTGCTATGGCTAAAAGCAAATCTTCTAACAATTCTGTTGTGCTAAAGCCCTTCCTGATCTTGAAACCTTAATAATTGCTTCTTTTGTATTGCAGCCTGCTGGTCAGCTTTTACTTCATATTCTTAAATGAATTACAGTGGAATGAATCTGGAGGTTAAACATTCTGGAAGCTGATACATTGAATCACTCATATTTCAGCAAAACATCCAGCCACAGGAGAAAACGTAGGACCACTTCTGTATTTCCTGAGGAGCTTGTCACTCATTAAATTCTTGAGAGAGCCATTTCTCAAATGTGGTGTCCATCTTTCAAAGAAGACAGGCAGGTTTTCTGTGTGAATGGATACTTAACGAGGCAATGGCTAAGGTTTGTCTGAAACAGTCCCTGTTTGCACTTATTGTCCTGATATAATTATTCATAGCTCTCCCCAAATGTGCAGTTTGGCCACCGAATTATATAGTCACCCGACTCATGACCCCCAAGTTTTAGATGGAATAAGAATACTATTTTTGCAGATGGCAGCTACCCTTGTGGTGAGCACAGCATGACATCTAGACTTGTTGAATGGCTATGTTGTACACCTGGAACTAATGTATTAGTTGTGTGTCACCTATAATTTAATTAAACATTGTATGTCACTATACTCCAATCAAAAAACTTCAATCAAAAAAAAAAATACTACTACTTAGCTCACCCTCTTGCCTCTTTCTTCTCATCTCATCTTATCCCACCAAACTATCCCATTTGAAACCACAGAAGAGCTAAATAATTGCCACTTGCAGACTAGCCCGAGGCCTTGGCCTCTTACCAGGGAAGCTGGGATGTGTGTGACTCAAGGTAGAAACAGTTTGACTTACCAGTGAAGGATGATGATGGTGACTCAAACCAAAGCCACATTCTTACAGATATGTAGTAGCCTTATAACAATCCATTCAAATGTACTCTTATAACTAATACTGCTTTCCTGATTATGACCAATTCATTCATTCATTCATTCATTCATTCACAAATACGTATTGAGTACTACTATGTGCCAGGCACCGTTCTAGCCATTGGGGCTGCAGAAGTTAACGTAAGATTTCTGCTTTCGTGGAAATTACATTCCAGTGAGGGAAGACAGACAATAAACAAGTAAACAAACAGGTAAATAAGATAGATAAAGTTGGTGGTAACTGCTGTGAAGAAAATGAAATAGAGAGATGGGGTAGAGAGTGTCTGGTTTAAGTTATAGGTGAATTTTAATAACAGAGAGATCAGAAATCAGATGCTCAAAGGAAATACATATATTTTTTGCTCCCAGAGATGACCTGTCCAGGATTAGGAGGTGGGTCCATCTGTGAGGGCTTCCAAGACCCCAGACTGCTTCGACCTCCCTGCCCATGCCCTAGGGTGGTGTCCTCACCACAAGGTTGGAGCACCTCACCAGCCCTTGTCTGCATTTCAGCCTGCGTGAAAGAAATAGAGAATATCCAGGGTATCTCATTATTATGGAGATAACCCACGTGTGACATATTTTCATTCCTCTCATTTCCTATTGACCCGCACTTAGTCACGTGGCCACAACTTACAAGGACATCTGGGAAAGGTAGTGTCTACTTGGGCAGTCAGATGCCCAGCCAAAACTCAGTTCTATTATTTTAATAATAAAGGATTAAAAGGCATAAGTTGTGGTCTCTGCATAATTGTCCTATTGCACCCTGTGCTAGGCAGATGGGGGCTTTTTTAGGTGGGAAGTTTTTTAGCTAAAGTAGTCAGGGAAGATATAAGACCTGAAAGACAAGGAGGAGGCAGCCATGTAACATACATGGGAGTTAAAATCAGCAACCATGAGTTAAGATGACAATGAACACGTGTATATTTCACTCTAAAGTTTTAATTCATGTTTAGTTTTATTGTTAAAATATGTGATTGTTGAATATAAGCTCACTACCAAAGCACACCTATCTATCATCTATCTGTAATTTTTTTTTAATTGATAAGATTCTCAATTCTGTTTACATTCCATACCTGGTTGTTCTCGATACATCTGACACATAGTCCCAGTGAAAAATTTATGTAGATGATTGTTGGGTAGACAGTAAATTCTGAAAGCTTGATATTTCCATTTGTTTTTCCAATCATTTCGAATTTCCAAACAGCAATTATCATTTTCTAGACATCCTTTGTAATCCATCCCATGACCTAAACTACTGAGTAGCTCCATGGAGATGCTACAAGATTATAGAATGGGGAAATCTTGTTCTAAAGTAAATTGCAAGGAACTTCTCAATTTAAGACTCACTCATTAGTCAGATGGATTGTATACAAAGCAAGAAGTGTTTTGACATTGATTATGAGGGAAGAAAATGCTTGTTGGAAAGGCATCTTGTCCTTTCCTGATTCTGGGCACTTGCCATGCATTGGATCAATTAAGGTCTAATTAAAACCGTAAAAAAGACCTGTAATCCATCTGGCCAATTGTTCGGGTTACAGAGAAGCATCCAAATATTCTGGAAGAGGTGGTCCAGGGCCCAGCCTGATTCAGCCACAACTATGTAGGATTATTGCCCTAACAGCCCTGACATCCTTCTACCGAAATGGGGGGCTATGTGTCAGGATGTCACCTCCCAAGTCTCTTGCTCCCTCTCAGAGAAGCTGTCCTCTGCCTCTAAGTCCATGAGTGTCCATTAGTTAAAAAACAGACATCATTCCTGACAATGATCACAGGAACATGTGCTTCACAATGATGAGTCTAAGATATTGGAGATAATAATGAACATAATGACATATTCTTAGCTATGAGTTCAGATCCTGGATTCTCCTGAAATCTGCAGCTCACGTATCCCGAGCTTTGCAAATCCTTGCAATGTAAGATGTATGAAGGAGAAGGCTGCGTCCTGAAACTCTGGCATTTGCAAGCTTTGGGTAGTATTTTGTACTTAACTAAGGAGAAGACAGAAAAGTACCTACAATACACAAAGGCATAGAAGTGTCCTTTGATCTTGTAAGAACTTGCTGGCCGGAAAATGCTTTGGAAAATAACCAAATTGAATTTTAATTCCAACCTTTCTCCACTTGAAAAATGAGGACTCTGGGGGCACAGAGGAATTCAGGCACATGCCCCAGGTCACAAGGTCAGTGAGGAGCACAGCAGTAAGTCGAACCAAATATCCGGGGCCCCTTTCCCTCTACCACAATGTTGTTTGTTGGAAATCGTATTATTTCTGTTTTGGCATTCTTGAGTCTACAGAGCTGCAGTGTAAGGTTTTGGCATAGTATAGCACGGTGGTGTAATCCTCCTCCCAACTCTTACACTTCCCCCGTCCTTACCACCATATGAGGAAGCTAATCTTTATCACCCGTTCCCAATTAGCTTTGACAAACCTGATGTCTTGCCAACCAGTATACTACATCACACCCACTGACCCCAACAGGCAAATGATTCCATTAAATATCTAGACTTAATATCTCAGCTAAAAATGGCCATCTGTTCACACTTAATTACCATCTTCCCAAAACATATTTATTTGACAATCTTGAAGAAAAACTCCACTTGTAGAGAGGACTGAGGATTTGAATTGTTAGCCTTTCTGCTGAAGAGCTGTCAATTAAACTTAATATGATCTCAAATCTGGTTCAAGTCCTCCTGGAAATAGAAACACATTTTTTTCAGATGGTTCCAAAAACATTCTTGCATTTATTTCTAGAAAGGAAATTTTAAGAACAAATGGCAAAAAAAAAAACAACAAAAAAACCCAAGCTGCCTTTTTTTTTTTTTTGCATTGCTTTTTTTCTTAAATATACATCTCTTGAAAAAAGAAATGGGAGGGAAAGAATTCAGCTGCCAGGTAGATGTACCTTATCATTAATTGGCTTAACATGCCAGCCAAGAAACCAGCTAGCCACATTAATCTCCTGTCACCAGCGCTGTGTGCCTCTCAGAAGGACTCTTCTGGGTTCCAATCACTGTACGCAAGCAATCCTTTATTCTTGTGTCCCTCCTGTAGTGATCAGATTTGTGTGTGGTCATTCAAAGCCTCCTTTGAACGTTTTAAATAGCCAGAGTCTCAATAGCTCTCAACATTGCAGATAGGGCTTTAGCTTTGGTTGGATTATACATCAGGTGATTTACAAAGTTAAACAGACACTAAACCTGAAGAAATTTACAGCAGAAAAAGGAATTCACTGCCCATTCAAAATAAACTCATAAAAGCTGATAGTCACAACATTCATTACCAAGACCTTTTTGGCTTAACTATTAGCTATCCCACAAGACAAAATATCCCTATCAAAAAGAAGTATTCTGTTTGGGGAGTTATTTTCTGGGCTGAAGAAGAATGAGTTGAACCGCCTCTGGCCATCTCTATATATTTCTTCACTTTCGTAGCCTTTGCTGATTGGAATGCGTTCTGGTATCTTGGCCTCTCTGGGGGGGAACCAGGCAATTAAGAAGTTTCCAAAGACCAGAAGTTGTATAGGAATGACTTGCAAGCAGCATGTATTTGCTTATTTAAGAAATAAATATTATTGCTTACTATGTACCAATTTCTATGCTAATATCTGGGACTACAACCATGGGCCATGTAGACAAGTTTGTTGTCTTCATAGAGCTGATGAGAGAGAGAGAGACAGAGAAAGAGAGAGAGACAGAGAGAGAGGGAAAGAGGGAGACTAAAAACACAACCACACAAATAGAAGAAAAATTGTCAAAGAAGTCTGGACTTTTTAAAATAATTCTCAAAAAATAGTGAACATACTGTTTCAATTTTTTGAATACTGACCTATAAAAAATAAGGGAATTAACATTTGTTTGTTAGTGTATGTCAAGGACTTTATATATATTGTTCATTTATTTTTTACAAGAATCTTTTTTTTAAGATTTTATTTATTTATTTGACAGAGAGAGACAAAGCGAGAGAGGGAACACAAGCAGGAAGAGTGGGAGAGGGAGAAGCAGGCTCCTCGCTGAGCAGGGAAACCAATGCGGGGCTCGATCCCAGGACTCTGGGATCATGACCTGAGCCGAAGGCAGACGCTTAATGACTGAGCCACCCAGACGCTCCTACAAGAATCTTTATAGGTAGATACAAAGGAAATTGGGGCTCCAAAAGTGGAAGTATCCAGAACAAAAACATGCCCTGTAAGTTATAAAGCCAATAATCCTATCCATAGTCATCTGATTCAAAATCCATGCATTTACTCCCACACCTTCTGCATTCCTACCTAAGTCGTCTTTGGCACCTTAGCTGAAAAGGTCACATCGCTTCAGACTTCTCTTTCATCAGACTACTACTACTACTACTACTTCTAAAGTAGGCATGCAAAGTTCTCTAGCTGATATCTTTATCCCTGAACAGAATACCTATGTAAGAGCCTCCCTCCCCCAAAAAAGAGTTTCAACCTTGTGTAAAATCTCCAGAGAAGACAACGTCCCCCATCTCCAGCGGCACAGTCTGCTGTTCCTAATGCCACAAGCACACTGGTGCCCAATGAGTGCTTCTTGCTTAGCAAGCTCTCATTGCCAGATCAAGCTCCTCTGCTAATCTGGAATTGAGCTCTTATAAAAAGAAAGCCCAGAATTGAGAAGTCAAATAGTTTATAGATCTCAACATTCATTAGTCATAAAACATGAATGAACAACAACAAAAAATTCTCGTTTCCTAAGCATATTGCAGTCTGATTGCACAAGTCTTTTATTTCAAACACCAATAAAGGATGATCCTGTTTGCACCCTGCTAAGATAGACACAGCAAAAATTTCATATCACCTTTTAAGGAGAGTTTATTCTTCACCAATATTTGAGACGATTAGCTGGAAACTTTGGCCAATCATTAGCCCACATTCTCTCATTTTGTGAGAACCATTTGAAAACATTTTAATTTTTTAAAATTACATATTCCTGGCTCTACATGTTCCAGATAGCATCATAAATTCTTGAGAAAACTTTTAAATAACTACAAAAAGACTCTGAAAATATAGAATATAGATTCAAAAAATTCTTAACAAGATACTAGCACATTGAGTCCAACAATACATAAACAGATAATAATGCATCATGACCATGTAGGGTTTATCCCAGGAAAGCAATGTTGGTCTAACATTTGAAAACCAATCAAACATAATTCACCATATTAATAGAATAAAGGAGAAAATCTATATGATGGCTTCAGGAGATGGAGAAAAGGCATTTTACGAAATTCAACACTTAAAGGTTTTAAAAATAACTCTCAGAAAAATAGGGATATCAGAGCGCTTTCTCAAACTCACAATGGCATCTATGCAAAAAAACAGCTAACATCATACTAATGGTGAAAGACTGAACAGTTATTACCCGAGGTTATTACCCAAAGGAGGCTTTGAATGACCACACACAAATAACAAAGCAAGGGTACCCACTTTTACTGCTTCTATTTAATATTATACTGGGGACCTAAGCCACTGCAGTAATAAACAAAAGGTAGGGGGAGAAAAAAGGAAAAAAGAAATAAAAGGAATAATAATGAGTAAGCAATAAAGAGGTAAAATTATATTTGCAGATGATAGAATTGTTTATGTAGAAAATCCCGGAGAATCTAAAAAATAACTACTAGAACTAACAAATTTAGCAAGACACATGGCTGATATTTTTTAAACTGCTATATTCCAACATACAATCAGCAAGCAATTTGAAAATGAAATTTTTAAAATTCCATTTATAGTAATACTAAAAAGAAAAACCTGATCAAAGATGTCTACACTGAAAACTACAGAACACTGTTGAAAGAAAGTAAACCTAAATAAATGGGAAAACATACCATATTCATAGATTGAAAGACTCAATGTCATTAAGATAACAATTTTCCCTAAAATTGATTTATAGTTTCATACTATACCAACCAAAATTCCAGCAGACATTTTGGTAGAAATCAACAAACTGACTCTAAAATGTATATGGAAATTCAAAAGACCTAGACTAGCCAAAGCCAAAGCACTTTTTAATTTTTTTTTGAAGATTTTATTTATTTTTTTGACACAGAGAGAGAGACAGCAAGAGAGGGAACACAAGCAGGGGGAGTGGGAGAGAGAGAAGCAGGCTCCCCGCCAAGCAGGGAGCCCGATGTGGGGCTTGATCCCAGGACCCTGGGATCATGACCTGAGCCGAAGGCAGACGCCCAATGACTGAGCCACCCAGGCGCCCCCAAAAGCACTTTTTTAAAAAGAAAAAAAAAAAGTTGGAAGACTTACCCTACCTGATTTCCAAAACTTTTATAAAGCTACAGGAATCAAAATAGTGTGGGTACTGGTAAAAAAAAAAATAGTCATATACATCTACGGAAGAGAATAGAGAATCCAGAAATAAACCCACACACATTTTATCTGTTGATTTTTTACAAAAATACCAAGGCAATTCAATGGAGAAAGCAAAGTCTTTTCAATAAATGATGCCGGATACACTATACAGAAAAAAAAAAAAATTACCATTGACCCTTATCTCACACCACACATAAAAATTAACTCAAAGTGAATCATAAACCTGAATTTGAAACCAAAACTCTAAAATTTTCTACAAGAAACAGAGGAGAATTATGACCTTGAAGTAGACAGATGTTTCTTAGGTAAAACATAAGAAGCACAAGCCATAAGAGGGCAAAAAATGATAAGTTGATCTTTGACAAAATTAAAATGTTTACTATTGCTAAGACAATAAAGCAGCAAGCCACAGACCTGGAGAAAATATTTGTCAAGTATATATCAGACAAGTACTTGTATCCAGAATACATAAAGAATTCTTATCACTCAATAGCAAGAAGATAATCTAATTTTTAAAATAAGCAAAAACTTTAAATAGGCACTTTACCTTAAAACACTTACGGAAAGGACAGTCAAATTAGTAGTCATTGAGAAAATGCAAATTAAAATCATGAGATACCACTCTACATCTAATACAGTGACTAATATATTTTTTTTAAACTGACAATAGCAAGTGTGGGTGAGGGTGTGGAGAACTGCTGTTGAAAATATAAAATTGGACAACCATTTTGGAAACCAGTTTGGCAGTTCCTTTAAAAGGTCAGCGTATGCCTACCATGCTACTTTGCTAGTTTACTCCCAGGTTTTTACCCAAGAGACGTGAAAACATATCCACACTAAGATTTGTACACAAATGTTCATAACAACCTTACTTGTGATAAACAAAGACAACCCAAACGTCCATCAACAAACAGGTAACTGGATAAACAACTTGCGGTACGTCCATATAATGCAAAACTACTCAGCAAGAAAAATAAACAAACTATTGGTATGCTCAACAAATTGAAATTTCAGATGCAGCTCAAAATCCTCATGCTGAGTGAAAAAAGCATGGCAATAAGGAGTGTACCCTGTATGATTCTATTTACGTGAAATTCTAAAAAATGTAAACTAATCCATTGTGACAGAAAGCAGATCAGTGGTTGCCTGTGGATCTTGGCAGAGGGAGGGATGGATTACAACGGAGCTGGAGGAAAGTTTAAGAAGAGAGAAATAATTGTTAACTTGATTACAGTGATGGTTTCGTGGATGTATACATTTGTCAAAACTGATAAAATTGTACACTCCAAGTACGTGCAGTTCATTGTACTTCAACGATACCTCCATAAAGTTATAAAATATATTGATGCACTTTGTCTAGCTGCCCAACTCCAAGCCAGTGCAGTGGAGTGCTGCTGTCTTTGTTCCATATTTAGATGTATCTCACACGGTCCCTGTTCCTGACCCCAGTTCCCAAGCTGGTCACACTAGACTGTAGACTAGTAAGATGTGATTTTGAAATGTGGAAAGATTGGAAGCATTGACTAACACACAGAAACCATCTGTGGTGGTTAAGAATAAGGACCTCAGATTAGACATACCCACGTTTGAATCGCACTCAAACTTCGATTTCTCACTCACCGTGTGACCTCGCGTGAAACTTAATTTCCTATGTCTCCGTTTCCTCCCCTGTGAAAGGAGAGAATCCTACCATTTATCCCATGAAGTTATTTTGGATGTTCAGTAAGAGAACACGTGTACAGCACATGCCTGGTTCTTGATACATGAAAACTCTGCCATCACAATTGATGGTTTCCCAAAATTTCTAATTCTTTGAAATACTCGGTCGTGTTATCTGCAAGGGTCATGAAATTACTTAGGTGAGCCTGCATAGCTCACAGGTGGGAGTCTGAGGAGCCAATTATGGATCATATCTTGTTCAAATGTTCTTACTTGCTGGGTGTGTTTTCACAGGGATTTTACTTCAGTAAGGGTACAAGGCACCGAGTTTTCTCTGTTCTGATCCACCTACTCTTCCTGTTTTTGAAATTATATCAAAGTCTTTTTGTGAGATTTTTAGGTCTAAAATATGGGATATAGAGGTTCACCCTGGAAATCTGTTACCTCTTTCTGTTTATAGATGGACCAAACTTTTCTGTTCCTTGTCCTTGCTAGGGATCTGTCCCAGTTTGGAACTCCCTCCATCTGGTACATAGTTGGAACACAATAAACGTTAATACCTTTATTTCTCTAGTTCAGGATTCAGGTTTATCAACAAACCCTGAAGTGTACGTGATAACATACAACTCACGTGGGACTATGGAGTTCAGAGACAGATTCTGCAGGAGGTTCATGAGGGTCGCGCTGACATACAAGTAGAGCAAATGCACTGTTTTAATACTACAGCTGCTTCTGATCCTGACTTGATAGTAGGACTCTATTTTTATCATTCCAAAGTAGAGTAGATGTTCATTTCATGGACTATAGGGAGAGAGGGGCCTAAGCAAATGGGTGTCTACTATACGCTAGTCACTGTGCTAGAAGCATCCTATGTCATTTCTATAAATCCTCAGAATAAACCACTTCTGGGTTGAGGGTCTGGCTCTTGAGTTCGGCTCAGGTCATGATCTCAGGGTCCTGGGATCGAGCCCCACCTCAGACTCCGTGCTCAGCAAGGGTCTGCTTGAGGATTCTCTCCCTTTCCCCCCTGAGTGCATTCTCTCTCTCTCTCCCTCTCTCTCTCAAATAAATAATAAATCTTTGAAAAAAATAAACCACTTCTGTCCTACACATGAGATGACTGAGGTCTGACTTACTTAAGGCTCTGGATGTAGTGTGGAATAATGAAGAAGGATTTGAACCCACATAGGATTTGGGGTACACAACCTACATTCTGTACATTATGCCATATCCTTCTCAATGTTTGAAGTTTAGAAAGAGTCACTCTATAGTTTATCTTCCAAATGGAGACACTTCTAAGAGTGAATGTGGCAAAGCGTCTTTTACTAATTACGCCAGGACAGTAGGTGTAAACCAGGACTCTGGTGGGCAAATTGAGGTGGATGGTCACCCTAACCTGAGTTATCAACTGTTCAAGCAGTATTTCAAAGCAAAGAGATAGCAAGCAAGAAAGTGAGAAGAAAGTTTGTCACATGCTGAATGCTGGTCAAATAGGCTTTCTGGAGAGGAAGACGAGACTCTAGGTTCAGGGAAGAGTTTTTGAGGCGTGACCTAGTTTCTCACTAGTGTGGCCTGCAGACCAGCAGCAGCAGGGAGCTCTGTTAAAAAGACAGAGAATCTTGGGCTCCACCTCAGGCCTACTGAATCAGAATCTGCATTTTAATAAGATAGTCTGGTGATTCACGTACACATTAAATTTGAGGAGCACTGGTCTACAGGTCTACAAACTTCCTACTCCCCATCTGAGTGATTTGGGTAACTTGAAAGAAAAAAGATTCCAAGGGCCCATCACTCAGAGATTCTGATTCTGGGGATTTTGGGGTAGACCTAGGAATCTATATTTTAAATTAGCTCTCCATGAAATTGTCAGGGACAGCTAGTTTTGGGTCTCACTAATCTAGAGTATTCAAAGTAAAGAGCACCCAAGTTTTCATCAAAAATCACAGAGAGGGTTAAAATGGAGGCAGCTCAAGATACTCTGAGATTCGCTATATTTACATTTTTATCTAGAAATTTATCTATTTTCAGCCACGAAATCCTTTGAGAGCTAGATTCCATAATAGGAAATTATGTTAGCTGAGGAATTTTCAGTGAAATGAAGCAAAGCATAATTTCTCCAAAGAAGACCTTTTGGCTCCTGGAGCAAACCTACACAGCCGTAACTGTACCCAGACACACAGGCACAAAGATAAAATCAGACCAAGAAAACAGCCAAGTGCAGCTTCCCAATACACTTCCACCACGGTGACCACGGTCTTTGTGAGCATATCTGCCCCCAACCTCATCCCCAGGCCCAGAGGTGTGTGCACAGACTACGCTTCTATGTCATAGAAGGTTCCTGTCACACACAGAAGCTAAGCCTAAGCAATTACACACACCTTGCTGTATTATACCCACTCTTCCTCCTACATTTCTTTTCGGCAGTAAATGTGTTGTTAAGTAGTGGATCTCTAGCAAAGCGAAGTTCTGTTTTTAAGGTTCAATGACCGGACTGAATCTAAAAACCCAGATCTTAATTTATGGTGGGAAAGATGCAGTATCAAATGCATACACAATGTAGTTCAGAATCAGGACAAGATGTCAAGGTCGAGTACACAGATGTTCACATTCAAACTCTGAAATAAGAGCAGTGCAGAGAAGTAAAATAAGATGGAAAGCAAAAAGAGAGTGCTAAGGACCTGGCCTTCTGAACTAGGCCCAGCAATCCGTCCCTATGGCTACTGACCTAAGGTTGGTCCTTGGAAGCAATACTGGAAATTGCCGATGTCTCAGGTATAGACGTCCCATTCTTTTTATTCTCTGCCCTTTGATGTACTGTCTCATTACTTCTACTGTTTACGTTTTCAGTATTTTTTAATGAAAGAAAAGGGCAATAAACATCCCAGTCATCCTGGTCTAGATTCAACCACTGTTAACATTGTGCCCCATTTGCCCTATTTAAGTTTTTGTTGAACCATTGCCAACCGAAGTGCAGACATCATGACACTTCACTATTAAACATTTTAGTTCACTTATCCTGAGAGCAAGTGCTCATGCATAACCACAATACCATTAAAATGCCAAAGAAAACTGGCAAAAATAATTCCCTAATATCACCTAATATCCAGTCCTTATTGAACTTCTCCCAACTGTCCCCAAAATGTCTTTAACCCCACACTTTATTTTGACAATCTCCATAAAGCCAAGTTGAAAGAACTTATACACCCACCACTCAGATGGTACCATTAATTTTGTATTATACTTATTTTACCACACTCCTTTACATCTATCCATATGCATTCTTTATCCATAAATCCACTTTATTTTTTGACATATTTCAAAGTAAAATGTATCAATATAGTTTACCCTTAAATATTCTGTATGCAAATCATTAAGTAGAGTTCAATATTTGTTTATGTTTTCTTCTGCAGAAAGTTTACATACGATGAAATGCACAAATATTAAATTACATTTGACCTTTGCCCAAACAATCCCCTCGCCCACTCCCCATTCTGACACAAAGGCTGGCATGATGGTTTTCACCATACATTAGTTTTGCCCATTATAGAGCTTCACATAAATAGAATTATACAGTATATACTTTTTTGGAGTTAGCTTCTGCCACTCAAACTGATAATGTTTTTGAGAATCATCTGTGTTGTTGCCTATATCAACATTCCTTTTTATTACTGAGAAATAGTCCACCTGGATTGTTTCTAGGCTTTGGCTATTATAGATAAAACATCTATGAAAATTCTTGTAGATGTTGTTTGTGAACATATCTTTTCATTTCTCTTGGATAAATACCTGGAAGAAGAATTGTTGGCTCCTAGGGTTGAATTTGTTTAATTTTATGAGAAACTTCCAGACCTTCCCGAGTGCATAAGATTTCCAATTGCTATGTTTTCCTTTTTTCATTTCTGCTCTTATCTAATTCCTTCCTCTACTTATTTTGGGTTTATTTCATTCTTCTTTTTCTATGCTTTGTAAAGTAGATCTCAATTATTGATTTTTGACCCTTCTATTCAAATATAAGTATTTATTTATTTTTAAAGATTTTATTTATTTATTTGACAGAGAGAGACACAGCGAGAGAGGGAACTCAAGCATGGGGAGTGGGAGAGGGAGAAGCAGACTCCCTGCAGAGCAGGGAGCCCGATGTGGGGTTTGATCCCAGGACCCTGAGATCATGACCTGAGCCGAAGGCAGACGCTTAATGACTGAGCCACCCAGGTGCCCCCAAATATAAGTATTTAAAGCCATATATTTCTCTATAAGCATTTCTATAACTGCTTCCAACAAATTTAGACATGCCATGCTTCTGTTTTCTTTTAGTTTAAAATATTTTCTAATATCTCTTGTGATTTATTTCACCCATAAGTTATTTAGAAGTGTTTTTGTTTAATTTCTAAATTGTTAGGGGTTTCCTATTTTATTGTTATTGATTTTTAATTTAATACCATTATGATCAGAGAATCTACTCTGTATAATTTCAATCTTTTTTGAATTATTGAGGCTTGTTTTATGGTTCAACATATGGTCTATCTTGAGCATACCATTGTATACCTGAAAAGAATGATTATTTTTCAATATGAGGGTATAAGGTTTTGCAAATATTAATTGAGTCAAGTGGTTGATAGTCTTGTTTACATCTCCTATACCTTTATTGATTTTTTTTTTTGGGCCTTGTTTTCTTATCAGTTACTGAAGGAGGAGTTGTTAATCTCCAACTATGATTGTAGAATCATCTATTTCCCCTTACTTCTGTCAATTTTTACTTCATGTATTTTGAAGCTCCAAAACGTGTTTTATAACTCTTCTTTTTCCAAAACAGATTCAAGTATTCTTACCCAAATGCTGAAACTGAATTTTTTTTTAAACAAGCACATTCAAGATTTTATTTTTATTTTATTTGTCAGAAAGAGAGAGAGAGAGCACAAGCAGGGGGAGTGGTAGAGGGAGAAGCAGGCTTCCCCACTGAGCAGGGAGCCCGATGCGGGGCTCGATCCCAAGACCCTGGGATCATGACCTGAGCTGAAGGCAGAGCCTTAACCGACTGAGCTACCCAGGCGTCCCCTGAAACCGAATCTTATCAAGTCTTTAGATTTACCTAATTTCCTACCCTGAAGAGGAACAAGTGAAATAACATTATGAGAAACCAATTAGGCACATCCAGAATGAGGGTCAGTCTACAAGATCACTGGCCTGTCCTCTTCAAAATGTTAAGGTCATAAAAAGGGAGAGATTAGGAGGACTATCCTATCTTATAAGACTTAAGAAATATATCAACTAAATGCAATGCTCTCTTTTAAACCACTGATCACATTTGCATAGACAAACCAAGGCTTAAGAGACATAGTGTTATAAATATTCCACTTTGAATATTAGCGAGGATATATAGCCAGATTACATAGTACTGAGTGCACAAAGATGATAAGGCTTGTTGAAAGCAAGGAGATCAACCCAATCCAAGGAACGATCCTTCGGCAATTTCCCTGCCAGCATTCCTGAGCCAGATCGACAGCATCAGGGTGTATTGGACCTTCGTGTGATGGTGCTGGAGGTAAAGAGAATTATCACTCTAATCGTGCATGCCATAATTCTGTCTCCACTGGAAGCCTCTGACCACCATAAAGGAAAGCAAAGTTGTTCACATAATGCTGCTTCCGGCTTGCTTTTTGTCACGTGTACTGTGCTATGCAGCCTAGATCCCCACATCAGGAATGAAGCATTTGTTTCCCACCTGCTAGGAATATTATCAGAGGACAGCTCTCTGCTCTCCGGAAATGGCCTCGACACAAGAGAGCCATTGCTCCCAAAGTCACAGCCACCTTCTAGGGCTCTCTTCAAGGACAGGTCAACCTAGAGAAAGAGTTTGCTCCTTTACTCCAACCTGGCCCAACTCTGAAGGCCCATGCCCACCTCAGAGCTTCCTACGGGGTTGGCTGAGCCCTTATTAGAGGGAACTACATCCAGTCTCTCCCTCTGCCGTGTCCTCCTGGCTCCATTCCTTCCACACTTGTTGATCCCAAGAACACTCCCTGGTCCCCTCCATGTGTGCTGATCTCCATCTCAGAGTTTGTTTCCTGGAGAATCCATCCCGTAGCAAGGTTACCTTTAGAGGACTCATGATGCTTTTCTTTTTTATAAAACCACATTTACTCAGATTTTGCAGAAGGAGACATTGAGGCACAACACTTCTGCGACTTGCTTGAGCTTATCAGAGATGCCTATATTGTGTGAAGGCGGTGTGCCAAGGCGTGCTCAAGATCCACATAAATAGGCTGCCAAGTTTTCATCTCTGTATATAATTTATTTTTGCTACAACAGAGTAAAACTCACCATTCCAGCAATGCATGCCAGATGGAATGTTAAGATTTGTGGGTTTGCAGAGTGGGTGCGGAGCAGGGAGTCACAAGTTTAGAACAAATGTTAAGAAGCAGAGTATTCAAAGAAAGATAGTGTGTTTACTGGAAATGTGATGCACTCTCCCTGTGAGTATGGAAGAGAGGTGGGCAGGACAGTCAGTCTGCTGACATAGCAACACCATGCCGAGGGGGGATGGCGACCATTGCAATAACTGTGGGTGGTTTTAGAGACTCTGCAAAGACTGGTTTTGCAGTCGGAGTCGTTACATCCAGTTTCATGTTTGGAGATCGACCATCAAGATTTCTGGGATTCGAAAGTCAGCATGGAATGCAAAAAAGTTGAGACCCCGCAGCTGAAGGTCAGATCCCAGGAAATCACCCCACCACCCACCCCTGTGAGCTCTCTCTGCACCCGTAAGTTCAAACAGAAGAGGAGATAAAATTTTTACATCACACATCAAACACGTGTGCTGTTTCCCAATAAATTCAGCATCCTGGCACTTGAAGCATGTTAAACATAGGGTTGGTAATCAGAAGAGTATATAAAGAAGAAGGGAGGCATTAACTTAAGCAGCAAAGCCGGCATTTCGATAGAGATGTGGCCCCATGGAGTGAATAAAAACATGGCACTTCATTTTGTCAGCGTCTACGCTGTCTTTTTAGTTTCTTTTCTCTTTCCCTTTGTTGGCACGTTCCCTGCCATCCACATTCCCTTCAGCAGAGCCCATCATCTTAGCAGCACAAAGTCTTCTTTGTACCCTTAAAAGTGAAGTATTGATAAGCCCAAAGGAATCAGAGGAGACAGGTTTCTGGTCTTTTCGGGCATCAGTGAGGTCTGATTTTCAGAACGTCTGCGGCTGGGGCTCCAGAGTCCCATAAGAACTTCTGTATTCTATGACTTCCTGGCAAATCTGCGACTGTTTCACCCAGACTGAAGCTGAAAGCCTGCTCTCGGATGGCAGGATCGGCCACAGTCACGATCCCAAATTCATCACCCGGTCACACAACCCTTTATTTTGGGCAAGCCCGGGGAAAAGTCACAAAATTCCCTTCCAGGTCTTGCTTGTGAAGACATTTAAAACAAAGGAAATATTTTAACTCTGAAGCCAAAAGTTTCGGAGAGTTTTAATCCTCTGCCACTTCTTATCTGCAGCCCCTTCTAGTTACTCTCCTCCCAGGCTGGTTATTTTCATTAATGCGGCGGGCAGCTCTGACTTCACCTAGAGGGGAATGTAACCCAGAGCAGCCGACAAGAACTCGAAATTCTCTGGTTTTTGTCACTTGCTGTTAGAATCGCAGCCTTTTCTAAATTTAGAGTAGTGAATCATATTAAATAGTGACCTGACTGCAAATCTTCATCAAGTTTGTGCGGGGGTGCAATCCATAACACATCGCACTGTGAAGGTCAACAATGCGAGCGTTTCAGAGCCTCCTCCTGGTTCGTCGCTACAAAAGAAAAATGACATTGTGAACTTGGCTTCGTTTGCAGGACAGAATACAGATGTGTTTGCTTGCATTTTTTAGCTTCCTTTTCTAATGCTCACAGTATAGCTTATGGATTCATAGCATATGCATATGTCAACTTGTGGCTCTAAAGGATTAATTTCACTTTATCCAATATGTTGCTAAACCTCTTAGGGAATTCGTGGCTCAATGTGATGGGCTGACATAGCACTAATTTAATTCAGATTCTGTGTTTCATACTATCACGATTTCACTATTACAGCATTGTTTGTGGGAATTCAGATAAGGTTATTTCATGAAAGAAAAATGACAAATAAGACATTCTTTAGCTATCCCTGATTCCAGCCAATCCCTCATCCCTTATGTCAATAGGGCATCAAGATCTAACGACCCTAATTCAGTCCAGCAGCTGGCTTTCCATCCTCTCCCCGCGCAGTTGCCTTAGCTCAGACCTCTTATTCTTTCCTTGGAGCATCACGGTAATCTCCTACCTGGTCTTTCTTTTGCCAAAGTCTCTCTGCCCTGCAGCTAAAATTCCTTCTAATTCGATTGTGTCACTCCCCTCCTAAAAAGCCTTCTTGGGTGAGCAAATGTTGCCTAAGATAAAATAGAAAAAAAAAATGTGGCTTTATGGAAATGGATAGAAGCTCTGGCTTCATAATGTTACCTGAATGAATGAATTCACCACAGTCTACAGCCTTATCCTCAGATTCATAAGCTCAGAAATTCGATCAGGCTCTCAGCATGGACTCACATTAACTCATCCCACCAGACTCATGTAGGAACCGAAATTGTCAGCATATTAATTTTCACTGAAGCCTATCTGCTAGACAAGCCTTAATACTCATTTTGGCCTGGTTCTACATATTCCTCCCCCAGAAGCAGAGTCATAAGAATGGTGATTTTATAATAAGGTTCTTTATGGCCATGGAGTTCCCTCAGGAGAGCAAATTATTTGGCCGTTTGGGGCCTTAAGGGAATGATGGCTGGCTGTGACCACCAGGCCGGTCCTTGTCCCTGCAGATACTGTAGTTGACACGGGGAGCTGTTTCCCATAACACCGCTTCCTTGGGCTTCTATTTTCCACAATCCAGGCTGACCAACCATTTTCTGCTATCCCAAAACAGCAGATTAGGTTCCCACATTCCACACAGAATTCACACCATTTCCCTGAGATTGCATCTCCCTGGGAATTCTGGGAGAAATTCTGGAACTCTTCAATAACAAACTCACTGATGGGCCCAACAGGTTCCTGCTTCACTCTCATTCCACTGTGTCCTCTCCAAAGATAGCTTTATTTCCAAGTTCTTTGGGGTCTTTTCCTGTCACCCTGTAAACCCTGATCCCAAATTGCCTCATCTCCAGCTACGCCTACACATACCATGGTTTCTAGCCACACCAAACTCTCCACTCTTCTCCCTTTCATGCTGGAGCTACCGTAGGGTTTTTAGGCTGCAAGCCACAGAAACTGTTTCTGGCTCACTTGAGGGAGGAGTTTACTAGGGGTATATGGGATTGCTTACAGCATCAAAGGCAAAACTGAAAAGCCAGGTTTCGGAAAGGATAAGAAGCCGAAGCAGAGCTGAGGACCTAGAACAGCAGGGCCATCTCTTTGGGGAGACACCACGAGGCTGGATCAGCCCAGCCACCTCCTATCCTACCCAAGATTCAAATGCCCACATCCCACAGTTCAGCTTAAGAAAGGCAAGGCACCTTGACCACAGACCTCCAAGACTCTGAGATAGTCCAGACTGAGAGAAGGATCATTTCTCAAAAGAAACCCGGTGTCCCAGAGCTAAATGTCCCTGTGAAGGACGTGAGGAGCAAAACTGATCGAGTGGATAAACTATGGATCCAAAGTACGAAGTTGGACCCAAACACTCAGCAGAAATGCTCAAGTGCACAAGTCACTTGACAGGACAAAAGAGGAAATGCCCAGGGAGGCAACACACTATCTAGAAAGGAAAAGGAAGAAGTGAGAAGAGGGAGAAGAATGAAACTTCTAGTACATGTAAGTGATTTCTAGAAATCGTACATGGTAGTAAGAAAAGTCGAAGAATGCCTAATACGTAAATACTTCATCGTTTAAAATTTTGAAGACCGAGTGGAGTTAAAAGAATAGAATCTCCTGCAAATCCAAGGAATTAATATTCATGGCTGTGTTTAAAGTGCCAGCTCTGCATAAAGGGCTTCACAACACGGAAGTCTGGCCTGGCTTCTCCCCCCACCCCCCAGCCACTAGCTCTCCATGCTTCAGCGAGACCGTCCATTTCATAGTCCCTCAAACACCAGCTCCCACCTCGGAGCCTTGGCACACGCGGTTCCTTCCGCTAGAGTCTTCTTCACCTCCTATGTTAGTCAGGGTTCTCCAGACAAACAGAACCAAAAGGAGATACATCTGCATCTACATCCCTATTTACTACCGTTAGTCTCCCCCACTGAAATGTAAGCCCCACAAGGTCAGACTGTGTTCCTCATCACCCTGCCCCTAGCACCGAGCAACAGGCCTGCCCATCAGAGGCACTCGGTACTTCTATATTGAATGAATTAATGGAGGCATTTTTTTTTTTAATTCTATTGAGGTTTGTGATCACGGCACATTTATAGACTTTCCAGAGCTCACACAACTGCAGACATTAGCGAAGCCTTTGCCCACTCCCTAGCTTTATCCCAACTCTCTACAAGGAGCATCATATTAAATGTTTTTTCAGACATTTAGTACAAAGTGCCTCATGAGACCATGCCCATCTTGACAAGTAAAAGTGGCCTAGCTTCCTCTTTCCTTTTCTTCCAGTTCCAAAGATAGTAAAGTTAAGAAGAGCCATTCCGGGTACAAAGAACCTCCTTCCAGTGGTGAGCAGACCTGACTGGGGTCTGCAGGCAGATTCTGTGACAGATTGAAACTCTCAAGAAAACATCTTCAAACATGTGGAATGGAGAATGCTATTACCCCAGGAATCATCTAAACACATACAGTTTTTCACGGATAATGGATTCGTTAAGCATGCTTGGAATATTCTCCGTTCTTAAATAGCTATGAATAATCGCAATATTCATAAATTACTATACATTAGCAGGCTAAGCAGGTGCGCTGCAGGCAAATTAACTCATTAACCCTTTTCAGAGCTCTGATCTCAGGAAGACGGAACTGATACTTCCACAAATATAAATCAAAAAACTTTTAATAAGGTGCTGTCCTAAACAAAATGTCACCAGCTTTCCTTTTCTCATAAGGATTTAGTTTGATGAGATGACACTATGAAAGAGAAATGAACAAGCAAACGTGGACACATCGTATGGGTGGAAAACCTTTATTCCTTTTGGCGTCTTCCACATATCCATGCAGCCCATCCTTGACTTTCTCCGACAAAGATTTTCCAGCTTCTCCATTTTCTCCCGCTGTCTTTGCCCAACTTTTCCTCTAGATTTTTAGATCATGAGCGGGCAAGATAATAAGTCTAGACAGCATATTGCTTTTATGCTATATTTGAAAGAGAGTACAACTGAAAATTTATTCTGGACATTGCCTTCAATAATAAAGTGCTTAACTTGCACTATAACACTCATTTGAAAACATGGATACACCAGACACAGATGAGGCAGTGAACCAAATATATGTACAGACATGGATGGTCAAGTATTTTTCCAACATAAGATGCCAAAGAAATAAAAAGCATCTTTGTCAGGGATGAGGGTACCAGTGATCACACTGGGAATGCTGGAAATCCAGCGCAATATATGAGAACATTCTTCATTGCAACACACCGATTGATTTCCAAACTCCAGAATGTCTAGGTCAGTGGAAGTGGACATGACAACTTCTCAGTGGGGATGCGGGCATGATGACCAGTTAAGTCCAAGGAATTTTTCAACCAGGAGGTCAGGGGAGAGCTAGAGATGAGAGTGCAGAACTAGAGGGGGAGAAGAAGAGCCTCTGACAAAGTAAGAGGTCACAAAAAAGGACAACTGACATGAGAGCTGGAACTGCAGAGGGAAAAAAATTGTTAGGACGATCAGAAAGGTAATAGAAAAAATTCAGATGTAGAAGGTCTTGAATGCCAATGGTTTAGATGAGGTCTAATGAGCAAGCGCAAATCAGCCCAGGGAGTAATGGAAACCGCTGTCACAGAAGTCAACAGTGGAATCAACAAACCATCCTTTACTCTGACTCTTATTATTTTTTGACTCAGGAAAAAAAAAAAGCTTTAGAAGTAGCCACTGGCTTAGGACCACAGTGAACCAAAAAAAAAAAAAAAAAAAAAAAAATGTGGGTTTTACTAGCATTTGTGGAGTACAGATCGCAGCCTGGGGAAGTGGGATGTGGTCTGGTAAAACAAATATTTACCAGTAAATTATTTGTGCTTATTTTCAAGGGCAATTACATATTTTATGCATGCTTTCAAGGGATTCAGATTATCCTCATTTGATGCATGATGGTGATGAACTGTATCTAAAGATTTACCCAAGCGATTTCTAAACTCTGGAATGTCAAGTGAACAGCCGTTTTGAAGCAGCAGCTCACCCTGGAGAGGTTGCATGGCACCGTGCGTGGGGACCCTCCTCCCAGAATGAGCCTTCAGAACAATAAACCATGATGGTCTAATGCAAACCAGAAATTTACAAACGCAGGCTTTCCGCAATTTACACATGCTCCATTCCCAGCTGGAAAGCCAGCATTTCAAGTCACAGTGGATAGTTCCAATTGGAAAAGCCTCGGTTCTGAACAGCAAGAGAAAGGGAGGGAGGCGCTAAAATGACATTACAAAGACAATTAAAGGAATTGGACAAGGCAGCATGAATAAAAACAATCGATATTAAGCTCGCTTTGCCCAGATGTGAAAATCAGATTTCTTTCATTAAATTTAGATTAGAAAGATGAGTAATCAGCAAAGCACAGCTAGAGCTAAAATTTGAATTTAGTTGTAGAGGGTTCACTCCTAAAGAGGTTGAAATACCCGAAAGGACAGGCATTTTTTTTTTTTTCCCACAGAATCATCAGTCTAGGCAGATCGCTTGCTTTCTCAGGAGAAAAATCAAATTTTATTTCCCAAAAGAATGGCAAATAGGTTTCCATCATTAGTATGTTGGTAAGAGCTATCCTTCAGCCACTTTGAGTGTGTTTCCATGCAGAATATATGCATATTTAATTACAAAGGCTGACAATGAATTCTTATTATATGGGGCACATGTGCTTTCTATGTCTATTCTAATCCTCCCAACTACCCAGAGAGGGTGGTACTCCTATTGCCTGCATTTTACAAAATGAGACGCTGATGCAGCTTTGTCGATGGTAACCACTGGATTGGGGCAGAGCTGGGATTTGGACCCAGACGGTCTCATTCTCATCTTGACCACTGCAATAGGTGTCTTTGAGGGCGTGTTTCAAATAGCTTCTATATAATGCTAATGATAGTATTATTTCAGGAATAGAAATTACCTACACTAACTGGCAAGTAAAGTATCAAAAATTCTTTTGACTATTTGTGCACTGTGAATTCGGTATAGAGGGTGGGAGGAAGAGCCTCAGACAAAGTAAGAGGTCACAAATAAGGACAACTGAAGTTGAAATAAGTAGAATCAAGAAGACTCAATACAACCAATTGTTAGATTGTTCATCTCTTGAATGAAATCAATGCCCACATATCCCAAAGTTGAAGATTCTCTGATGACGGTGTAGGGCTGCCCTCAGGTAGACCACTTCCAGAAATGTGAGCGCATCCTGGTCACTGCAAACGTCCATTAGCCTTCTCTCCACCTTCAGCCCAATCTCCTCTAAAGTCCTTTGGTTCAATCAAACAACAAGCTTTTAACAGAAGGTAAAGCCAATGGTCACTCTTTCTTTAAAAAATTTATTTATAAATTTATTTATTTATTTATTTGAGAGAGAGAGTACAAGCACTTGTGAAAGCTGGGGGAGGGGCAGAGGAATAGGGAGAGAAGCAGACTCCCCATTGAGCACGGAGCCTAATGCTGGGCTTGATCCCACAACCCTGAGATCCTGACCTGAGCCAAAATCAAGAGTCCGAGGCTTAACCCACTGAGCCACCCGGGAACCCCCAATGGTCACTCTTTTTTCAACAACAAAATATTTGCCAATGTCAAAAGCTGGGAAGAACAATTAGATATTTATTAGTTTAGGATCCTGTTTTTATTTCTTTTTCCAATTATTTAAAGGAGCTCTATCTTTTAAATACACTAACACATATGAATTTTCAAACTTGTTACTAGATTATTGTCATAGTGGGTCCCTAAATTCAATACTGTAGGTAACACCTACAGGATCAGATCATATAATCAGATTACTGATTTTTCCTAAGCTGTCCAATTCTTTTTAAAACAAAACAATAAACAGTTCTGAAATTATCTGAGTTGACTGGTTGTTCCTCTGCTTTTTGAAATGAGTTTCTGTAACAATGCAAAGCAAAAATCTAGCATTAGTAAACATTTTTAAAAAGGAGGGAGGACCCATATTAACTTGAATTAGTTAATGTTTCAGGACTCTCGTCACTCTGGCCAACCACCAGAAGTATCTATTGCTGACAAAACTTCATCCAGTCAGAGAGAATCAGACCCAGAATGGGAAAAAATTGTTCTTTGGGAAATAAATTCTTAGTATTCTCCATGTGGGGAAAAAAGCCCATTTCTATGTTTAGAACTCAGTGAAAAAAGCAGACAAGTGCAAATCTTGTCAATCTATCAAAATGCCCAAATCCAACATTTTAGACATATAAAACTGCACACATCATTTTGAGCTTCTTGGCTTTCCACTGCCCAGCAGGGTCTGAGTGATCCTGGTCCTGGTCCAGAGAATTAACAGTGATGTAAATGTAAATATTCCTATAAATCAGCAGTAAACGGAATTACGTTTTTCTCCCTGCAGCCAGGCTTGTCTTTTTTTTTTTTTTTTCTAAAGCTCTATGACAACCTTAGAACAGAACTGTAATTCATACTGAGATTTCCTCTCTCAAAGTGAAGTTAACTGAAAGTAATTATGGGTACCCTGCTTTAGGCAAAGCTAATACATAAAAAAAAATTATTTACAAGAATAATTTACTTCAAGAATGGTAGTTTGCAGTTCAAGATAGGAAATATCTCTAGTTTACATTTGGAAAATTCTACATCGGTTGTAACAAGTTTGTCTGATCTGACAGAGCATCCCCTCCTACTCTTAGGAAATAAGAAATTCTAAAATATAACCTAAACTTTTAAATACATAGCTGATCTCAAAAGGGAATTACCAAAATGAAGTTACTCCACACTAGACCAGTAAGCATGCAAGCTGAGGGCTTCAGTGGTCCAGAAGGCCTCCTGGCTGGGACCGGAGGGAGAGTCCACCCATAAGGCATATTCTTGATCCCATGATAGGACAGAGGCTAGAACCGAATCTCCTACAAAACAAGAACTCTGGAAGGGTAGCTTCTCACCAGTCCAGGGCAGTAATGGCTTCTCACCTACAGGGCTTATAGGGAGAGGAGGAAGTTTATGTGAGAAAAAGGTAAAATCCCAAACTTGTGACATAAGTGGATGTGGAGGCAAAATTTATACTAGCTGTGTGATAAAGAAATAGCAAGCTGAGAAATTCACCTAAAAACAGGTCCTGGACCATTGAAATCCTGAGGCTTCCAATCAAAACAAGTACAAAATGCCCTGTAGAGAAATGTGCACGGCCAAAGGCACAGGAAGCCGACGTGAAGCCATCCCCACTGAAGATGAGTTCACAGTGAAAAACTCAACCAACGCTTGAAAATGATTTGCAGGGAGGGAAAACCAACAGGCATGACAAGCAGGGTCAGTAAGGAACCCTAGGGCTAGGGAACAGAAGAGAGAACAATCTGAAACAGACATAAAATAACAGTATTGAAATGACTGTAAAATGCCATAAACTTAGAAACCAACAACTGAAAGATAGGTGAAGATATGCATTTGGACATTTAAACACATGCTTCCAAATCATTCATAATCAGTGAAGACATTCTTAGTTCTTGGAAATGAATAGCAAGGAAAACATAAAATCGGTAGAAGTAGTCTAAGTATTCTTTCAAAGGAAATGTATACACCTTTCAATGCACATGGTAGGAAAGAAAAAAGAGTTAGGCCCGGCAGCTCTAGAAATGAGAAAAGCAAAGGAGGTGGCCTAAAGGAAGGATCAAAGATAAAAGCAGAACTTAATAGAAGAGAAAACAAAGACATTTTATAATTGATCAGCAAAACAACAACAACAAAAAAACCCTGCTTCTTTGGGGAACAAAACACATAAAGGAAAGACAAGTCTCTGGAAGATTGAACAGAGGCAACAAAGGAAAAGGAATAGGAATAAATATTGGTAAGAAAGAGGGTATATGACTAGATAGGATGGAGTTTTTCTTTAAGCTTATGAGAATATTTTGTAAAACTTTATGCCAATAAATATAAAACTTGAATGAAAATTCTAGAAAAATAGAAATTATCAGCATTGACTAATAAAAAAAAATAGGAAATCAGCATAATCCTATATAAAGTTTCAAAGTGATGAGTAAAGATCTAACCATACACATGAAAAAAGCCTCAAAAGGCTTTCAAGCAACCTTCATCTTCATATAGTAGGTAATTCATATTCTGTACAAATGATTCAGAGTTTTAAAAAGAGGGAAAGGTCCGCTACTCATTTTACAAAGCTAATATAACCTTAATGCTAAAATTAGCTAACTACTGTATGAAAAAAAAATGACTAGTTTCCCTCATGATATAAATATAAAATCCTAAATAAAATGCTAGCAAAATAAATCCAATTGTGTGTGTATGTGTTAAATTATGACCAAATAGGGTTTATCCCAGATATGCAAGGATAATTCAATTATTGGTAATCTATTGATATAACTCACCTTTTAAAGAAGAAAAACCATAAATTCATCCCATACGTGCCAAAAAGAAGACATCCAATAAGTTTTTAAATTGGTTCATGATTAAGAAGCAAAACATACTCTTAGCAATCTAAAAGTAGAAAGAATTAACCTTAATCTAGTACACAGTGTTTCATTACAGCAGACATCATACTTAATTGTGAAATATCAGAAGAAATTTACTTAAGATTGGGAACAAGATGAGCATATCTGTTATTACCCTTTCGGCTCATCATAATACTGGTGGTTCCAGCCAGTGCAATAACAAAAATAAACAAAAAATGAAGGGTTAGGGAGAAAAAAATTGTCACTGTTTTCCAACAATTTAAACAGAAATACAAAGCAAATAATTGGAACTTAAGCAAGTTCGGCCAAGTGGCTTGATAAAAAAAAATATGTAAAAATTAATAACAATCTTATTTACAGGCAACAACTAAGGAGAAAATTTTGATTTTTAAAAAAACTCCCACTCACAGAAACAACAACAAAAAATTAAGTGATCAGTAATATATACAAAAGATGTTCAAGATTTTAGAGAAAATTTTAACGTTATCAAGTGACATTTAAAAAACTGAGTAAATGGAGAAATATAGAGAAATATATAATGGTAATGGAAAGGGAACTCAGTATCATTAAGATATCATTTTTCTCATATTTATCTATAAATTTTAATGCAATCCCTATAAAATTGCCACATGCTGTTTTGCAGAATTTGACAAATTAATGAGAGTCGTATGGAGAAGAAAAGAGCCAAGAACTTCTTAACGACTAAGAAGATGTGCAAGTATGAAAACAAATAAAGTTATATTAACTTGAAGAAAATGTGGTATTTGTCCAAAAAAAGAGAAAATAGGCCAATGAAATGGAAAAGAAAGCCCAGGCAAGAAAAAGCACGTGTATATGAGGGGTCATTACAAGTCAGTGGAAAAGGACCAACCATAGAATGCATGCGGCTGCAGTTAAGTTGTCTATATACAAAAAACAAAGTACAACTATTCCAACCTCACTTCATAAACAGATTAAAAATCCAAATATGAATATTATAACTTTGAAAGAGAAAAATAGGGAGAGAACATATATTTTTGTGAACATGGGGAAATGAATGTGTCTCTTAAAGAAAATGCCAAGGACACAAATCATAAGGAAAAAGATTCATTTTCTTTTTTTAATATTATATTGCATTTGATTATATTGGAAATATAGATTTTCATGATATAAGATACCACAAACGAAGGTAAAACACAAACCATATACTTGGGAAAACCTATTTATCATACATCAATTAAAAAATAGGTATAACTAAAAAAATACAAAGAATACAATAATAAAATGTGTAAAGGATATGAACAGGCAAGTCACAGAGAGAAAATGAAAACACCAAAAATTTCTCAGTCTCAGTAACTATGAAGGAAATGCAAGTAGAGGGGCACCTGGGTGGCTCAGTCAGGTAAGTGTCTGCCTTTGGCTCAGGTCATGATCCTGGGGTCCTGGGATCCAGCCCTCACGTTAGTCTCTGTATTTTTCAATTTCATAACTTTTAAAAATTAATAAACAAAATCAACAAATCACTTATATATCCATGATCTCATTTTGATAGACCCTCCCAAATAAGACTGTATGGTGTTTATTTTATAGATGAGAATACAGGTTCCTCAAGTTTAAACCCCTTACCAACCCTCACAGAGCCAGAAAGGAGAAGAGCTGGGACTCCAACTTCAGTCACCTGCACCAAGATGCTCTTCCAAAAATTCCTTATCTTGCAAAATGATTATCCGGAGTCCTGTAAAGATTAGGTTCTATTACTACATTGAATATTTATTCTGATTTACCAAAATTTGATTGACAAATCAACTTTTTAAGATAACATTGATTCCACCCCCCATAAATCAGTGCCTACCTGAAATCAGAGGTTGACCCTGTGTAGTTGACAAAAATGTGTCTGTAATAACGTCACTGTCTGGTTCCAGTGGCATTTACACTGGAGGGTCTGGGACCCTCAGCAACTGTGGTTCTAGAATCATCTTTTCCCCTGCCCAGTATCTTTCCAAAGTCAAAGGCTGTGGGGCAGAAGAAAGCCACCAACAAGCTCTTATCTGCATGGCCTTGAGCCATCTTGAGATTATTGAAGAAAATCTGTGACTTGGCATCCATCCTGACTTACAAATCAGTTTAAAAATATATGTTACCACAGTGGGACAGCTGTTCTTTCTCCTTCCTTTGCCAACTGACTGTGTATATAGCAAGTTTTGTCATTTTTCCATTATTCACGACTCTTGGGTTATCAGTGTTCTGAAAAAACGATAACATGCTTTATTGGAAGACAAACTGTTTGAAGACAAAGTTGGAAAATAAGTTATTCAGGGCAACTGAGAAAGGGTTTTGTGCATCAGATGGTTTTAATTAAAGGAATCATATCAAATCTGCTTCTACTTACAGAGGCGAGACACCTCCCAGGGTCTAAGATTAAAGCCTTTGTTAGTCTTTTTCACCAAAACTCTACCTGGGTCTTCTGAAGCTTTCTATTTTCCTGTTAAATGCCAGAGAAACTTTGGTATACAATTATGAAAAAGGCGAGTGCCAGTGGTTTACCCCAAAAAGAGAAAGAGGGAGGGAGGAATGGAGAGAAGGACAACTGTTTCTTTTCTGTTTGTCTCTGATTTGTTTATGTTTATGCAAAATCGAGTTTCTTAGCATAGGAGGTGTACGTAAGAACGTTGTTGCTCCTCCCGCAATAGCTGTCTCTTTCTCTAGCAGAATACATTTCTCCATGGCTACTCCTGCTGTCACGCAATGCTCTTGGCACCCTGCAGTTTATGACATGACCCTTTCAACATTCTAGAAAAGTGTTTAGGACGCTATGTCACTTTTATAAAGATTATGGGCCTCCCAGTTCACAATTTTTGTCTGCCGAGTACCTTGATCTCACCAACCATGAAGTCCCTCGTGAATGTGGATGAGTGCTTTATTTCCCCTGTCAAGTTTCTGGCTTTTCCCAGATTCCTTTAAAACAATATTGAGAAACATATTTGAACCTACAATAATTCTTAGTCAACCATTTTACGGCTACCCAACGCTGCATTTGACTGAGAGCTGTTGTGATAGTAGGAAGTTCCTTTTACATATCAAATTTCAATACACCCGGCCTGCCCCTTACCAAAAAATGCAATTTGGGGGCACCTGGGTGGCTCAGTCGTTAAGCATCTGCCTTCGGCTCAGGTCATGATCCCAGAGTCCTAAGATCGAGCCCCACATCGGTCTCCCTGCTCAGCGGGAAGCCTGCTTCTCCCTCTCCCACTCCCCCTGCTTGTGTTCCCCCTCTCGCTGTGTCTCTCTCTGTCAAATAAATAAATAAAATCTTTAAAAAAAAACACAATTTAGCCACATCTCTATTATCCCAGAGACAGAGAAATGAGCTCATAAGGATATATTTATGTCAAAAAGTAATCCCCAAACTTCATTCTTCAGTCTAGCCACCAAAGCAGTTATGTAACATTCGGAGAGTAAAACTGGTTTATTAAATGTTTGTCTCTTTCTCATTTCTGATCTTCTCTAGCTCCCTTAGGTAGATGGAAAGTTTCCATGAAATCTAGTTTTGGAAAACAGCTTCCAAAAACCCTTGACACACAGTTCCTTAAATTTTCAAAGGGAAAAAACAGAGAAACTTGTCCACCATTAGCAGTGTTGCCTAGATAAACCAGCTTTGACCTCTCGATCTGATTCTGAATAAGCAGGGCCTTGGCCCCACATGGATTTGGAACGAAGAGAGGACAGTCTTATTTTTTCTTATTTCCCCAGGAATGACCACAGTGCCCCATGGATAGCAGAATCTCAATAAATGAGAGTGAACTAAACTAAAACACCTCCTCCCTATCACAGACTTCTCAATTCAGGTACAACATTCTCTGAGATTCATCCACTTATTTATTCATTCAACAAACATTTATTGAGCACAACTCGGGCACTGGGGATGCAGAAGAAACAATAATAACAATTCTGCCTCAGGGAGATCACATTTTAGTGGAGGGAGTCAGATAATTAATAAAAAAGTAAAATGCACAGTATTTAGGTATCGTTAAGTGCTGCGGGAAACACCAATCAAGGAGGGGAAATGGGTGGCTTTGTGGAGTGGGTTATCCCAATTATAAATATAGTAGTCAGGGGAGGCCTCCCTGAGAAGGTACCATATCTGAGGGAAGAGGATTTCAGGCGAAGGGACAACAAATGTAAGGTCCTGCAGAAGAGCAAGGAGCCTGTATGGCGAGAGCAGTTGAGGGAAGGGGTGAATGACCAGCCATGAGACCAGAGGTAACTTGGGGACAGAAAATACCAGGCTGTAAGGGTCATCCCTCAACAATTACTCTGAGGTAAATGGGAAGCCATTGAGTGTCTTAGAGTTTCAGACATAAGTTACGTGTTTATAGTATCACTCTGAGGGCTGTATGGAGAACAGAGTGTAGAGGGACAAGGACAAAAGCAGGAAGAAGAGGAGGCTACTGCAAGAGTCCAGGTGAGAGCGAACAGTGGCTTGGACCAAAGTGGTAGCAGAGGGTGTGTTGAGATGTGGTTGGATCCTGGGTATATCTTGAAAGTAGAGTCTAAACATTTGCAGACAGGTTGGACGTGGTATTTGTAAGAAGATCTTCAAGAATGACTCCAAGTTATTTGGCCTGAGCAACCAAGTAGACGGAGTGCCACTAGTTGAGATGAGCAAGTCTTCAGAGCAAGCCAGTCTCCTAGAGAAGATCAGGGTCACAGCAAGCTGGAAATGCCCATTAGACATCCAGGTGATGAGGCTGAGTAGACAAGTGGAATCTTGACTTCAGTGGAGTAATCTGGGTGGAAGACACATTAGGAGAAGGAGGGGAAAAATGAAGGGGGGAAATCGGAGGGGGAGATGAACCATGAGAGACCACGGACTCCAAGAAACAAACCGAGGGCTTTAGAGGGGAGGGGTGTGGGGGGATGGATTAGCCCGGTGATGGATATTAAGGAAGGCACGTATTGCATGGAGCACTGGGTGTTATGTGCAAACAATGAATCACGGAACAGTACATCAAAAACTAATGATGTACTGTATGGTGACTAACATAACAATAAAATAAAATAAAAAAAACAAATTTGAAAGTCATTAACATACAGATGTTATTTAAAACATTAAATAATAACCCGAAGAAAGTAAGTGTAATAAGAGGAGAGAGGCATGGAGGACTGAGTCCTGGGTTCTCCAAAGGTAAGAGGTCAGGAAGACTAGGTGAAGCCAGCAAAGAAGACAAGAAGGAGCAGCTGGTGAGGAGGAAAACCAGGAGTGTGCATGTTCTGGAAGTCAAATAAAGAAAGTGTTCTAAGAGGGAACCAATGGGAAACCGGGGTGGCTCAGCTGGTTAAGCGACCGACTCTTGGTTTCAGCTCCGGTCATGATCTCAGGGTCCTCAGATTGAGCCCTGCTTAGCGGGGAGTCAGCTTCCCCTCTCTCTACCTCTGCCCCTCCCCACCACCCACTCATGCTCTCTCCCTCTCTCTAAAATAAATAAATTTTAAAAAAAGAAAGAAAGAGGGAACCATTAACTGCATCAAATGCTTTTGATAAGTGAGATGAGGACTGTCTTTCTGGTGGGACAGAAGCTCCATAAAGAGAGGAGTCTGTCTTATTCTCAGCTGTATTAAAAGTACCTGTAACAGGGTCTGTTCATAGTAAGCACTCACTAAACATTTAATGAATTTTTTAACGTGTGAACAAGGTATGAAGCTTGATGTACAAGCTCAACTGTGCACGAAATGGCAGAGCTCTTCTTTCTATAAACAGCTTCAAAGAGATGACAGGAAACGCCCCCCCCCCCCCACCCCAGGTCCTGGCTCCTCCCCAGGGGTACGTCAAGTGCTGAAGGATTCCGCACCTTTAGGCTTTGGGAGAGGCTTCCTGATCGTTCCAGGAACTGTCCGTACACACGACTCCGAGCTGCCCCGGGGAGCTCTGCTGTTTCTAACCCACACTTGGGGCACAGCAGGTTTCTGACATGCCTCGTAGACCAGGCCTAACGGCAAAGTCAGGTGGCAGAGGACATTCCAGAGCGAAGGCGACTGCGTGGAGGGCAGGAGCACGTGGGCCCCCTCCAAAGGGAACGGGACCGTTCCACCCCTGTGGAGAGTTTCCATGTAGGAATGTCGCCCAGTACATCTGCTGGGCTCTAAATGCCCGTGACTTCTTTAAAATAAAATAAATAAATAAAAATGTAAAAGCATAGAGGAAACAGAAGCTGTCTGAGGGCCATTCCTGCCCACGGCTGCCAGAGTGGGGCCCGTCCTGGGCGTTCCCTCCAGGCACTGCTTTCTGAGGCACGGTGCAACCCTTGGAGGGCTCCCTGCACTGCCCTCCCGGGTCCAAGGAATCATTTCCTAAGCTGGGAAATAAATCCCACTCTCTCCTTTGCTGCTTCTATGCCTGCGAATTCTCTCTCATCTCTAGGCTTTAACATTTTAAGAACAAAACCGAGAAAGGCTTGTCCCCTGTTTCTGCCTGTGCATTACCATCCCCATCCCCTCCCCTGTACCTGGTCTGAGGGAATGTGAATTACCCTACCTGCCTGAACACGGGATGGAGAGGCAGAGGGACCAGAACCCAGAGGGCTGAGGTAAGACAGAAAAAAAAAAAAAGAAAAAAGCAGCTTCTTTTGAGGAAATAAAATAGTCCAAGGTCTAGTCCTTGCCCTTCCAAAACTTACACTGTAATTGAGATGACAAAACACACACACACAGACACACACACACACACACACAACTGTGCATATTAAATACGAAATTCAAGACATTACGTTAATTCTAGCTGGAGTTATTAGGAAAACAAGTTATGAAAAGTTGAAATTAAGCTTGGTCTTGAAGAGTCAATACATTTTTATTTTAAGTGAAGATTGTCGCTTTTAGCAGGAGTGTAAATTGCAACATTCACCAAAAGCCTTGAGAATGTGAGATCTGAATGGCCCAGTGAGGCTACTTGTAGTAAAGGATCTTAATGATATGTTCAAAGAGATATGAACACGGATGTCCATGCATAGCCATAAAGTGGAATATTATGTAGCCAATCAAAATGCAGACGTAAGAACACATATATTGACTTAGAAAGCTGTCCATCAAGAAAAGAATTCAGGCAAGTAGTTTTAGAGCATGAATCATCCCATTTTTAGAAAGTATATACGTGCGGGGCGCCTGGGTGGCTCAGTTGGTTAAGCGACTGCCTTCGGCTCAGGTCATGATCCTGGAGTCCCGGGATCGAGTCCCACATCGGGCTCCCTGCTCGGCAGGGAGTCTGCTTCTCCCTCTGACCCTCCTCCCTCTCATGCTCTCTGTCTCTCATTCTCTCTCTCGCAAATAAATAAAATCTTAAAAAAAAAAAAAAATCTTAAAAAAAAAAAAAAAGAAAGAAAGTATATACATGCATGCACAGGCCCTTGCCTATTGAAAAGTCAGAAAGGATGTATACACCAAAATGTTGCTGGAGGTTATGGTAGATAAGGCACTGCTCCTGCCCTGGGTGGGGTACACAGCCCTGCCTCAGTAATGTTGGGCTTGGCCAAGGGACTTGTGCTGAGCAACGAAATATGAGCAGTTGCGCCATCTGTCCAAGCTAATGCTTTAAATGTGACGGTGTGGTTTGGGCTCAGCCTCTCGCTCTTCCCCTCTGCTGTGAGGACAGGGACGTCCCAGAGCAGGGCTGCTTCTTTAGCTGGAAATCCAGAATAAGATGACACGTGGAGCACATCCCAGAACCTGGGGGCACATAACAGCCAAGCCGCAGCTCTCCTGTGACATGCGGGGAAAATAATTGTTTGCTGTGTAAACCACCGCAATTGGGTGTCATTTGTCACCGGAGCAAACCTGAGAAATACAGTAGTTATGGTGAGGTGAGTTTTTTCTCACTGAAACTACAGGTGATTTTCACTTTTTAAGAAATGGATATACTTCTGTATTGTCTGAAATTTTAACGATGGGTATGGTTTATACCTACATTATCAGAAAAATCAATGAAGATACAAAAATTTCTAAATAAGTGAATTTTTTCTGATTAAAATATTGACAACACTAAAAAAAGTTAAAAAAAAAAACCTAAAAACTAAAAGTAGCCCCCAATCCCACCATTCATAAGCTCTCTTGACAGTTTTGGAATATGGATTTCTAGGGAGCTTTTTAAAAAAAAATTTTTTTTTTAAATAGTTGAGTTCATACTGTACATAGAGTTTGGGTTTTTTTTCCTCTCTTTTATTGAAACATAAGTAATTTCTTTTTTTCTTTTTGTTTTTTGAGAGAGAGAGAGAGAGTGAGTACGTGCATAGACGCACACTGAAGGGAGGATGGGAGGGACAGAGGGAGAGAAACAATCTTAAGCAGGCTGCACACTGAGCACAGAGCCCATCGCAGGGCTCGAGCCCAGGACCCTGAGATCACGTCCCGAGATGAAATCAAGAGTTGGACGCTTAACCCACTGCACCACCCAGGTGCCCCAATAAGTATTTTCTTATGTTAACAAATCTGTACACATCATTTCTATTGTCTATATTTTATAAATGTGCCACACTTATTCCTCCTTTACTGAACATTTAGGTTCTAACTGGTAGTTATATAAATAACTATAATGGCCATCTTTGTACAACTGAACCTTTTTCTAGATAAAGAATTATTTCCTCAAGAGTGGAAAAAATGTTAAGACTCAGTACATATTGTCAAATTGCTTGGTGGGTTAAAATTTAACCAAAACAGGGACGCCTGGGTGGCTCAGTTGGTTAAGGGTCTGCCTTCGGCTCAGGTCATGATCTCAGGATCCTGGGATCGAGCCCCACGTTGGGCTCCTTGCTTAGCAGGGAGTCTGCTTCTTCCTCTCTCTCTGCCTTCCCCACCCCTCACCCCCAATTCATGCTCTTCTGCGGGCATGCGCTCACTCTATCAAATAAATAAATAAAATCTTTAAAAAATTTTTAACCAAAACAAAGGGTGGGGGAGAGCATGAGAATAAGTATGGGGCCATACTCAGCTGGGCTACAGCAGAGCCTCATGCTGCTGCATACAATAAGGTGTTTCAGCTTGATGAAGTCAACAGTGGGGAGCCACTGCAGGTCCTTGCAAAAGGATTAGCAGGATGAACTTGACATTTTAGGAAGATTTCTTAGCCAGCCAGACCCACTGGACTGGGACATAAATGGGGCTAGAGGCAGGAGACCTGCTAGGAAGTTGTAATAGTGGCTTTGGTACAAGGTGATGAGGATCTGGATTAGGGGAGGGTGGAAGAAATAGGACATTGAGACACAGCAATGGATTATATACGACAAAATAACAGTACCAGTTCTCCACAAATTTACATTTGTAGAGTTTAAGTAACTGTCTCCACAGCTTGGCTCTGTCAGAGGGAAGTTTTTGATTTGCTTCCTACCTGTTCATTTGTTCTTTCAACACAAAGGGGGACAAGAACTATGCTTCTGCTCCCACATTGGATCACCCTACATGCTAACTAGGAATTTTTCTAATTACCTACAGAGTAACCTGTTTTGTTGTTGTTGTTTTACTGACATAAATCAACAGTGGTCTATAAACCCTGAAATTCTACCAAATTACTGCTATATCAGAAAATCACTCCATAAAATAACACAGACTGAGACAGTTCACAAAATTGTCCAAAGTAGGCCCATTCTCCGGATGAATCTGAAAGACTCTGAGATCAGCTTGCTTTTTGTTTTGTTTTGGTTTTGGTTTTTTAAAGATTTATTTATTTTAGAGAGAGAGAGTACACGTGAATGGGGGGGGCAGAGGGAGAGATAGAGAATCTCAAACAGACTCCCCGCTGAGCACCGAGGGGGCCCCCCCCCCCAACATGGGGCTTGATCTCACGACCCTGAGATCATGACCTGAGCCGAAGTCAAGGGTCAGATGCTTAACCAACTGCACCACCCATGTCCCCTTTTGTTTTTAATGTATAATTGTACTGAAGATTTGGGAATTCTGGTTTTAAAGGAACCCAACCAAAGAAATTGATCCTTGGACAAAAAGAGAGAGATTGGAAGAATGTTACTATATTTTTTTTCATTAACACCTATATTACATGAAATTCTAATTTCATTTATATGCCATCATTACCCTGAAACATAAAAGAGAGACGGGACAGTTGAAGAATCAATAATGACAGCTCAGGAGGACATCTCTGGGTTTCATTGCTTAACATGTGACTTGAGCATGAGGACAAAGCCAACAGCATTTTTCCTGAAATGTACACTGAGTTCACAGATGTTATATAATCACTTTTAAATTGGTGGAGTAATCTTTTCAAAATGCTTGTCCGTACAAGTTTTCAGAACTGCAATATGTCATCCAAACATACACCAAATGAAACTTCCTTCTTTATATAAATATAAGTCCTTCTTGAAGTGTTGTGTGACTGGGATATTGCAGACTTTCATTCGAAGCTCCAGAGGATATGGGATTGGCATGAATAAGTGATTTTCAAATTTATCTAATAAAAACATCAAAACATTGAGAGCTAGAATACCCTTCATTTACCCATGTAAAAATAACAGCAAAAAACTGGCAAACTCAAAGCAACGAACTCAAATCAAAGATAATGAAAATAGACCTCAGCTGTTAAATGTTCTGGACCCCTTCCTCGAAGTCCTAACCTTTATCTAAAGAGTCACAGAGATAATTCAATGAAAACATATTTTTTAAAGTGTCTTTCTTACCTCAAAAATTTAGTCTAAAGCTTAAAACCGGCCTTGGACTTCTTTTAAGTTATTCCTTTCTTAATGGAAAAACTATCCCACAATTTTAAAATATCTCCCATCACATTAGTTATTTATATATTTCATATGTTACTTCAAACTTCATTCCTACGAGCATAAAAAAGCATAACTTGAATACAATGAGCAAGAGGGTCTAAGCTAAAGTCACAGAAATCAGTAAATATTTCTACAGCTATTTCAAAGTGTAAATATTTGATCCTTAAAGAATCTTTATTACTGCCTAAAGAGTAGTCTTGCCTAATAAACTTCTTCAAATAAAGCAAAGCTCTGTTGAGAAAACACTTCACTTGGTACCATCCCCTTCAAAAAAAAGAGAAAGAGAAGAAGACGATGATGACAACGACAGTGTTCTCTCTCCCAATCTGCCCAGCTAGTTAGGCACAGGGACAGATGGTTCAAAAGTTTAACAGGGTATTTTCATTCCCAGCCACACCAAAAAATAACATCCTTTAGTGCTGTTTCAGAAATTTAGGAGCACCATTCAAATACATCAAGTTATTTGTTGAAGAACATGTGCTAAAGCCCCAGAGCTGAACCTTAAAGTCTGTCCTAAAAAACCGAGCAAATACTGGGGCCTTTCCAAGCAAAATCAGTTGAAGATTAAAATCTCACCAAGACCAGGTCTTATATTTTGACAAGGAAAAAAACATTTTAGATATTTTTATATGGTCAAGAAATTCCAGAAATAGCAGCTTTGGGTACATGTCATGGGTAGGTTGGCAGCAGTCTGATCCCAAACCTCCTCCAGGGAAAATCATGCAAAAACTGGAAAAGGATTCCTAAAAGTAGACGAAGGGTCAACAATGTAATTTGTAACGAGTATCTGTTTCCTGGCCACTCGTGTAGCAAAGAAATCAAGAGTACAGGTTTGAATCCAGAGACCCTAGATTCAAACTCTACCAGGAAACAACCTCAGAATCTTCTGACTTTCTCCCTAAAATGAAGGTGCTTTGACAGGAGGAAAAAACAATCCACCCTTCCCAAAAGAATACTCACAATGAGACAACAAGGACAGTGGGGTCCTCCCCACGGCCAACAACAGCAAGGCCATGACTACCTTGTCCAATCCAGTCCCGCCTCTCCTCACAGGCACTGTCCTGTTTCCTCCTCATCCCTAAGACTGTTTCTTTCATTATTACATTTCCCTCTGTTACAAAACTTAGTCAAATTCAGCACTTCTCAAGATGAGTTTGAGAGAACGCTACTAGAGGTACACAGATATTCACAGGTGCTCCTCCCCAAAGGGGTTCCAAGATCCAATACTTTTGGGAAACCCTGGTTCAAACAAGGTTCAAAACGTTTCCTTTGCAGGTCTTCTCAGAGCTTTCGATATGCTAATGTGTGTTAAGGATATCTCATTTCCTAATTTCTTTCGACCATGGATGTCTCTTTGTTGTGTCATCCTTATTAACATCTCACTAATGAGTTGTAATGAGTGAAATCTTTTTTGAGCATAGCAAGAGTCTAACTATTTGACTCTTTGGCTATTTGACATAGGACCAACCCTGGAACATTAAACAATGCTTTGAACAATGCCATACTCTTTCCTCTTCCTCCAAGTTACCTTTTCATGGTCCTAAACTGGGGGAGGGGATGACTATTGCCCTTGTCCCCCAACCCCCATTTCCCTACAATGGTGTTTTAACTCAAAATCAGAGGCAAAGAAAATGTCCAAAGGCTTTAAATTGGTCCTTGAGGTCCTCTGCATAGTTCCTTTGCCCAGAAGACTTAAGTGCCCCCTTGCAGGCGGGTTCTGGGTCTGCCAAGTCTTGCACATCTTCTGAGACATAAATGGCTGGAGTGGATGTGTTAAAAGAGATAATGGATAGGATAGCATTAACTGTCATAAAACATAAGGGATTATTATCATTTTCACATCATTAAATCAGCCCCTTTTATGTATTGCTGTGCTCACGGAGGCACTTAACGAATACATTTTAGTATTATTATATGATGGAGTAAACTGAATCCATGCGATTTTAGTCTTGCGGTTAAGTTTCTCTAGCACAGAGATATGGAACGATAGATGGCCAAAGTGGGGAGAGGTGGGAGCAAAGCTCAGGGTTGAAGTGAGTAATTAAGTAAAAGATACTGTGACCCAGCAGGACTGGTTTGACAGGCTGAGATTTGCCCCAACAGGGGCCAGAGATGACATCATGGGAATCCATATCAAGACCAGTGGTGAGGTTATATGGCTGAGAACCCCAAACCCACCTAAAAAGCTGGGTACGAGTGTTCATTAATAAGCCAGTGCTGCCAGGTATACAAAGATGAGAGAATATTCTGGATTAGTCAGACTTGTGAGCAATGACAGGGAAAGAGGGGTAATTATGAGAAGAAAGGAAGAGGAGTTAAAAAGGCAGAGGTCCCCCCAGCTCAGTACCCACCAGAATTTCTGCTGTATGGAAAGACTAGGGCCTTTTGCTGAGAAGGGACAGCTTCTGTGGGTCCCCTTGCTTTCTAGAAAGAGTATCCCAGGCTCCATTGGTTCAACAAGGGGCAACAAAGCCTCAGCAATCCCAAAGCACCAGCTCACGCTGCCAACTCCCAGCCTACCTGGAAACAAGAGGAACTGCAAAGAAACAAAGAATCAGGGACCCGGATGACCAAACGGGCAGCTCACAGAGCAACCCCGGGAAGAACAGAGACTATAGAGGCAGGCGCTGAACTCCCTTTTAGACCCGCAGCCAAGTTTACTTCAAGGTAGGATGATGGCACATAAAATGTTAATGTTAGGGCTAACGTTTCCCAGCTAAAATAATCATCTCTTGAAGGATGCAGTCTTGTAGGGGAGAACATTCATACGAAAAAGCAGGGGCCTAGGAGAGCAGCCCTCGGCCGGCTGCTCACTGGCTCTGGGACTTAAGCAATTTCTTCGCTCAGTCCTTCAGGGACCACACGTGTACAAGAGGAGGGGCCAGAGAGACAATGCAGGTGAAGGTTCTTTGAAACCGGAATGTACCACAGCGTGCGGGAGGCTCCTACTAGATCTGCCTGGCTCCGCCTCTCCGATGGGTCTTACTTTTGATTGGCTGCAGCCCTTGTCCCGTAACCTTAATGGAGCCTCCACAAATGCCCAAACCAGCCTGGGTTTAATCAGGAGACCTAGGTTTATCCAACATACTCAGCTCATAGAGGATTGTCCGTGGGACCCCAGTGCCTTCTTTTCTCAGGATAGCCAGTTGCCTTTTCTCCGTGGTGTTTTACTTTCTGTATATGTCCGATTTTATTTTCAATGACTGACCTGGATTTTAGGTTTTAATAGCCTAAATATCAAATTTTGTTAGTTCAGCTGTATGGTTAAAATGCTCTTACTCTTTTGCTCTTAATTAATGGATACCATTCAACAATGAAGGATTCTGTTTAATCTTTTTTTTTTAATGAGATTTAAATTATTCTTTGCACATGGCCCAAGAGAGGCTTTGCGGGGGGCGGACGGGGGGACGGGGGGAGGGTTGGTAGAAGAAGGGGATACAAGTCGGTTTTCTTTAATAGAAAAAGATTCCCTATGACTATAAAACAGAGAGCTTCTCCACCTGGTAGTTATTTAGGAAACTGATTTTTTAACCTAATCACAGGATTTTTACACTTATATTAAATTCCACTTTTGTTAGTTTTGACCCAGCGATTCAGCCTAGACATCCGTTTTTAAATTAAGCTTTTATTGTGGGTTTTTTTTTTTTTTAAGACTTTTTCAAAAAGTAAAGACTTAAAAAGTCAAGAGAGGGCCTAGATTTCTCTTTCCCCAGACCCCACTGTGCTGCAGTCAGAATACAGAGTATGCAATGGATTGCTCTTTACTCCATATTCAGTTTGGGTAAATGCATGGGGGGACTACCCTCAAAAGCTATCTTCTCAGCATTTTATACCCAGATACAATATTATTCTGAAAATAACCCAAAGGCCAGATACTGTTTTGACCATCTACATGTTTCTGAGATGATAGGGACATCAAATAGAGTCCAACCACAAACCCACACCTTAGCCTGTAGACTATAAAAATTTATTAGGTGAGTCCACTTTAGGGTATTGCTAAATTCTTTAGCTGGCAGTGATCTTGGTTTCCATTAGGGACAAGCTGCCTTAAAATAAAGCCCTTGAAAGGAGTAACTCCAGAGCCTTAGGGCAAAGAACTGCCAAGTGATTTCAGAAGAGAATTCAGTTGCTTTGGAGACAGGTTTTGAGACGGCTCTATATGCCAAAGGGCTGAGCATTCAGAGGGCACTGGGTTCCCGCCCCTTGAATGATACTTGAGGTTTTGCTCACCAAACAGATGACTTCATTCTGACAACAATGCTTTTTTTTCCAAGAAGCTGCCAGTTCATACACATTATAAAATAAATTCTCTTGTTGACATTAGAGTGGCAGGAACTACAAACATTGCTTTTTTAACAGTGTGTGAGTTGGAAAAGGAATAGAATTTCTCTCAAAAAGAATTTGTGGTAACCATGGAAAATCAGGCACCCAATCAGCAATCACTTTATCAGCCCCACTATTGATTAAGGAGGTATACGGAAGCATGCATAATGCCTTTATCTTAGGAAGCTTTAGTTCAGTCTGTACAAGATGTTTTGAAGTATGGGTCCCGGTAATGTCTGAATCTCCTCTTCTCCCAGCCCCCCAGGAAGCCATGTCTACTAAAGGAAGAAAAGACCCAACAGATAACCAGTCCTTATCCAAAGGCTCACAGATAAAATTTGACATCCCATGTCTCCCATCTTCCAAGGGGTACCAGCGAATGGGGGTACAGGCCAGGAGGAGTCTTTGTATATCATTCTGCTCCCTTCCACACACACACTGAAGAGTAAAGGGAACCAACTTTTCCCCAGTTATGTTTGGCCTGAGCCCACATATGCCATGACTGTCGACACACCTGGATGATGTTGAAATGAGTTTTCACACAATAAAACTATGCCATTATTCCTTCCACCTTAGACCTTTGATTCTTTTCTCCATGTCAGCTGTCCTCAACTTTTTCTGTAGAAGTGCAAACAGCACATGGTTTAGGCTTTGCAAGCTGTATATGGTCTCTCTCCTGCTCCCCCGCCTCCATTCTCCTGACCCTCTCCTCCTCTGTTTGTAACCCTTCTATTTGTAACCCTCCTTCTTCTATTCATAACCCTTCAAAATGCAAAACCCATTCTTAGCTCACAGATTTGACTAATGGACCATAATTCATTGACCCCTGCCCTATATTATGCCACAGAAGTTTTGATATCTCAGCCTCATAGAATGTCTGTTTAGTCCAAGTTTCAGTCAGTCAATTAAGCACACTGTCCAGTTAGTGAATACACTGAACCCCAAATCTCTGGTAAATTCACCCATTTCAATAAATTCAGCCTGACTGCCTATTATATTCTGTTCTCCTTGGTTTAATACACCAAGAATTTATTCCCACACATACACCATACTTCCCAGGTTCTAGCTAACATAAATTAACCAGATCATGCACTCTGGAGTAATGCTATATCTTCCCAGGTCAGATTCACACTTGTACTCCTGTACATGATGGGCTCTGACTCTAGCTGCAAGTCTAGAAGCAATGAAAAGTGGGTCTTGAATGGGTTGCCTCTCACAAAACAACAGGGTTGGGTGAGATAAGCAGAGTTTTCAAGCAAAGGAGAGATCAATTCAAACTTGGGAGGAGGAGCTCATTCTGCTAGCAAGGAAGACTCAAGGACACTTGGGAGGGATTCAAAAACTTCAGCCTTTTCTGAGTCCACCCAGAACATCTTCATCCCAAATCTCAGGGCCCCCACTCCTTCCCAACCACATCCCTAACTTTCACATAAGAAATTTCGTGAGTCTGATTTTAATTGACATTGTAATTCTGCAATCCACGCAATTAAATTTGGGATTTGGTTTTCAACAATATTTGCTCCATAACTATAATAAATATAATGGTCTTTTATAGGACAACCATAGAAATTTTCTGGTTCTCTGACTGAGACTTAGACTGAGATTTTTAAACCCTGAGCTTATCACTTTCTTTTTGTTATTCCTCCAGTGTAGACTGAAAAAGCCATCTCATGCCACAGTCCTTGTAGCCATTATTGCTATAATGTGACCGTCAAATGCAGCAGTCCCTTTCTCCCCTAAGGAACTTTAATGGGAACTTTATCCCAAGTGACCACAATTGATAATTTAAGGATTTTGCCACCACATGCCATGAATTAAGAGTATCCCATTTTTCTTTGGAAAAGAGGTCAGTGCTACATTCAAGACCAAGGTCAAAACCAAACCAATCCAAGAATTCCATCATTTATAGTTTGTTTAATAGGACTATTCCTATTAGAAACAGTCTATCCATGGAAGGAAGGAAAGAAGGAAGGAAGGAAAGAAAGAATTACATGAAATATTTGAACAGAGAGGGTTTAATATACAGACTTGATTTCACAGATGTTGGAGAAATGAAAGAACAAAAGCAAGAACTAAGAACCTAGAGAACCTAGATGTGGTAACTAGAGGAAGAATCTACAACACTTACAGACCAGGTGAAGAAAAAGGAGGAGGTTGAGGGGCGCCTGGGTGGCTCAGTCGGTTAAGCGTCTGCCTTCGGCTCAGGTCATGATCCCAGGGTCCTGGGATCGAGCCCCGCATCGGGCTCCCTGCTCAGCGGGGAGCCTGCTTCTTCCTCTCTCTCTGCTGCTCCCCCTGCTTGTGCTCTATCCCTCTCTCTCTCAGATAAATAATAAAACCTTAAAAAAATTTAAAAAAAAAAAAAGAAAAAGGAGGAGGTTGGGATTATTAAAACCTGTAAGCTCAGAAGAGGGGTACTCATTAAACTGGGGCTTAGTCCTCTGAGTAGTACTTCTCAGCTGCTGATAGAATCTCAAAGATCAGAGGAGTCCTTGGCACCGGGAAAAGGGAAACACCTGGCCACCAGTGATATCTCTGAGCAGGTAAGATATCGCTAGTTCTGACAAAGCTCAGAGTCAAAGACAACACTGACAAGACCAAATCAAAATAAGAAGGTCTTTATTCCCCAACTCATACCTTCCAGTCTCCTTCTGGAGAAAGATATTAACAGAATCCAAGAGAAGTTAACTGGCCACAGAGTCTGGGGTGGCTATTTGCCAGAGCTTGCTCTAACCTCAGCAGCACAGGGCACAGTATAGACTTGTGGTTTTGGGGCTCAGACTCAATAGGCAAATGATCGGCACAGAGGGTGGTATGTTTCTCAGTACCATCTGTTTAAAATAGACCTCTTGTCTTCTATGATGCCTTTCAGTTTTTATGCCTTTCTCACTCAACATTTTACAATTCTGTTCTTACCTCTCACACATGGATCCCAGTCTCAGACAAGAGAATTACACCAACAAAGTGAAAAGTCTGCTTCTCCCTGCAACTCCTATAAATGACCACAATTTAACCTGAACTTTCTTACCTCAGTTCTCTTCTTGGTGTTGGCAGATAGATCTGAACACTCAGGTAGATCTGTTACCTCAACCATCAAAATGTGTTTCCTAAAATATATGCTAAATGGAGTTTACAGATAAATACCACAAAAAAGCTAAAGTAAGGCCAGAGAGGCGCTAAGCTCTATAAAATGAGTGTTAGGGTAACTAAGAGCATTAGTTTGTATCTATAATATATAATAACAGTAGAAAAAGCGTATTGAGCTATATACTGGTACTAAGTTATTTACATGCATTAATCCATTGTATCATTCTACCCTTTGCAGTAGGAATTAATATTATCTCCATATTATAGGAAACTTATCTTCCACTAGCTTCATCTATATATTAAAGCATTATATATACTATAAAGTTAACATATATACCTATAGCCTACATATATTCAGACAGATAGATCGTGTATGTATGCATATTTAACTTCTAAGGCCCACCCAGATAAAGAACCCAACAGCTTGACAAACAATGTTGCATTGTGTGATGGGTATTAGACACAGAAAGAGCTTTTGGCAGTTTCTTTGGTCCCTTTCCAGTAAAAATAGAGAGCAATGAACTTGCTCCAGATTCTGATTCCAGAACATTCAGAGGCTGGAGATAGTGGTGATCTGTCTGTGAGGCCTCTGTGTTTATCAGTTCCCAGAAGCCAGCTAGTAGACCAGGCCACCTGCCAGTATATGGTTAGCACATTTATGTCAATCGGTTTGTCAGCCAGGTACTATGGCTTTTCCCAAGTCATAGCTTCCAAACTCTGGGAACATAAAACCACAATGCTAGCCAAGATAGCAGTGAGAGACCTTTCTCGTATCCCACACTAGTGGCTCTCTGAGAAGGTATGCAATGTGCTTTTGTGTACTGTAACTGGCAGTCCAGAGAAGCATGATCCCTTCTGACTTAATGTGCCTCTCTTCCAGCTCTTTTCAATTCATTTTCTATAGACAAGAACATAGTGACTGAGAAAATGAAGAATATTTTGATATTTGTTAAGAGAGACTGAAGCCAAGTTTCCTATCAAAGCATTTTGGACTCCTGTCCAGTAGACAAAGGATTCATCAAATTAATTCAATTCTAAGAGTCTAATTCTCCTATAGGAAATTTTTATTTTCTAAAAATTGAGCTAAGAGGATTTTTTTTTCAGTTAACCAGTCATCAGATAAAGTTATGTATGCCTACAAAAAGTAATGGAAAAAAAAGATTATTCCATTTTGCCTCAAAATCCAGTTTCATAACTTCTACTTCCAGTATATCATAGAGTAACTGGAACTATACTTGCCTTTTCACTGTAAACTACCTTTTTTAAAGGGCAAAATATATAAAATAACTCTTTTCAAACATGAACTGTAGACTGTACAGGACTTTATCCCTGAAAGAAAGGAAGCAAATAAGATTAGCCCTAAAAATGCCCCAGCTTTCTACCTAGAGACTAGAATGAATAAAAGGAAAACCCAAGGAAATCACAGGACCTCACTGAATCAAAGAAATAATATCAGAGTTGGGAGAAGCTAGGACAACTTGAATTTGCAAAGCACAGTACCAGAAAGGAGAGAGTTACACAGAGAAAGAGCTCCAGAAATCTGCATAGGTGGCCCTTTGAGTCTTTGGCAGAATATCCAGTTCTGCGTATGTGTGGTAAGACACCACGAAACCAGGCAAAGAATAACTACAAGTGAAAGAACAACTAACAAGGAGCTGTAAACTGAACAATTCCCAGAACTCATACAAGGCTGGGAGTCATCCAATTTCTAACCAGCTGTGGTAGAGAAATCTCACTGAACAAGCAGGGCATTTAGAAGAGACTCCAGAGGCAGTAGGGCTAAACTCTACTTAAGTGAGGCCACTGTAGACCTGCACTAACCTCAAAAGGATCAAGCTGATCTGTAGGTAAATTAACTGTCTGCCAGAATAAAGCCCAACAATCTTTAAAAGAAGATACCAAAATCCACTTAACAATGTGATATTCACGATATCATATTTTTGATAGTAGCTTATCAAAAATTACTAGCCCTGTTAAGAAGCAAGAAAATGGGACCTGTAGCCAGAAAAAAAAAATCACTCAATAGAAACATACACAGAAATTACAGAGATGACAGAATTCAAAAGACTTTTTAAAGTGATATTTACATATGTTCAAAGATTTAAAGAAAAATATAAACAAAAAAATAGAGAAATTGAACATATAAAAGAGAACCAAATGCAACTTCTAGAGGTGAGAAATACATGATCTGAAATGGAAATTGTTCTGAATGTGGTTAACAGTAGGTTACACACTAGAAAAGATCAGTGAATGTGAAGACATACAAATAGAAACTATATGAAATAATGGCCAAAAGTTTTCCAAATTTGATGAAAAATATAAATCTACATATCCAAGAATATCAACACAGCTCACACAGTATAAACACAAAGAAAAAGAAAAATATATTAAGGTACCTCATATTACAATTACTGAAAATTGGATATATAGAGAGAATACTAAAAGAAGCCAGAAGGAAAAAAAAGACACATTTGATACAGAAAGATGAAGATAAGAAAGTGACTGACTTCATATCAGAAATAAAGTAAGCCAGGGGCGCCTGGGTGGCTCAGTTGGTTAAGCGACTGCCTTCGGCTCAGGTCATGATCCTGGAGTCTCCAGATCGAGTCCCGCATCGGGCTCCCTGCTCGGCAGGGAGTCTGCTTCTCCCTCTGACCCTCCCCCCTCTCATATGCTCTCTCTCTCATTCTCTCTCTCATAAATAAATAAAATCTTTAAAAAAAAAAGAAAAAAAAGAAATAAAGTAAGCCAAAAAGACAGTTGAATGACATTCTTAAAAGTACAGAAAGGAAGAAAAAAATTAAATCTATAATTCTACATCTATCAAAAGTAATATTCAAAACTAAAAGCCAAATGAAGCACTTTTGAGATAAACACAGGCTGAGAGAATTTAAGAACAACAGACCTACACTAAATAAATGTAAAAAGAAATTCTTCAAGCTGAAGGAAAATGATAACAGATGGAAACTCATACAATACATAAAAATTAACTCAAAATTGATCATAGAAATAGAAGCTAAAATATAAAACTTACAGAAAAAGACATATAGAGAAAATCCTTATGATTTTCTCATGGCTAGGTAAAAATTTTTTAGATAGAGCAGATAAAAAGCACAAAAAATAAAGAATTATAAATTAAACTTTATCAAAATTAAAGACTTCTTCTAGTGCAAGAATACCATTCAAGAATAAAAAGACAACCCAGACTGGGAGAAAATATTCATAATAAACATACCTCCTGAAGTCTTGTATCAAGAATATTTTTAAAACTCCTAGGGGCGCCTGGGTGGCTCAGTCGTTAAGCGTCTGCCTTCGGCTCAGGTCAAGATCCCAGGGTCCTGGGATCGAGCCCCGCATCGGGCTCCTGGCTCAGCGGGAAGCCTGCTTCTCCCTCTCCCACTCCCCCACTTGTGTCCCCTCTCTCGCTGTCTCTTTGTCAAGTAAATAAATAAAATCTTTAAAAAAAAAAAAAAAAAAAAAGAATATTTTTAAAACTCCTACAATTAGACAGGAAGAAGACTAAAATGATTTTTTTTAATGGACAAACAGTTCACAAAAGAAAATATACAAATGTCCAATAAATGCATCAAATGATGCTCAACATCTTTGGTCATCAGGAAAATGCATATTTAAACCTCTGCACACCATGTCCACAATAGCCAAACTATGGAAAGAGCCTAGATGTCCATCAATACATGAATGGATAAAGAAGATGTGGCATATATATACAATGGAATATTATGCAGCTATCAAAAAATTGAAATCTTGCCATTTGCAACGACGTGGATGGAACTAGAGGGTATTATGCAAAGCGAAATAAGTCAATCAGAGAAAGACAATTATCATCTGATCTCACTGATATGTGGAATTTGAGAAACAAGGCAGAGAATGATAGGGGAAGGGAGGGAAAAATAAAACAAGACGAAATCAGAGGGGGAGACAAACCATAAAAGACTCTTCATCTCAGGAAACAAACTGAGGGTTGCTGGAGTGGGGGGTGGGAGGGATGGAGTGGCTGGGTGATGGACATTGGGGAGGGTATGAGCTATGGTGAGCACTGTGAATTGTGTAAGACTGATGAATCACAGACCTGTACCCCTGAAATAAATAATACATTATATGTTAATAAAAAGAAATAAATAAAAATAAAAAAATAAATATTGAACCTGGCACACCAAAAAAAAAGAAACAAAACAAAAACGAAAACTCTGTACACCACTAAATTATCTAAAATTAAAGATGGACAGCATCAAGTTTGGTAAGAATCTGAAGCCACCGGGACTCTCACAAATTGTAGGAGAGAATGGAACAACCACTTTGGAAAAGAGAATGGCGGTTTTTATAAAGTTCAACTTTTAATAAACTTCCCATATGACCCAGCAATTTCACTCCTAGGTATTTACCCAAGAGAAATAAAAATGTATGCCCACTCAAAAATTTGTACGTAAATGTTCGTAGCAGCTTTATTCATAATAGCCCCAAGCTGTAAACAACCCAAATGTCTACCAACTAGAAAATGGATAAACAAATTGTAGTATATACATACAATGGAGTGATACGCAGCAATGATGTTGATACATACAACAAAATGGATGAATCTTAAAAATATGATGCTGACAAAAGATTATATAAGATTTCATGAAAATCTAGAATAGGCAAAACTAATGGAGAGTAACAGAAAGCCAGATCAGTGGTTGCCTGGGGCCAAGGATGGCAGGGATTCCCTGCAAAAGAACAAGAAATTTTGGGGGGCTGTAGAAATATTCTGTTTCTTGAGTAGGTTGGCTGTCACACAGTTGTATGCATTTACCAAAACTTATTGAACTATATCCTTAAAATGTGTGCATTTTATTGAATGTAAATTATGCCTCAATAAAATTTATTCTAAACATTTAAAAAATTAGATGTCACAGAATGACCAATGGATATTCTACCATTCATACTGATTTATAAGATTTTGAGATCCTAGAGCTTCCTAAGTGGCCAATTGCCAGTTGGGACTGTCCTTTTAGTGATCCTTTTGTCTTGAGCAGTGCTGTACCGATGACTAATTATATTTTCCAAACATGGCAGCATCCCACACACTATCCTACAAAATGACCCTGATACTCCCCCCATGAAAAAGTGGGGTCTGTGTTCCCTACCCTTATTTCTGAGTTCACTTGTGACCTACTTGGAACCAACAGAAATGTAGCAGAAGGGACGCCGCATGACTTCCAAAGCTCAGTTTGAAAGGGTGAGGCAACTTCCCCCTGGCTCACTGGAGCACTAGCATTGGAACCCTGAGCAGTCCAACTCCCCGAGGCCATTGGGCTGTGAGGAAGCCCAAATTATCCCAGGTGGAGAGACCACATGGAGAAACCCTGAGACTCCGTGGAGAGAGAGAGAGAGAGAGAGAGAGATGCTCAGCCAGACTCTAGCTCCTACATGTCTGCTGTCCCCACTCCAGCCACTGCCTGACCATGGTCACTTGTGAGACCCAGGCCAGAACTACCCATCATTGCCCTTCCCAAATTTCTGATCCACAGAAACTGAGGAGTGATTTGATACACTACAAGTACCAGTACAACGCCCCAGCAATACCACACCTGATACAGTGCTCAAAATCAGTGGAGGTAGAGAGGAAGATGGGAACTCTCGGTACTATATGCTCACTTTTCTATAAACCTAAAACTGTCTAAACAAAGTCAATGGAAGGAGGAGCTGTGATACCATCATTCTTTTTAATAAGCCTAGAACTCTTCCCTTTTGGGGGAGGGCAGGGCTCACTGCTCCTATGTAGAAATCAGCACACCTTTTACTTCAGAGACTGACTAGCCACAAGCAGTAAGTGACTCCCTGTTGCCCTACAAGAGGGGCATTGAATTAATCACCAGCGAGACAGCCTGGTTCTCACACAGGAGTGATGACAGACAAACTGCTAAACCCACAAGCACAACACAGTCCTCTTTTCTGCACCCTGGACTCACTCTAAGGCTACTGGAAAAAGAATCTTACCAATAGTGCATGGGTAATCGGGATTGCCCTAAGCTGAAGGGCACTTCAGAAACATGGGCCTATTGTTTCTTTCTCCGTGAAGGTTCGTGATATACATTATTATGTAAGACATGGCACTAGACCAGGAGCTAGCCCCAACTGACTTTGAAAAATAATTCCACCTCGAAACACATCAATCTTGCTTCGTTGGAATGTTGACAGACATTGCTGAACTTCAGGGAGGCCTACCCACTGGTAGGCTCAAGTCCCACCATGGCAGATAATGGGCAGACTGCCTTTACCCTGGTCAAAATCCATCCATCCATGTCTGCTTGTCGGTCGGCATGAAATAAGTTGAAACATAGCCACAAAGAAGCGCGCGTGCACACACGCACACCTTTCTCACTCACTAGTCAAGGAAAGAGTACAAGTAGAACTTAAGTATGTACATGTGTTTATTTTTAAGTAGGTGTTTATTTTCCAGTTTCCATAGGAAATAAGTGAGCTAATATTATCTTCCAAAAGTAAATACTTTTATGTAAAACTCCCTAAAACTGATCTCAGGCCGAGATTCCTGACGCAGCCTCCTCCTGCCCTCATACTTCCAAATTCTCACACTGTGGTCTAAAACACAGACGATTATTAACAGAGAGGCCTTGCTTTTTCTCCAGCTCTTCTGAAAGTTGAATCACAGAGTCTCTTGTGTCCATCTCGCTGGATCCTACTGCTTGCAACGGGAGATACAATCTAATGGGAAACCAGAAATCTGAGGACTCCTGGAGGTTTGACCCTGTCGGTTCCTCTTGGTCATGGACACCTTCTGCAGCCAATTAATCCCCTTACTGGGTCTTTTCTGGAATGATGTAAGCCAGGGGGCTGGAGTCTGGTTTGGGCTATATTTTTGTAGAGCCCTGTGAATAGCATGCTGCTGTGCTTTTAATAGTATCTGCCCCAATAATGTTTTTTAGATTTTGCTTGCTTACCTCAATAAAGGACTATTGTTTAGCTCTTACTCACCAACCACTCTTCTTCATCAACACCACAACTTTTTACCATCATCTGCCTAATTTTTTAAAAGCCAGATATCTTAAATATCCATGTAATGATCACTATGTATTTTTTATCGCCCAAGGTTATATTTCTCGGTATCCTCCTTTTTTGGAAATGCAATAAGCTCCTGACATTTTGAGGGGACAGGTCCAAAGACCTTCTCCAACCCCAAAATCTCAGACACAGGAATGTTTATTCAGGCCTCTGGCTCTGGGTCAAGAGTCCTGAATTTCCTTTGTATGTCATCACTTTAACCACATTTTGACCCGGGTAAATGCATATAAATGGAGAAAACATACCAACTACAGACTGATACTCAAACAAAGATTAAATTATTGGAGATAAGTATGAAGGGAAACCTGAAAGGAATCCAAGCTTTCTGCTCTTAATAGGAATTAAGCTTATGTATATTAAAGATCAGTTGAAATCATTAGGCCAACTGCAGAAAAATTATTAAGACTTTTTATCATTACAAAATACATATTCTGTTGTTGCTCAATGTAGTCACTGGGTGAATTCTAGCCTTACTAGAAGTCTTAAGGCCTTTAGGTGTCATCAGAACATAAATATCAAAACACTGTACATGGCACCCAGAAGATACCCTTGCAAAGACTGTTAAAGAACCAAACTGAAAAGTATTCAAAAGAGTCCTTTGATAATATGAAAAAATCATACTCAACCAAAATGTCCAACAAAGGCGGGCGCCTGGGTGGCTCAGTTGGTTAGGCGACTGCCTTCGGCTCAGGTCATGATCCTGGAGTCCCTGGATCGAGTCCCGCATCGGGCTCCCTGCTCGGCAGGGAGTCTGCTTCTCCCTCTGACCCTCCCCCCTCTCATGTACTCGCTCTCTCTCATTCTCTCTCTCTCAAATAAATAAATAAAATCTTTAAAAAAAAAAAAATGTCCAACAAAGGCAAAATAATTAAGGAAATAATTGTCGATCCACTCAATGAACATAAGGCCAACATTAAAATTATTAGTGTTTAATCAGTCATTGCTTTACAGATGCCACTGTCCCCAAGAACCCTGGGTTCTTTAAGGGACATTGCTCCATTCACTCGGCTTAAGCCCCAGTCAGGAAATAATCCTCTTGGACAGCTAAGCACTCCCGACTTGCAAGACCTAATTCCACTTAGTCATTCGTTCAGCAAGTTCCAGCCTATTGGTGCTGGAATGCTAACCTCATGATTGAGTTTAGTCAAGAAATAATATTCTTGATATAACAGCTGCCATTTTCAATGACGTATTGACACCCTCGACTTGGAATCCCAACTCTGCCCCGGCTGTGGGTCTTCAGGAAAGACAATTAACCTGTCTCTTTTTTAGTTTCCTTATTTATAATAGAGATCGTAACACCTCTCTTTGAAAGTTGTGAGGATAAAATGACATATGTAAAGAGCCTGGCACAGAGTTAAGGGATTATCGTTTTCCTTGTTATTTCAACACAAAGCCATGTGTCTGCCTACCATTCTATTATTCACAAAAAAATCAAATGTAATTTGCATACATAAGAAACATGCCATTTGTCTTCCATATATATTTATAATTCATGGTAGAAACTATGTGGTCTCCTTTTCCAAGATGGAATTTCAACCAAGATCTTTTGTGTGCTCCTTGAACCTGGGCCCTGAGGTTGTGGATGGAAATGTCCTGTCATTACAAAAAGAGAGAGGAATATGTATCAAAAACCAGTTCCATATTAGATGCTGTTCGAGCCTGTATTTACTTTATCACATTGTTATCCCCATTTTAAAGGTGAAGAAACAGAGGCACAAAATGGCTGAGTAACTTGTCCTAGATCCCGATGACATAAATGACAGAATCAGGATTCATAGTTGGGTCTGTTCAGCTCTAAAGACCGTACACTTGGTTATGTTCAGCTGCCAAGTTTAGTTTCTTACCACAATGTCATGAACTACTGTTATAAGAAAATGAGACCACTGTTTACTCTCCATCATGGCTAGGTTTTAAATCAAGCCTAAGGATATAAAACTTATGACCTCTACATCTTAAATAAAAACCCACTTGAATTAAAACAAAACAATGGAAAATGCTAGTAACGCTATTCAAAAAATCCTCAGCATGCAAGCTATCAACTGGCTTTCTTCCATGGAATATCTCTGCGCAGAGATGGAGGGACAGCTGTGGACACTGGAGTGGTCCATTTTGCCAGAGCGGAATACGTGAGTCAAAAGCTGTGTTTCTCTCTTCCTGGTCACCAAGCTATAGTTTAAATCTGCCATGGTTACCCTTTTATATAGTTTGTAAACCTTCATCCCAATAGGATTACAGATTCTGGCTAGGCTTAATTTTAAATGGAAAAACAAATTAGTTTCATTCTTTCAGCGTATGAGTCATGTGGGCAAAGAAGACGGTGCCTGGCAGCACCTTTTCTAGTTCTTCAATGTTCTGACAATGCACACTTCTCCAAAGAGCCACTGCCCAAGGCTGGGCCCTTGAAGGGGTAACCCTCTGCCTGTGCTTGCCTCATCAGCCCCTGCCACATGCCAACAGCACCTGGTGCAGAGTGGATGTTCAGCAAATATTTGTTCAATGAATAAATGAATGAAATGTGCTGCCCAAACCAGTAAGGGAACTGAAAATCATTCCTTCCTGATTTCCTCATAGGAAGGTTGGCTTTTCTTTCTACCTGTGCCTCCTGCTGGCCACCTGAAGCCTTCCAACTCACAGGCCAAACGTAGTCCCAGGTTTACATCTTTAAAGTCATGCTACCTGTCTACCCCACAGGTCTTGAGAGCAGCAAGATAGACCAGGCTGTCAGAAACTCGAGAGTCACGGTGTATGCCCCACAACCTTCAAAAGCAGAGCAAAAGGAATGTGTCCGGTTTCCATCCTTGGCCACATGTTAAAATCATTTGAGAAGCTTTCAAAAAATAGAAGCCCTAAGTCCTACTCCAGTTAAATCAGCATGTCTTAGGATGGGGCATGAGCACTAACATTATTTAAATGTCCCCCTGGTAATCTGAAGTCAAGATTAAAGATCACAAAGCTGGAGGAGGCCAGGAAGGAGGAAAATCAGTCCCACACAAACAAGAATAACCATCTTGCTCTCCAGAAGGGGAGGGTAAGAGGATGGGACATGCAATATAGAGCAGCACAACTATGTTGGCAAAAATGCCCTTTCCCAGCCTTGCAGCCCTCACTGCTGCCCTCGACTGACCTCTACCACCCTACTCCAAATGGTTCTGGAGCAGGCTGAGGTCTCATCTTAGACCAGGCAATGGGAACCTGCCCTAGACATCTTCCTCTTTTAAAACAGAACTAGCCTCTGGGTCCTGATCTCTATCCATCCCAGCCTCAGTCCTCACAAGCCCTATTCCATCTCCACTCCCACACCTAACCCCTCCTTAAAACTGGAGGTTCCAAGTGACAAGCCCCAAATGAGTATTGATGGACTGTAGAAAGGACCAAATCTCAGGAAGTCCTAAAGGCAAGCTGGAGAAGGGAGCATAACCAGAGATCCAAAATGTCAGAGCTCCATATGTCCTCCATGTTATAAGGGAGACACTGATTCATCACACTGAAAAAAAAATGCCTCTGACGTCTAGTGTGGTGTAGGAAATACACATGCACACGCACGTGCGTGCACACACGCATGTGCACGTGATTTGGAAGCTGAAGTCCTAAGATCACAGCCCAAGTGTTTATAAACTAAATGTTTATGTCCCCCAAAATTCATATGTTAAAGCCCTAACCCGGGGCACCTGGGTGGCTCAGTCAGCTAAGCATCTGCCTTTGGCTCAGGTCATGATCCCAGCATCCTGGGATCAAGCCCCACGTCAGGCTCCCCGCTCGGCGGGGAACCTGCTTCTCCCTCTCCCTCTGCCTGCTGCTCTGCCTACTTGTGCTCTCTCTCTCTCTGTCAAATAAATAAATAAAATCTTTAAAAAAAAAAAAAAAAGCCCTAATCCCCAATGTGGCTACATTTGGAGATGGGTTCTCTAAGGAAGTAATTAAGGTTAAATGAGGTCAAAAGGGTGGGCTCTGGTCCGATAAGATTAGTGTCATTTTAAGGGACACCAAGGAGCTTGCTTGTTCTTCAGTGAGAAGACTGCCATTGACAAGCCAGGAAGAGGGTTCTCACCAGGAACTGACCTGCCAGACTTCAATCTGGGACATCTAGTCTCCAAAACTGTGAGAAAATAGATGCCTGTGGTTTGAGCCACCCAGTCTATGGTATGTTGTTACTAATACACTAACCGTAGACAAGTCATCACTTCCCCAAGCCTCAGTTTCCCCATCAATAAAAGAGAGATAAACTCTACCAGTTCATAAACATCAAATGAGGTCATGTATGTTTTGAGGGTTCTGCAAACAGTAGAGTATTAAACAGGCATTACTCATTCACCCATCTCTACCTGTGCACTCATACATTAATCCTCACGCTAGCTGAACATTTACCCCATTGTATGAGATTGGGTTTTTTTCTGTCTCTTCTGTCAGACTGTGAAATCCTTAGGGCCAGGAGCCATTCATCTTTGTATCTCCAACACCAAGGCACACAGTCACTGCTCAAGAAATGATTATGCAACAATCCCCAGGTGGCATTAGATACCCTTTCTGTGTGTCCCATAATGCTTCCAGACATACTTCCATCACTTAGTATCAAGCATCAAAGTTATTAATTTTGTGTTTTTCTTCCCCACTGACATATAGGTGCCCAGATGGTAGAAATCATGTATTATCATTACTGCATCCCTAATGACTAGTACAATGTTGGGTACCAAGTAGGAATTCAGGAAAAGTTGATGGAAAGGAGGGAAATGATTCATTTCTTGAGGAATTTGCATGCTTGAATTTCATTGTTCACAACTGCCCCGAATTCAGTTCACCATCTCCAATGAAACAAACTTTGCCCTTCATCTCATTGAGTCCTTTTTCAAAGGGCTCCTAAAAGGTCCCAGCTCATGCAGCTCCTTTATCCTATTATGACCAGCAAAGGATCTGAATGTACCGTTTTATTGTATAAATCAATATCATCCCCCAGAGAACCAAGACTAGTTATTTACACCAAAGCAGTTGCTACGCAACCACCCTCCAAAGCTCACGTTGAAAGATCCAGAGCTAAGGCAGTGATTTTTCCCACCTGGAAACAACTGTAATTTCTAAGGAAAAACACACCATTATGCAGAGTCACTCAATCTTCTCACAAAAGGAAATTTAACCCCATCAGAAAAATATATGTTCTAGGTTTCCTAAGATATTCATGTATAGTCTTTTCATAAATAGATGTGTATATTTACTGGAATCCAAACACACAATATATATTTAAACACATGTTATATATAAATTATAATTTATAAATATTTGTGTATTTGCAACTATATACATATATATATATATACATATATATATATATATGTATATATATATGAAAGAAAGTAAATACCATTTATTTTTATGCCAAAGAAGTTCCAGTAGGGCCAAATTGTCTCATTTCTTTTTACAGAAATAAACTTTTTAAGTAAATTTCTATTTTCTTGTGGCAAAAATATTCTCAGAAAATGCAAAAATAGTTAAAAAAGAAAGTAAAGAAGGCATATCAAACACCTAGATAAAACCACAGTTAGTGGTTTCCAGATGTTTAATACTATACATAAGAATATATATATACACATACACACACATTGTATATATGTATATAGTAATTATATATATGATGTTTATACACAGAACATTGTATATATAGGTTTCACATATATATACAATGTTCTTATGTAAAAACATCTGAAAAAGAAATATATATATAAAACTGAATATATTCTCACTAAAATGGAAACATAATATATGCATAGTTTGGATACTTCCTTTCTTTAAAACTTCTACACCTTTCCATGGTTGTCTTTCCAAGTCAACATACAGTCGTATCATTTTTAAGGCTGCGTAATATATCATAGCTTAAATATATCTTGATGTATTTAATTATTTCCTCGCGTCTATTTTCACTATTATAAGTGTGAAAAAATCCTCATGCACACAGCTTTGAAAACTCATCTGATTATTTCAGTAAGATTAATTTGTGAATCAGATCAGAGATTATGCATTTATTTGAAGGCTTTTAGAACATTTACAAGTAAATAACCTAATATTAGATGTTTACCCCTGAACCCAGGATTTTAGATCAACACAAATACAGTCAAATCTTTGCATAATTTTAAATATTTTTAAACTAATAACCCAAGATCCTTAAGGACATATTATGATAAAATAATTTTGTGGGGTGCTTGGGTGGCCCAGTAGGTTAGGCGTCTGCCTTCGGCTCAGGTCATGGTCCCAGGGTCCTGGGATCAAGCCCCGCATCGGGCTCCCTGCTCAGCGGGGAGCCTGCTTCTCGCTCTCCCCGCTGCTTGTGCTCTCTCTCTCTCTCTTGCTATCTTTCTCTCTCTCTCTCTCAAATAAATAAATAACAAATAAAATCTTTAAAAATAATAATAATAATAATTTTGTTTCTCCCCTCATTTTGCTGTATACCAAGCCACCCTATGCCCTGCGGCCCTTTGCTAAATAAACTAAGCTGTCTTTCCTTGCTCCTTAAACTGGTTCTTCCTGCCTTCTGTCCCTATAGCTCCTCCTCTCCATCTTGCCTGTTGTTACCAGCTGCATTTTAGGATTAGCTGTTGATGGCTCCACCAGGGCTCACAGCTAAGCCTGAGGAATAGCTTCAGAAACCTAACGTAAGATCTAGAACAGTTTCATGATTCATGCACATATGAAAGTTGGATGTCCAGAAACATTTAATTTGGAGTGTAATGACAGTTGCCTTCCAAAAGATACAATGACTTCTGTTCAAACCTCTTTCTACGTTGTTGAAAACTTAAAAGACTAGTTTCTCCACGTTCAACCTTGCCTTGTTTTTCAAAGTTAACCAATATCTTTCTGCCAGAGTAATCTTCCTAAGTACACAATTCATTTCAAATCCTATTCAAAAACATTAAGACTTCCCAGACCAGTAAAATCCAAGCTCCTGAGAATGACATTCAAAGTCCCTCCAATCTTACCCCATACGATCTTACTCTTATAACAAGTCATTTGCCATTCTGTGAACACAATCTATTTTACCCTATACATTCCACTTTCAAGTACACTTTTTTTTTTTTTAAAGATTTTATTTATTTGACAGAGAGAGACACAGTGAGAGAGGGAACACAAGCAGGGGGAGTGGGAGAGGGAGAAGCAGGCTTCCCGCTGAGCAGGGAGCCCGATGTGGGGCTCGATCCCAGGACCCCGGGACCATGACCGGAGCCGAAGGCAGACGCTTAACGACTGAGCCACCCAGGCGCCCCTCAAGTACACTTTTAACTTACTCAAAACAAAAATCTATCCACTCTTCAAAGTTTCTTCCTTATTCGCCTCCTATTAGAAATCGTCCCTATTTCCTCCAGTGAAAATGGAACCAGAATGGAACCAAGAAATACCCAAAGTATCCAGGACCAGGTGGCAGAGATTCGGTCTATACTTGTTAATAACACCTAAAAGTTCCCTACCTGGGAAACAGTAAGCAGCACTCCCCTGCATTACAATTATTTACAAACTTAATAAGTCCCAGGTGGCGCCAGGGCCCTCGCCTCCCTGCCCTTCCGGGATCCCCTCCCTGTTCCTTCACCTCACTCCATCTTGAGAAACTGAATATGTAAACGGACGATGGCCAGACTATATATAAAAACAGACCTGTGACCCACAACCTGCAGCAACCTGCCCAGAAAAACAACCTACCATCTACAATAACCAGCTCAGGAAGCCAAAACATAACCCCCGTGGCCATCAGTCCAAATGGCCATGACTTGATTAACGACCGACAGTTTCTCTTATTTTTGCTTTCACTTCCAACGTAGGACCAACCAGAGAAAGTCAAATATGGACCCCTCACTAATCGCACAGGATGTTACCCCACCTAAGCTTCCCCATGCCCACAGCCTCCAACAGGACATTCCTAAAGCATTCCCTTTTTTCCACTACAAAGCTTTTCCCCCCACCTCTGCCTGCCTTTGAGTCTCTGCCAAACACACAGAATGGTGACTGAGTCCCTTGTGATAGCAAGCTCTGGATAAACGGCCTTTGCCTGGTCTCATTTGGCTCGCCTTCATTTATTTTTCACAATCTCAGCTCCAGCCCTGGTGCTGAGAGGTGACTCAGATCTTCAGTCTAGCGCTCTCCCAACCGAGCTATCTCGGCTCCGCCCCCTGAGAGGCGACTCAGAAAACGTTCTCTAATAAACACTCTTCATGATCTTGATCCAACCTAAAGTAAGGGGTGATTAGGACCAAAGGTTAGTTCTTTTTCACTTGAGATGTCAAGGCCCAGAGTCCAGTGTGGGAACCCAGAGGGCCCAAGACCAGAAAAGCCTGGACCCCCCATCCCCACCCCCGCCTCTGGGAACGCACAGTCCCCTCCTGGCTCTTCCGTGAACCCCCCGCATTATGATTTCAGGCTTCTCTCTCTGTTTCAATTCCTCATCTATACAATGGGGATAAATCCTATGCTCGCTCACAGTCTTGGTGGAAGAACAAGACAGAATATAACACACAACTGCGCTTTGAAATGGTTCCTAATTATGAAATGTAAGATGTTATCATGGACACATGCGGTCCTTCTTTCAACACCCCCTGGTGTCTCAGACACGGGAGAGATCAAATGGGGATAAAGATGGAAGGAAAAACAATTGGCTCGGGGCTGGCCAGCGGCTGGAGCTGATTCCTGGTCCTGTTATTCTATGCTTTTAAACTCCCACACACACCCCAGCCTCCGCCAAAATACATAAACCTCTTTGAATTACACTCCTTCTCTTACAGGAGCAAACGGCTACAGTTGGATGTGATTTTTTTCCTTTGTTTGTTTTAATTTATAGATGACCAGGAATGCCGCCCCGCCTCCTTTTTTAAACACCCGCCACTCCTCCAGGAGAGGTCCTCTTCTGGGGTCTTGGTTTTCTAGTAAGTTTTTTTGATAAGAATAGTTGTGGTTAAAGGCAGCTCCAAGCACAGCCCGGGGCTCGTTAGGACTTTCCCCAACTCAGCCTCCGGTAATAAATCACTGGCTCTGGGAAGAGAGGGTTGGGTGGGAGCACGACTAGAGAGCCCTTCAGCTAGCTTTAGGAAGGAAGGCTGCATGGGTCTCATTCCGGGATGACAGACCCCATAAAGGAGAAAAGTTTGAAGGTTAGAAGAGGGAAGGAACCAAGACCTATAAAAACATTTTTCATTTCTCAGCCAGCACCTGTTACTTTGCAAAGTTTGCAAGCAAGCGATGTAAGGAGAGAACTGACTTGACTCAGAGATTGCTCAAGACAGCATCTCGGGGGGCGCCTGGGTGGCTCAGTCGGTTGGGCATCTGCCTTCGGCTCAGGTCATGATCCCAGGGTCCTGGGATCGAGCCCCACATCGGCCTCCCTGCTCAGCAGGAAGCCTGCTTCTCCCTCTCCGACTCCCTCTGCTTGTGTTCCCTCTCTTGCTGTGTCTCTCTCTGTCAAATAAATAAATCTTTAAAAAAAAAAGAAAGAAAGCATCTCGACTTAGAGTTTCTCGCTTAAAATCCCCAAGAATGACTTCTGTCACACACGCACCCCCACCTCCCAATTAGAAGGTAGCTTTTGACCTAGAAAGGCAAATTATAGGAGAACATCTCCATCCAGAGGAGAACAATAAAACTCCTTTTTTGTGTTTTCCTGACTTCCACATCAGTAGAGAACTGTACTTCTAAGGCTAGCATTTTCCAAAGTTGTTCATATGTGTACATCCAATGTCGAAAAAGAGTCTGTGAGCTTAAGAAAACTTGACTACTTCCCTCTCTTGGAGAGTCACCGTGCCTATTAGCATGCCGAATGCTCTGGAAAGTACTGCAAAGAAGCAATGTGCTTAACTAAAATATAGTATTTCCCAAGTTTGCTTGAGGACAGAACCCATTTTGGTTATGTGTGAAACCTATAAATATTCTGCAGAAAACACTGTCCCCCAAAAAAGAGAGCCTCCATGCGGTCCATTTAGATTGTTTGGTCTGAAGAAAAAGGCAAATTTGCCTCCAAGGTCAACCTTCTTAGTGTAAGATTCTTCGCTAGAGCAATGCTGACGTTCACATGACCCCCCGCCTCCGGACCGGGAACAAGTGGTTGTTGCTGGCCACTCTCCTCCTTGCCCCCACTCCTGCTTCCACTACCTGCCAGCTCTCTTGTGCTTCACCTCCCCGGTGAAGGCAAGATGAGAGTTTCGTTGAGTCCATGTGGCAGAGAGCACAACAATTAAAATGGAGACCAGCCAAAGAAATCTGTGAAGCAGATGATAATGTCAAATATACATTCAGAGCATTTTTATGTGGTTCTTAAATGGAAAGAAAGATTTCTCTTCTCTTCAATCCTTCTGGTCATAATTTTTAACAAATGGGCTTCTTGGAATAAGCAAATTTAGAGATGGAGGGGAAAGATGTGTGCATGGAACGTGAGGGGTTGTGTGTGTGTGTTTAAGTAGGCTCCATGCCCAGCGTTGAGTCCAACGCGGGGCTTGAACTCATGACCCTGAGATCAAGACCTGAGCTGAGATCAAGAGTCAGACTCTTACCTGACTGAGCCACCCAGGTGCCCCCTGGAACTTGAGTTTTAATTAAAGACCGTGTCCCCAAGAAAAAGTGTCAGGCGATTTGCAGGACCCAACTGAGGAGCGATTTGAAGTTTATCCATGAAAAGTTGTTCACAGTGTACTGTTAAGTGAAAAAGCAAATTAAAAAATGGCGTATACAGAGTGACTCATCTTTACAAATGCAGTAGACTCGATGTTTGTTGAAAGAATAAATATGCCTAAAAAGAAAACTATAAGACTTTATACCCAATTGACAATAGTTAGCACTACATGGAAGAATTTTCTTATTTCCTCCTTTTTTTTCTTTACTTATCTATTTTCTCTAATTTTCTCAAAGAAAAATGATATTTTTAACAATCACATTGTAGAACTGCTCTAATCTACCACTCATGTTGTCTGTGGAGAAATATCTAAGTTCATCCTTAGAAGCAGTGTCTCTCGTGGGGACGAAGGATCATGAGACCAGGCAGTGCGGACAATGCGGAGTAGCCAAAGGCAGGACCATAACTTCCACAGCATTCATTGCCAGCTTTTGCATATAGCGGGCAACGTGTCCTTGCCAAAGAAAAGATAAACTAGAAAGTAACCACAGGAAGTCACGATTCTAAACCCAGGGGCAACCACTACCTCCCAAGCTAGACCAACCAATGAGCACCAGATGCTTACAAATAAGATCCAAATCTCAGTACTCAGTCTCAAAGCATCACCACCACTACCACTGCTTCATATACACATGCAGAAGTCCAACTTTTAGGGGGAAGTACTTTCCCCAACCAGCCCCAAGGATTCACAGGACTGTCACCCAAATGGCCACCAGTTGGGGGATCCTTGGACCGATTCCCTTAGTAGTCACAAAGAACAGGGTAGGGTGTCACATACCTGAGCATGGTTTCTGCCTGCCCTCTTCTGTCTAGCCCTGCTGACCACTGTCACTCCATCACTCACAGGCCACTACCCACTCAAGGCCAACTGGTCTCTAAACCACCAAGCTGGGCTCTTCTTCTCCCTCTCCACCCACTTGGGGGACATCTGCTTCTCACAAGATCTTCTGCAGAGGGGATTCCCACACAGAGCTGCTGCATCCCTCTGGTTCTCTCCTTGGCAACACAGCCCCACTCTCTGTAGGGTAGCTACACTCCACACGGTTGGGAAGGAGGTGATGGCGGTACAGGTGTATTTGGGGAGGAAGGGCCGTGTCTGGGCTGATAAGCACATCATCTCTAAACTCTAATACTTAGGCCCTGCTGCCCAGCTTGGTCCAACCTGCCAAAACTCCTCCTCACACACAGTGGTTTTTTTAATCAGGGTTTTGTTGCCCTCTTCATTCTGGCTTCCTACAGGCCCTTTAAGTACCTTTTAAGTTCAGTACATCAAAACTCCAAAAATGGAGAGTTGACATGTTTTCCCCACAAGACTCTTGGGTTCCAAGCAACCCCAGAGTTATGGTTAAATCTCATTCCCTCAATAGTCCATGATAGTTGACACATTAAGACGTGCCCCCCAACTTCCAAAGATGGTTAGAAGATGAATCAGACTCCAACCACAAAGATACTTATTGCAAGTAGTACATATTGCTAATTCCACAGGCCAGCCTGACCCAGTCTTGCTTCTGACATGGCCTATAATGCCTGGTACATAGGTGACACTGCAAAGTAAAAGATTTTTATTCAAAATTCCTACTCTGGGCTGGGAGGAGCTTTAATTATCTCCCCCAACCTCCCCATGTTACGGAAGGGAAAACAGGCCCAGAGCCACTGCAACCAGCCCGTGTTAGAACAGACGAGATCGAAGGCCTCCCAACTTCCAATTCAGTGAAATGGAATATCAAGCCCCCTAATATTGAAAAACAATTGTCATAGCAAAGTATACATAATTAGAAACAGTTAATCAACTCAGATCCAGGTTCTGCACTAGCTTATATTTTTGTTTCTCCTTAGTCCTTAATATTATCCTCTTTTTACAGATATATAGAGGCTCAGAGAAGTAACTTTTCCAGAATTCTACAGTGTGGACATAATGGAGCCAGAATTCCAACCGAAGCCAGTCTGCCCCCAAAGCCATGTTTGTTCTACTACACTGAACTGAGCTCGCGAAAACCAGGGACGCAGAGGGGATGAAAGGTCCTATAATTAAACATAAAGTGGTGATTTATCAACTGGATTTGCAAAGAAAATAAAGCTCCATATGCATGTTGAGTGGCCCTGAATTCTCACATTAAAAACCAGTTTCGAATAAATCAATATCCTGTTTCAATGGGCTTCTCAAAATTACTGTGATCTCTTCATTGATTACATGGAAGAAAGAGGGGAGCTACTATGAGGAATAATGATATTATTGTTCTAATCAAGTAACTTTGGGGAAAAACGAGTGCCGTGCCTCTGTGTTACAAGGACGCTGCAAACGTCAAATAGCAACTCATAAAAAAGAAAAAGAAAATACTTTTTCATTCAATGGATAAATAATCTTTCATCTGTAAAAACAACTACAATGTGAGAAAGCACCAATTAGTTAAAATTTTACAAAATCCAGATCAAAAACAAATTATCATATTTTTACAAAATGATTTGGTGCATGCATTCTTTCAAACTGCCAGATGTGGGCTAAACTAAAGGAGAAAAACTTAACACTTTTCAACACTGGTTAGCTGGAAAACACAAGAATAGATTGTGTGTGTGTGTGTGTGTGTGTGACCCGATACATGAGTGCATTAAAATTTTTTTCCTACTAAATGAGTTGGTCGAGATAAAGATGATTTATTTGAGTGGAGGCATGGCAATGTTGTTCTGAATGAGACCAAAACAAACCCAAACAAACAAACAAAAAAACTCTACAAAAAGCAGACATACCTTCTGTTGCAGAAAGCAAGAGAATCTTCTTCCATCTAGGGCTTCTATCTAGCCCAGCACAGAGATTCAGTGAAATATCCACCTCGGGGAACAAGACAGAGCGACTATGTAGACTCCATCCATATTCTCCTTGCTACCACATTTTTCCCTTTTCTTTTATAAGAGCATTTTCTAAGTAAATTAGTGATAGATTTGAAATATAAAAAGTGTAGAGAATACAGAAGTAAAAACCAATATCATCCAGACATAATCACAATGAACATTTGATTGTAGTTTGAAAACACTTCATTTTTATTCTGTTTTTATCAACATACCTTGCATGTTCTCCCCACGTGTATATTCTATAAAAACATGATTTCTTAATAATAGCATAACATATTATCATATGGATGCCTACCAATTTATTAAACCATTTTGCTATTGTTCAGTATTTAGGTGGCTTCCAATATTTTGCTATTACAAATACAAAGATTATTAAATCCTTTTGTATGCAAATTTTTATCTGCATCTGGAGTGATCTCATTAAAACTAATTTTTGAAAGTAACTACCAAAAGTAGAATTATTGGGTCAATTTTTAAATTCTTTTCTTTTTTCTTTTACTCAACTAATATTTTCTTTTTTAAAAAAGAGACTTGACGCAAACAATGAATCATGGAACACTACATCAAAAACTAATGATGTAATGTATGGTGACTAACATAATAAAATAAAATTATTAAAAATAAAAAGAGACTCAACACACAGAAATATTTAAAAAGAAACCCCCTTTCTTCCCACCTAACCCCATTCTCATCCCTAGATCTCTATTTCAGTCTTGAGTCAAATTCGTTGGAGTCCTCATGTCTTCTGTCGAATTTTGTTTTGTTTTGGCAACCCTATTTTCAATTTTCAAAAACCTTCCCATCTCCGATAGTTACTTTCTTATAGCTGCCTAGTCCTTTCTTTATGAATGCAATATACATTGGGTATTTTTTTTCCAAAGATAGAAAATGGAATTCTTTTAAGAATAGAATTCTTTTTTTGTTCTCTGAATTTTCTATTTCATCCAGGGTCTACGGATTTGTTCATTCATCTTGAACCCCTCTTCTTGCTGTTGACTTTCTCCATATATCTGGTACTCCTGAATTTCCCCACTCATCTTTATGAAGGAAGGCTTGGGAAGATTTATTTCCATAGCTCTGCAGTTGTAGAGGGCTTTCCCCACCCCACCCCTTGAATGGGAGGGTTGATTTTATGCCTTCTACAAGGTTTCCAGAGTCTAACTAGGAACCCTCCCAGACAGCAGTTCATACCCCTGTGTGCAGAGCTCAGTATTTTGAGCTGGAGAGTATGCCCCAGTCCCCGCCCCCACCCCTGTGACCTGTGGTCCCTGTTCAGTAATAAGGACCCACCTACCGCCACATAGCTCCTCAAATGTTCTTGGTCCTCTTGAAATTTCTCAGGAACTGCTCTTATCTCCCTAACCATTTTTTCTGTGTGTTTTAAGGTGGGGGTTTTCTCAACTCTTATCAGTTCAATACTATTACTTTTCATCTGCCAGGAAATTCTTCACAATTTCTCATATGTACATGTTGCCCTTTCTTGTTTTCCTGGACAGTAGTGGGTCTAGCCTTTAGTTGATATATTTTTTCTCTCACTTCAAGGGATTTACAGATTTTTTTTAAAGATTTTATTTATTTATTTGTTTATTTGAGAGAGAGAGAAACAGCATGAGAGGGGAGAGGGTCAGAGGGAGAAGCAGGCTCCCCACTGAGCCCGGGATCCCGATGTGGGACTCAATCCCAGGACTCCGGGATCATGACCTGAGCCGAAGGCAGTCGCTTAACCCACTTCAAGGGATTTAGAAGGTGGGGCAGAGGTGGTCAAGTGTGCTTAAACAGCCACATAGATCCAATACGCCCATCCCTTTTCTCTGTTGTAAGAATGATATGATGTGTATCAGAAAAATCATATAAGTATCAGAAAATGCTCATCCACATTGACTGGAAAAGTAAAGGGAATGCACTGACCCACGTAGCTAAAAATTTCAGAGGTCATATGAACTTCAGGTGAGGTTTGATCTAGCAGTTCAACATTGCTACCAAACTGCCTTCTTTAGTGTCTTCTTCAACCTAAGGTTTCATTCTGTGGCTGGAAGATGGATGCCAAAAACTTTCAGAGCTGCTTACTTTCCCATTAACATCCAGCAGGAAAAGAGTATCTTGTCAGATAGGCTTCTTGAAATTTCAAGAAAATTTCTTTCCCAGAGGCCCCTAAAGAATGTCTCTCCACAGCTCATTGGGCCAAAATGGGTCACATGAGTGATTACTGTGATCAGGGAAAAGGAATGTGCTGATTTGGTTTAAACCAAAATGGCACACCCTGGGTCTGTAGTTGGTTGTGGTCATCTGTCCCAAAAACAAAGGTATGGATGGATGGGGGGCTGGGAAGATGGAGAGGAATGAACTCTAAACAGAATTCAGAGTCTAAAAAAGAAGTGGGTAATAAGCTAAAATAGCACATGACCACCACAGTCATAAAATAACATGAATATCTACCCCCAAAAAAAGCCATGCAAGCGGAAGTAGCAGCACATCTGGGTCACAGAGTGAGAATCTGCTCTTCCTCGAGCAGTCGTTACACGTGCCGATTGCATAAACTGTCGCTTCCAAACACTTTTCATATAATAATGAGTATGATATCTCAAGGCCCTCTCCTAGGACTTCTCAAAAATCATTACATGATTTTTGCATTTTATATGAAAGCTTTTAAGTTAAAATATTTGCAATGAACTTTCTGAGCTACAAAATCTGAGAACACAGTTCTCCAGAAGACAGCCCCCAGTTAAGACACCAGCTGTAAGTTTGGGGGTCCCCAAGGCCACTCTCATTTCAGACCAGCTGGTTACAAATTTGGGGGTCCCCACAGACTCCCTCAGGGTCGGTAATCCATTAGGATGACTCATAGAACTCAGGAAAGCACTTTACTTCCGGTTTTATTATAGCAAAAGGATAGAAATTAGAACCAGCCAAAGGCAGATACATAAGGATAAGTTTGGGAGGGTTCCAAAAGTGAAGCCTACATCATCCCTGTGGATATATTGTCCTCCTGGCATTGAAGTGTGATAATACTCAAAGGATATTGCCAACCAGGGAAGCTCACCTGAACTTTAGTGTCCAAAGTTTTTATTTTATCTATTTTATTATTATGAGCAAATGAATCATTGGCCATGTGATTCATTCTCCAGCCGCCTTCCTCTCTCCAGAGCTTGGACTGATATGGAGGTTGGGCTGATAACACGTAGCTCAAAGCCCAACCCTTTAATCAGACAGGTGACATTTCTGGGTGACCAGCCCCCATTATGTGTCATCTCATTATCATAAACTACTGGGGGTTGTCTGAGGGTCCCACCATGAATGACAAAGACACTCCTATCAATCCAGAAATTCCAAGGGTTTAGAGGTTACTTCCCCAGAAAGGGGACAAAAACCAGCCAAATTCTTTATTATACATATTTCATTTAGATCAGTATATTACTAAAGTTGTATTAAATCGATTTTATTACTATATTTAACATTTATAATAAATCAAGGAAAACATCCATCTTTTCACCATTTAACAAGTAACATAAGTGCTTCGTTTAATTACATAACATAGAATATAATTTCTCAACAAATAGATTTTAAAATGACTTAAATCATGTTTGAATGTGAGCCTACATATTTATGAAACTATAGACTAAACTCTGTGTTCTAGCATCAAAAACAAACAAAAACTGTTATTGTGACCCAATGTTTAAAATTCTTACATTTTATGTTTAAAGACATTAAAGAATTTATTTTTATGATTTTATTTCTTTTAAAGACATAAGAGAGAAAAGATTTTCAAATATTATTTAGAAACATTTCTCTTCAAATAATCCATTGCAGGGTATTTAACCTTTATTCTCAGGATATGAAAAGTCAATTGGTTTTAATCGCTAACATATTTTCTCTTTTTTAAACTCTGGAGTTTTTAAATTAATGCTGGGGTTTCTACTATAATGCTGCAGAGATGATGATTCATTAGTCTAATTCATCAGCCTTATTCTAACATGGAACTCTATAGTGTCAATGGTAGAAAATGAAATATTATTTAAAGGATTGTTTAAATATTATTAAAGGATTTCTTTTTTAAGATCAATCTATGGAACTATAATTAAAATACTATAAACTGCATCTATTTAAAGTTGAGAATGGATGACTTTTGACACTTATATACACACATGAAACCACCACTACAATCGAAATACAAAACATTTCCATCACCCTCAAAAGATTCTTCCTTCTCTCCACCCCAGCCTCCACTGGTATGCTTTTCATCACTATAGATTTGTTTACATTTTCTGGAATTTTACATATATGGAATCATATAATATGCACTCCTGTGTTTGGCTTCTTTGCCTCAGCGTAATGACTTGAAATTCTTCAATGTTACTACATCTATCAGTAGTTCATTCTTTTTAATTACTGAGTAATTTTCCATCACCTTGACATATCACATTTTGTTTGTCCAATCAGCAAATATTGAGGGGCATTTGGGTTGTTTTCAGCTTTGGACTATCATGAATAATGATGCTATGAACATTTGTGTACAAATCTTTCTGTGCATGTCAGTTTTTATTTCTCTTGGATAAATGCCTAGGAGAGAGAGGTATGCTGATTTGTATAGTAAGTGCATGTTTAACTTTTTAAAAAACGGTTATACTCTTCCAAAATAATTGAACCATTTTATATTTACATGTGCAGATCTTTTGCTCATTTTTAAAACTGAATTGTATGTCTCCTTATTCAGTGGTAAGAAGAATTCTGTATATATTCTGGAATTGAGTCATTTGTCAGGTATATACATTGCAAATATTTTCTCCCATTCCATCGCCTGCATTTTTATGTTCTTAATGGTGTCTCTGGATGAGCAGAAGTTTTCCATTTTAATGAAACCCAATTTATCTATTTTTTTCTTTTGTGGCTTGTGCTTCATGTGTTATATCTAAGAAATTCTTGCCTATCCAAAGTCAAAAAAATTTTCTCCCCACATTTTCTTTTAAAATTTTTATAGTATTAGCCTTTACAGGCAGGTCTTTGATTAGTTTTGAATTAATTCTGTGTATGGAGAAAGATAGGGGCTGATGTTTTCTCTTTTCATGTGGAAATCGGTTACTCCAGCACCATTTGTCAAAAATCAATTGAGCATACATATGGGGGACTATTTCTGGACTCTGTTCTCTTATCGATCTATTTTGCTTCTATTGATCTTCATGACTATTTTTTCACAAATACCATTGTGTTAATTACTCTACCTTTGTAGTAAGTCTTAAAATTAGGTAGTATAAGTCTTTGAACTTGGTTCTTTTTTTTTTAATTCCTTTGGCTTTTTTAAGTCACTTGCATTTCTACCTACATTTTAGAATCAGCATTTCAATTTCTACAAAAAAAAAATGTTGTCTTATTCTTTTTATATAGTGTTGGATTTAATTTACTAAATCTTTCTAAAGGTTCTTGCAACTAGACTTATGAGGGATAATGGTCTGAATTTTATTTTTAATTCTTTTGGTGTCAGGGTTATGCCAGCCTCCAAAACTGAGCTGGAAAAATGTTCTCTTCTCCTCTATTTTCCCTTTGAATATTCTACAGAATTTACCAGTAAAACCATCTGAGCCTATAGTTTTCATTGTATGGAGGTTTTTGGTAATTAATTCAATTTCATTAGATAAAGAGGCTATCCAGATTTTTCTGTTTCATATATCAATTTTAGTTGTATTTTTCAAGGACTTTGTCTATTTCACCCAAATCTTCTCATTTTTGGCATACGTTTGTTCACAATCTTCTCGTATTATCCTTTTAATATCTGTAAGATCTACAGCGATAACTCTTCTTGTACTCTCGATACTGGTGATTTATGGTTTTTCCTTCATCAGTTTAACCAAGAGTTTATTCATTTTGTTGATCTTTTCAGAGAACCTACTTTGGGATCATTTGTCTCTGTTTCGTGGATATTTGTCCTTGCCATAATTATTTTCTTTCTTTCATCTATTTTGGATTTACTTTGCTCTTCTTTTTCTAGCATCTTGAGGCGGTACCTTAGATCACTGTTCTTTTTCCTTTTCTACTATAAGCATTTAAATCACAAATTTCCTTGTATGTTCTTTAGTTGCATCCCACAAATTTTAATATATTGTCCTTTCATTATCAGTGAGTTAAAAATATATTCTAATTTATTTTATGACTTCTTCTTTGACCCAACATTATTTTAAGATGTGTTTTTAATTGCAAAACATTTGGGATTCACCCGGATATCTTAATGTTATTGATTTCTAATTAATTTCATCGGGGTCAGAGAATATCTGTACTATTTCGATCCTCGTAAATTTATTAAGGCTTCTTGTATGGCCCCAATATGGTACACAGTGGTGAATATACCATATACAATAAAACAAATGCGTACTGTAGTCTAAAATGAATGTTTATTTTGCAGCTGTTGAGTGAAGGGGTCTCATAATTATTAATTAGGTTAAGATAATGTGATAATGTGTTCAGACCCTCTATATCTTTACTGATTTTTGGCTAGTTGTCCTTATCAATTCCTGAGAGACAGGAGTCTCCCACTAAAGTTCTGGAATTATCTCTCTATAATTATGTCAATGTTTGCTTCTTGTATTTTGAGGGTCTGTTTTTAGGCACATGCACTTTTATGTTTGTTTTGTTTTCCTTATTATTCCTTTTTATCTCTGGCAATACTCTTTGTTTTTTTAAGTCTATTCTGTCTGCTATTAATACAGCCGCCTCACCCTTCACATGCTGATGTTAAGGCACATCTTGTTCCATCATTTCTTTTCAAGTTATCTGCACCGTAATATTTCAAGTTCATCTCTCCTAGTCATGGAGTTGGGTCCTGCCCTTTGATCCATTCTGCAATTCCTACCTCTTCATTGGGATGGTTAGTCCATTAACATCACAGATGCAAACTCAGCTATTATGGTTACCTCACAGACACAGAGCTGAGGACTCCCCTGACGCTGGCAGAGGGATCAGCTATGAATCTTAGCACTAACAGCAACCACAAAGACAAACGTGCAAACACGTACGCTTAGGAAAACGAACAAGGGCAATTTAAACTGACTTCAACAGAATGTTTCAAACCTCAGTAAACTTGAAACAAACCAGCTGCGAGCTCCCCAGGGGACAAAATTCACTTTGTGTTGCAACAGTTTTGATATATTTAACTCCAATGTCATTGTCACTGCTCTAGCAGCTGATGGGTTTACGGAGTTCAGGAACCCTTTCACTATTTTAAGAATTTTTGTTTTACAACCAATTGATAAAATTGGGGAAATAAATTCCTCTTGAAAATCTTCTGCACCAGAAATTCTAAAGAGACCACTAAAAATATCAAAAGCCCGTTTTTTTGTCCTGACTAAAATATTCAAAACAATAAATCTTCTTCTCTTTTCCTGAATCTCTCAGGCAGTGAAAGTCAGAACTAAATTAATGGCTTATACTTTTAGGGCTTCTGTTAAAAATGTGATCCAAATATTTTCTATTTAAAGAGTCTTCAAAATAGATAGCTAACTCGTTCAAACAAGAAATGTCTAATTTCTTGCTAATATGCATTTTTCAAAATGAATTGATGGCTAAAAAAAAATTAATGACTTCGGATTGTTTTGGTGGGTTTCTGATTCTGGTTGAAAAAAAAAAAAATCATTCTACCCATCTTTGAAGGCCCTAGTTAAGATTCATGTTTTTCCTGAATCCTCCAGACCATGAGCAACAACCAGTCCATACGGGGGCCAGCAATCAATACCCAGTGTGCACGCTAGCTGAAGATCAGGCTACAACCCCAGCACCGAGGCAGCCAGAAACTTCGTTATTTCCATCATTAATTCATTATGTGTAATGCACCAGGCACCGTGCTATGTCTTAAACATACATGATCTCATTTCATCTTCCCAGCAGCCCTTCACAGGAAATCCAGGCTCAAGGGTACATGACTTGCCCAAGATCTCACAGCTAATAAAGGGCAGAGCCAAAATCTAAAACTAACTGTTTTGTGTCCGTAGCCCATGCTCTTATTAATCTCCATGGTATCTAACCCTACCAACCACCCCCTTCCACCACACCCTCACCATTACAAAGACTTTCATTCTGCCGTGGAAGATACAAGGCCGCAAGTGCACATGCTTCTGGAAGAACCAACACAGGAATATAATAATCCCACACAAGTATTTAAGATAGGAGACCTAATCATCTTCTAAAGGGAACTTGTTATAAGATCTAAGAGCACAAGTTCTTCCAAAGAGAGGAAGGGATGAAAGCAAGCTGGTGACCTGTCTGCCCTGTCGTCCCTGCCTGCTCTCCAGCACCACCCTCCTCCCCACCCCCTGGCACTGTGGTCCCAGGACACAAGGGTAACTTCCTCTTCTATTTGCCACCAGCCTGGCCCTCTGGTCTCTGAAAAAGGGTGATGCTGCTCATGCATGACTTCTCAGAACCTGCCTATTTAGGTTTAAGTTTAAACACACACATACATACATACACAGAAAGAAAAAGTAAAGAAGGGGGGGTTATCCCATCTTAGCTTCTCCATAACCTCACTTCCATTTCTCAGATCCCATGGCTCTTGGAGGGGTCCACATCTGAGGGAAGGCGGGCTCACTTACTGGCTCAGCAAATGGGAGAAGGCACCCAACACATGAGGAACACCTCCATCCTTACCATGACACACACACACACACACGCACACACGCATGCATGCACACACACATCACCTCTACAGCTAGGAACCACAGAAGACCTTATCTACGGGAAGCATTTCACTTCTCTGCTCTAGGGTTCAGTTTCTTCATATCTAAAATAAAGTAGTTCCACTTGAAATGATCTCTAATGCCCCAGCTGATTCTGACATTCTGGGCTGAAATAACCATTTTTTCAAGATGATAAAAGCTGAATGTTCTCATTCCTGCGGAACAACTCCACAGCTGTGTGACAGCCCTACCCCCCTTCCCCCTGCCCCCACCGGCTGGAGTGAGGAGCGAGCCCCAGAACACCACTCTGTCTTCTCTCTATTTACACTCACCACCGTGGTGAGCTCACCCAGGCTTGAGGCTGTAAATACCCCCTGTCTCTGAAAAAAGACAACTTAGTTCTAGCCCAGACCTGTCCCCTGAACTCCAGACTTGTATAAAATAACCATCTCCCCTTGCATGTCTAAAAAACAGCTCAAATGCATATGTCCTGAATGAAGCTTCTGGGATGTGCTCTTCCCCATTCTTGCCCATCTCAGTCCATGGCAATTTCACCCTTCCTGGAGCACACATGCTTGACTCCTTTTGCTAATGTCCTACATTTGCTCTCTTGTGAAATCATGTTGACACAACTTGCAAAATTTATCCAGAATCCAGCTATTTTTTACCACCTCCACTACCACTGCCTTCATCCAAACCACCATCATCTGCATTTGGGTGGTTGAAATAGCCTCTAACTAATCTCCTTACTTCTACCCTTGGCCGCCTAGAGTCTCTTCTCAGCAGAGCATCCAGAATCATCCTCCTAAAATGAAAGTCAGACTCTGTTGTTCCCTCTGCCCAAACCTTGCCATTGGTTCCCTTCTCCCATTGCATTGGCTTTGTGGGACCTCTCTGAGCTCATCTCCCTCCATCTGCCCCTTCCTTGTTCTACCCCCATGCAATGTCCTCCTGGATATTTCTTGGCTTTGCTAAAAGTGCCCTGCCTCCGAGCCTTTGCACTTTACTCTGCCCTCGGCCCATTACGCGCCTCCCCAAGGAATCACATGACTGACTCCATCCCCTCTATCCGTGCCTCCCTGTTGAAAATTGCAACCTCATCCCTACCTACCCACAGCAATCCTATTCCCCTCTTGCCTTTCTTTAATTTTCTCCATCTCACTCCGCTCTCTCTCAGTCTCTCACACACACAAATGTAAGCTCCACAATGACTTACATTTAAAAAAGAAATCACTTTACCAAAATATGATTGACATATGCAATGGCTTCCAGTTCTGTGCATTGCTGTGTCGCTAGTGCCTAGAACTGGGTCTGCCACATAGTAGGTGCATAACATTTGCTAAATGGATTACTTGAGATGTGCATCATACTTTTCAACTGCAGGTAAAGACTTGGGAGAAGTTAGCCACCACCCGTCTCTGATAACACTATACCTGTGCAGTGTGTACTTACACGTCGTCTTGTTTGCACACCCCTGTGACTGACAGCTGGGTGAGGGGCTACCGCTCGCGCCTAGCAGATCTGTCCAGTCAGTGGTCCCTGTGAACTCTGAAGGAAAGATGACATTCACGTCACTAAGTCTTTGAAGGATGCTACTCCTTGAGTCACCATAGGTGCATGACCATTCATTTGGGCCTCGATGGAAAGCGTGGAGATAAGCTGAGCCCAGCTCATCTAGGAATACCATAGCTGGGTGAGCCAAGCCCTGCTGGCTCCCCAAGGCCCCAGCCTGTCATCGTCATATCTGGCACAGAACAGGGACTCTGGATCCAGAGTTATTTGAGGTTGAATCCATCAGTGCTTAAGTAGCTTCTTTCCCTATGTCTCTCCGAGGCTGGAGGCAGCCAAGAATGTGGTGTGAGCCTTGCGTGATTCCGAGAGCGTGTGTTGGTTTGGTTTTGCACGCAGCTTTGATTTCCTCATCTGGGCCATTTTCACACAGTGTAAACACCAACAGGATATTGGCTCAGGATGAAGACTCAGCAGCTGAGATTCAGTATTACAATGTCTTCTAGAAGAGGTAGTGCGTCCAGCCCTATGAGCTCTTCGGAGCCAGAGGTGGTATGAACTGGATGGTTATGGGTATTAAACAGTTTCAAGTTTATTTCTCACACAAAGTAGAGCTCTTTGATTTCACATAGCTGCCATGATCATGACCTCCTTTACTTTTTTTTTTATTTATTTGAGAGAGAAATAACACAAGCAGGAGGGGCAGAGGGAGAGGGAGAGGGAATCTCAAGCAGACTCCCTGCTGAGTCCGATGCAGGGCTCGATCTCACAATTCTGAGATCACGACCTAAGCCGAAACCAAGAGTTGGACACTTAACTGACTGTACCACCCAGGCGCCCCAGTCATGACCTTCTTTAAAACAGGGACTGGGTCTGGTTTATCTTTCCTTCCTCGGCACCTGCACCTACGCCTGGCACATGGCATGGCTCAGGAAATCTGTTGCACTACACTCAACTGCCCATACTTCTGGAAGGATCCCTATCGTCCCTTTGAAGTCAGAAATAATAACCATGCATATATTCTTTGTGCTTATCATTTCTAAATTAGTTACAACAAACAGAGATGGATTTTGTATTTTTTTTAAAGATTTTATTTATTTATTTATTTGAGAGAGAGAGAGAAACAGCATGAGAGGGGAGAGGGTCAGAGGGAGAAGCAGGCTCCCCACCGAGCAGGGAGCCCGATGTGGGACTCGATCCCAGGACTCCGGGATCATAACCTGAACTGAAGGCAGACGCTTAACCAACTGAGGCAACCAAGCGCCCGAGATGGATTTTGTATGAAGGAAAAAAAGAAAGTTGCTGTCCTTGCCTTTTTCCCTGACAGCATGGCTCAGCTTCTGTGTTTCTTTCCAGCACAGCAAACACATGTTATCAGACAACCACGGTTTTTTGTAGAGTAAGGGAGTGTGTGGTGTAGCAGAAACTAGTCACAGAGGCAAAATATTAAAAGTATTACTTCATGGGGCACCTGAGTGGCTCACTCGGTTAAATGTAAGACTCTTAGTTTCGGCTCAGGTCATGATCTCAGGGTCCTGAGACTGAGCCCCAAGTTGGGCTCCTTGCTCAGAGGGGAGTCTGCTTGAGATGCTCTTCCTCTGCCCCTCCCCCTGCCCCACTTGTGCATGCGCACACTCTCCCTCTCTTTCAAAAAAAAAAAAGTACTCTTTCATGATAGTTGATCATCTTAAAAAGGAGTTTTTGTTTTAAAGATTTTATTTATTTATTTGACAGAGAGAGACACAGCGAGAGAGGGAACACAAGCAGGGGGAGTGGGAGAGGGAGAAGCAGGCTTCCCGCGGAGCAGGGAGCCCGATGTGGGGCTCGATCCCAGGACCCTGGGATCATGACCTGAGCCAAAGGCAGACGCTTAACGACTGAGCCACCCAGGCGCCCCTTAATGAGGAGTTTTAAAGTACTGCTTCTGAAGCAGGAAACTATTCAGAGAGCCACTCTCAGGAAATAAAGCCCAGTGGTTAAAAGCCTGCCTGTAGCATTAGCCGTCTTGCTTCCAAATCCTGGCCCTGACACTTGTGAGGTGTGTGACCCTAGACAAGTTACTCCCTGAGCTTTCCAGTGCGTTCTGAAACTTCTCTCCCTCTTTCTACCTTTGCCTCAACTAGAGACTTAACTTACTAGCTCCAGCACTGGGTCCCTTTGCTCAGCTTTCCCATGACATTCTTCTCTCCTCTCTTCTCTCTCTCTCTTTTTTTTAATTAATAGACTTTATTTTGGGGGGGGAGTCTTAGGTTTACAGAAAAATGGAGGAAAGTACAGAGAGTTCCCATACACCCGTCTCCCCCATTTCCGGTTACGGACATGTTGCATTAATGTGGCACGTTTGTTACAACTGATAAGCCAATATTGATACATTATTATTAACCGAAGCCCATGGTTTCCAATGGGGTTCACTCTTGGTGTATACATTCTTCTCTCACCTTTTCTCCCCCCACCTTTTCCGTGATCTTTCTACTTCTTGTCCTAGTTTCCCTTTTCTCTGCAGGCCCTGCCCTGCTCCATCATTTGCCCGAACTACCTCCGAGTCCCTAATGCCTTTGCCCAATCCCTGCTAGCTTCATAAACCAACCTCTGTTTTCAAAGCAGTGTCTTTCCACGTTTCAAAATAGCTGGGTCCTCACATACCCGTTTCACACAAGACTTCCTTATCCCAGCCAATACTCTCATCGCCACTCTCAGAGTGAATCTTTCCTCTGCAGAGCCCACCCTGGGTTTTCAGAGTCAGCCCACCCACACTTGCTTTTTGTACAAGTCTGACCAAGGGAAAAATCCTCAAGGGAGGGTAAAAGACATAGCCTTTCCCACTCTGATACGTGCTCTCTCTGGCCGCACTCATCATCTCTCCTGTCCATATCAAACCAAAAGGAACAGAAAATGAAATGAATACCAACAGCCTCTGGCCCCCACCTTCCTTCCTTCCCAAAGCCCCTTAATTAACTTAACTAATTAGTTAATGAGAGAACATCTGCAAAACGCCCTAGGCTTGAAAGGAAAGGCCCATCAATATAAGGTGTTGGGGTGGTGCTGTCATCAAAAGGTGACACCCCCATTCTTCTCCATTTCCCCGTCATCTGTGCTTATTAACACCCCAGGAGTCTGTCCTCAGGCTTAGAGATGTCCTCCTAGCAACAGCCCCATCCCCTTGGCAACACTTTGACTTGGGTTTTTCACCAACTCCGACAAAACTAGAAACTCAATAGCTGCCGGAGCCACAATATTAGGAAGCTGATATTTGAGGACTGCATATTGCTTTATGAAAGACTTTCACATCCAATTTGAGTTTCAAGCCAATGGAACATTTAGGCCACGTCACTAATGAATCAGTTTGACTGAATTCAGTAAAATGTGTGTGTGTATAATTCGATTGGGTAACTGCATTTTCTTTATCCACATGACACCAGCGATGAATTTGTCACTCTCTAATCAGTTGTTTTGACAAGTATAGTCATAGATGAAGCTACCATTTTGTTTTTCTGTTTTATAGAAGCTGGGTTAGGAAAAAACTCTTTTGGCACAATTTTGTAAATGGTATTTTCAAATCACAGAGGGGATTTGCCATTTCCTCACAAGCTCAGATGCCTTTAGGATGTGTGTTTAACTACATTCTCACCCCATCGTGCACTGCACAGAACTTACAAGCCCCGGTGGAGAATTCAGGGCCAATTTTATCATTAAATAAACTCTGGAATGCCCCAGGCAGGGTCGTTAACTTGTCTCCACTACAGACTAAATGTCGAAATAGCCACCTCCCTTCTGTGGGTTCCCACAGGGCTCTGGGTGTGCTCCACAGCCCGCCCCTGGCATGAGGGGACAATTAGACCATTATGTTTGCACCAAAAGCCAGCAGCCAGTTCAGTTCAGCTCTGTACACAGGGATGAAAAAAAAGGGGGGGCACCTAATATAGACCACTGGGACAATTTATTTGTCTTAAGAGTGTTTAAGACACACAAGCAAGCCCCAGCAGGTTATAAATGGTCAGCTTTGTGCAATTACCACACAAGTCTGAAGAATATTCTATGTGGATTCAGTTTAAAAACCCTACGGTGGGTCACACCACATAGGTGGCCTTGACAAGAGTCTCACTATTTGCATCCATGACAACCCAGGAGATTAAGGACCCACCCAACACCTTTCTTCACGTTGTGTTTTTAAAGATTGTTATCATTGGAACACCTGGGTGGCTCAGTCAGTTGAGCATCCGTTTTTGGTTTCAGCTCAGGTCTTGATCTCAGAGGCATGAGATCGGGCCCCATGTCCCATTTCTGGCTCCACACTCATGGGAAGTCTGCTTGAAGATTCTCTCCCTTTGCCCCTCCCCCAACTCGTGCACATGCTCTCTCACTCTCTCTAAAATAAATCATCTTTAAAAAAACCACTGTTATCATTGTCTTACCCCAAGTGTCCATTTGAAATTCCAACTTTTTTTTCCCCAAATAGAAAATATTAGAATTAATGAGAGTCGTATAACTTCCAAAAGCTTCTCTTGTCCTCTCTTGTCAGAAAAGGACACTGATGACCAGAAGGGTTCATACACTAGTCAAGCCAGCTCTATTCTAAGTCTAGCTTTACTACCAACTCACAGTCCAATATTCTTTTAGCCTAGGTTACTGAAAGGGACCACAAAACCACTGACTCAACTACCTTACCTATCTGTATAACTATGGGGCTCTTAAGTGAAAAAAATAAAAAGGAAAGAAAGGAGAAGATTTAGAGCCTGGATTTCTCATTTATCATTCATAGCGTGTCTTTGGGATAGAAGTCCTGGGGGCTCCCCCGCCCTTGTCCCCTGAGAACGCACTCCTATCTGTCGGAGAGTACCCATTCATCCCCAGTTTCCGAGGATGTCAACTAGCTGGTCCAGCCCCTTGGCCCCTCCTGGGTAGGTAGCTGTGCAGTGTCTTCTTGTGGTTTGGCGCCGTGTATTGCAGAAAGAGACTCCTGGGGACAGTGACTTAAACCCACAGCAGGAGGAGGCCTCCACTGCCCTGCCAAGTTCGGAAGTCCTGGATCCATGCAAAGACAGCTGCTGATAATGACAAGGATGGGCCGGGTGTGGAAGAGTGGAAAGGTTGCCTGAGCGATAGCTCTGAGGCTCTCCCTTGAATACAAGTGGCTGAGGCATAAAAACCTGAACAGAGCAAAAAACAAAGCCATACAAGCACAGAAATATGATTGTAAGATCCTTTAGCTTTGTATTTCAACACTGCTCTGGACAAAACAAAGCAAGAGTGGCAGAAAGGAGCCCAAAGTACCTGTTCCTGCCAGGGAGGGAATGCTGCCTCCCACTCGTGACAGAGCTGACCAAGCAGTTGCAAAGCCAGGGGACTCAGAGAGGGTGGCATCTGCCCCATCCATCCCAGCTTGTTCTACCCAGCACCCGGAACACAGGCAATCTCTAGTCACCCCCATGACCCAAGCCACCGTCAAGGTGGCCACAGCCTACAAGGGCCTGGGGGTAAAAGAGAGTCTGCCACCCAGCAGCCTTCTACTGTTTCCTGTGTTAAGATCTCCTCCGCTAGTTTCCAGTAAGTGCTCTTCCTCTTTCTTCCTCAGGGCCTTTTACAGATGCTCAAGCTGCCAGATAAAGAAAGGAGACACTCTGGACCAGGAGAAGGAACACCTAGTCTAGACTTCTTCCTGAGCCAGCTAGGACCCGGACGAGTCCCTTTAACTGGGCTGACCTCTTTCAGAAGGATCCTGATCTGTCAAGTTGGGGTAAAAACCAGAGAGCATAGTTTACAGTTTAACCCATTTATAGTGAAAGGGGTCAGACATGCAGCTCTGGTGTTGCGGGCTTTGAGTCTGAGTCTCAGCTCAGCCACTTCCTAGACAGCTCAACCTCGGAGAAGTCCCTTGACCTCTCTATGCTTCAGCTTCATCATTGGCACAACTGGGATCATCACATTGTTGTGTTAATGAGCTGAAAAAAGGTACGTGAGAATTCCATTTGATAAAGAGTATAAAGTTGTGAGCATGGTGCTAAGTAAAAACACAATAAATGCTAACCATTCGCAATGTCCTCATCACCATCCTTTAGGGAAACAGGATGGTGAAGGTGGCTTCAGGTCTCCCTGAAAGGAACAAAAGGCTACACGGATTATTGTTAGTTTACCAGAGGGGGTTTCAATGGCCAGCTCCTTCAGTCTGTTTTAGGGGAAAACAGCCCTGTTTTCTCTTTGGTGAGCTAATGGGATCTGAGAAACGAACATTTTGCCCTCAATTCTCAATGGATTTAGAACAAAAGAAACCTGCAAAGCTCTGATGAATGTGGAACAAAAACCACAGAGCTCGGCTTTCTAACTTCTTTGAGTCTTGTGCATCTCCTAGTGGTGATCTCTTAGAATAACTCTGCAAGCTCATCCTTCAGTTGGAGTAAAGAAACGACAGGAGTTAACTCAGACTTCTAGGGTTGTCTGGGCAACACACCGAGACATTTCACAGGTTGGTTGGGTTTTTTTTCCAGCTTTATTGAGATATAATTGACATATAACATTGTGTACGTTTAAGGTGTACAATGTAATGATTTGATGCACCTATGTATTGCAAAATATTGACCACAATCAGGTTAGTTAACACATCCTTCATCTCACATAGTTACCATTGCGTTGTGGTGGTTGTTATGGTGACATTAAAGCTCTACGCTCATGGCAACTTCCAAGTATATAATACAGTGTCATTAACTACAGTCACCATGTTGTACATTAGATCCCTAGAACTTATTCATCTCATAACTGAAAGTTTGTACACCCTGACCAACACCTCCCCATTTACCCCACCCCTCTGCACCATGAAACCACCATTCTACTCTCTGTTTTTGTGAGCCCAATGCTTTTAGATTCCACATGTAAATGAGATGATACATTATTTGCTTTTTCTGCCTGGCTTATTTCACTTAACATAATGCCTTTAAGGTCCATGATGTTGTCACAAATGTCAAGATTTCCTTCTTTTGATGGCTGAATAATATTCCGTTATATATATATATCTTCTTTATCATTTATCAATGAGCACTTAGGTTGCTTCCATATCCTGGCTATTGTAAATAACACTGCAATGTCAAGGAGCTTCTTCCTTATGTTTCGTTCTAGGAGTTTTACGGTTTCTGGTCTTATATCAAGTCTTTAATCCATTCTGAGTTGATTTTTTGTGTATGGTGTAATGTAGCAGTCCAGTTTCATCCTTTTGTATGAGACTATCCAGTTTTCCCAGCACCATTTATTGAACACTATGCTTTCCTCGTTGAGTATTCTTGGCTCCTCTGTCAAATATTAGTTAACCATATATGCACGGGTTTATTTCTGGGCTCTCTATTATGTTCCACTGGCCTGTGTGTCTGTCTTTACACCAGTACCATATTTTCTGATTACTTTAGCTTTGTAATATAGTTTGAAATCAGGAAGTGTGATGCCTCTAGCTTTGTACTTCTTTCTCAAGTTTGGTTTAGCAACTCTAGGTCTTTTCTAGTTCCGTACAAACTTTAGGATATTTTTTTTTTCTATTTCTATGAAAAATGCCCTTGGAATTTTGATAGGGATTGCATGGAATCTGTAGATGGCCTTGGGAAGTATGGATATCTTAACAATATTAACTTGATCCATAAATATGGAGTATTTATGTATGTATGTATTTCCATTTATTTGTGTCTTCTTCAATTTCTTTCTTTGTGTCTTCTTCAATTTCTTTCATCAATCCAAGACACTTCACTGCTAAGGGGCCAAATAGTAAGTCAAGCTTCTCTATAAAAAGGCATTAAGGAAATCGAAGGCTAGTGAAATCTCACCTCCAGGTTTGTGGGTGCAGGAGCCACAAGACACAGTGTTTGTGTGGCCCCAAAGAAAACTAGCTAGCAGTCTTTAGTGCCCCTTTGCTGTCTCCCACCTTAATTCATCCCCAGATCCTTTCCCAGGTGTGATCAGAGCCCTATGAGACATTAACTCAAAAAGAGCTAAGAAACTGGACTTCAACATGTGGGCTCCAACCCCAAATTGGTATATCCCTTAGAGAATATTGCCTCTCAACACAGATGTATATATTGCTGTCAAGTTCTCTATCTCATCCCCACTGCACAAAGATGTCCTTGGCAGAGTTCCCAACTTTGTCTGATGGCAAAAATACATAAACTTCCATGCACTCACATGATGGAATATTATGCAGCTATTTAAGTGTTTATAAAGAACTTGCTATAACATGGAAAGTGTTTATATTATAACAAAGTTTGTGAGGCAGGAAGAACGTTTGTGTATGCAGTATAATCACAACTATGTTAACAATGCAAAGAGAGGAGTCTGGCAAGAAATACACCAAACTATGTATCAAAGTTTTCTCTGGGTAGTAATACTTGGAGTAATTATTTTCTATTTTTTAATCTTCAAATTTTTTTTCTAATTGCAATGCATTCATTTCACAATAAAAAAATAATAAGATAGATTCAGAAGTTAACAGGAACCAAAATGACTGCTGAATTTCCTTCCTCCCACAGACATATTCCCCCTAAGAGAAGTCCAGAAAATAGCAATAGTGTGAAACCAGAAATTAATTCTAAGAAGAAAACTGGAAAATTCACAAATATGTAGAGACTAGACAACATGTTCCTGAACAATCAGTAGGTCAAAAAAAGAAATTAACAGGGATATCAAAAAATATCTTGATTCCAGGGTGCCTGGGTGGCTCAGTCAGTTAAGCATCTGACTCTTGATCTCAGCTCAGGTCTTAATCTCGGGGTCATGAGTTCAA